>NW_026606652.1:592500-1155000 GCF_029890125.1 Rhinichthys klamathensis goyatoka | reverse complement strand
TTGAATTTCTTGCCGTATTCTTAATTATTATAATTAAGGCAATTAATATTTTAACAATATTTTAACATGAAAGTATTTTTTCTGTCTTGATAAAGGTGCACTCTGGCCAATATAACAGTTGTCTAGTATGGATGAAACACCATGCAAAAGCCATCATTTTCGCTTTCTATCGTAGGTCATAGCATCAAGCTATGATTCATTAAACATTAGTGTTACAAAGATCCAGTATTCTGCTGGTCATGTGATATCAACATTGCCCACATGAGGTAACTTGTTCCATGTAAATGAAAGCATCTGTAATAGTAATTTTAATGGAAAATTCATCTAAAATGTACTAATTAATTTTTAGGGGTAAAACTTTTTAATGAGGAAAAAAAATGAATTGCATCTTTAAATATATAATTTTTTCGTAAATTAAAAAATTATGTATACTCTTTACTTTTTATATATATATTTTAATTTTAATATTCTGCAGTAAAATTGAATTTGAAAATAGATTTTTAATGGTATCGTAGCTTTTCTTTACTGTATGCTATATTATCTTTTAAGAATGTTATTTTCATTTTTTACAGTGTACCAAATAAGTACATTACTGAAAGTCCAACATGCATGCATAATGTTATAGTGCACATTCAGCTAATCAACTGTCACGCTGATAAATGAATCACAGAACGCGCATTTTCAAAAAAAAAAAAAAAAAAAAATTCTAAACATAAAATAGGTCTGTAATAGGCTATAAAACATTAAATAAGTGCACTGCCTGTAACTGTTGCAAAATAAACAAATGCATGCAATAAAATGTAACGATGTTGTAATATTAAAAATCCATATGATTAACAAAGGTAAATGATCCTAACGTTACCTTATTTATAAAGCCACATCAACAGTCCCTGCACGCGCGTTCATCAGATCAGAGGTTTAAAAGAGCTCATATTGTGCCGAATGTAGCCGCTTTCAGCTCCGCGTGAGCTTGACGCTTCGCCCCCAGATGTCGAAGTCTTGCTTTTGATATAATCCCTGTAGTATTCGGCTCACTCTCGGCTCTTAAAATATCCCCTTTCTGTTCAGAAAGCAATAACAGACTGCACCGGCTCCTGATTGGTCGACACTGAAACAGATGTTTCCTGTTGCTAGGAGAGTCACTAGGCAATGATGACGCTCCAGCATCAAACTCCATTCTTCTCGCATCCTCTGCTGCTGGCTGCGTTTCCTCCTCCTCTCTCTTGTTGCGTATTTCTTAACATATGCCTTATCTAATTATAATCATTATAGTTTTGAAAGGTTTTATTGCTCATATACTCCAACAACTTATCTCACTGGCATACATTTCAAAACCTCTTAAATAATATTTTAACCTCACATCTCCAAGCTTTATCAGCCTATCTCCTTCAAGCATAAGCAATTTTTCCACTCCCATATGCAAACAGTAAATAAATTAAGTTAGGGCTTTTTTTGCAATTCATTTTTTTTTCAGTTTAACGCGTGAAATATAGTACATACGCAATTAATAGTGCACACTCTCAGAAAAAAAGGTACAAAAGCTGTCTCGGTGGCACCCTATCAAAAGGTAGGCCTACACACCAAAAGTGTGGGCCTATATTAGTATGGTAAATATTAGACAGCATCATTTTTTTCTGTCATCCTTTGTATGATCACAGTATGATCATGTTATCATTCATTCAAGTGCTATTAAACCATTCAAGCGTTATAAGATGAAAAAAAGCACTCAAATCTCACAATTGAGTTTCGCGCTTGAACGGACAAAAACCGTCAAAATTCCCGTGACAGCAGCCTAATAAACCTGCTGCTGTTTGTCATTAATGTTAATCAAAGAACAAAAATACAGAGAAAAATCAATCTTTTATTAAAGCTACAAAAGTTATTCAGTCAACTGAATAACTTTTGTAGCTTTAATAAGGATTAGTCTATATTCAATTTATAATTTATGCAGTGAAGGCTGTGCAGTGTTTGATTATTCAATTTTTTACCTGTTAGACCTACCGAAAATCTTAAAGCACTGTTTACAAGGTTACATGGGTCAAAAACAACAAAAACAATAACTTTTTTGTGCAGTTTAGCAGGGCAGCTAAAAAACTGAACCAGCCCGGCTGGTTGTTTCTACGTTATTTTGGAGAATCAATGTGAAAGTATTACAATATAAAAATATATTAAAAACTTTAATTTTAGGTGTGATTAGGTGTGTGAAAAAATTGCAGTTAATTAATAAAATTTTTTAATCGACTGACAGCACTAAAATAGATATATAAAACACACTCTCTTCTCAGTTTCATACACCCTTTCCAACAGAATCAGACAGCCCAATTACCAGATGAGAGATCATATGGGTGGTTACAGTCAATTATACTTTTTTCTCAGCCAGTATCACCTATTTTGCAGCTGTGATAAGAAACTAAGATCAATGCATAGTGTTACACGAATAAAGATTTATTACCATTCTAAATCATAACGAAATAAAACAGAATTGCCAGAAAAGTCATGTCTTAGGGATATGTCTTTAATGATGGACAAAAATATATGCATTTATCTTCAAAAAGACTATGCACGCATGCAAAACAGGCACTAAATCTGTAATGTTTCAGAGTTTTCCATGCTAATCTCCAATATCACTGGCTATAAATGAAACTTCATACAAGTTTGACAAGATCAGGCACTTTATATATGCACAAAGCATTACAGACATGCATTAAAAAAACGAGTTTGGGTTTTAATGTCATGAGGACAGTGTTTGGATTGTCAGAAAAAGATTTTCTTGGACATGCATAAGTGTCTGTGCATACAGTCTATTTTTGGTAAGTAGGATTGGTCTCTTTTCATGCAATTACAATGAATGGGGATCGGAGCCTTCAAGCTTCAAAACGGATTCACAAGCACCATAAAAATAGTCCATATGATTTGGGCACTATACGCCAGGTCTTCTCAAACCAAACAATAACTTTGTGTGAGGAACAGGCTGAAATCTATTCAATGATTTTCTACAGTGGTCTTTTGTGATCAGATCATTTAGTCGCTGATTCAGATGAAACCGAGAACCAGACCAGTTCATTCAAATTAATCAATTGAAGCAGATTGAGTGAAAGGATTCATTCACTGATCATATTCGCGCATAAACATGCAGAGTAGATCAAAGTCGGATATCAAATTTTTCAAAGAAATTAAATTAGTCTTTTTGAAGCCTGACCGCACCAGTCCTCATTCACTTCCATTACTGAAAAGAGTAAAAAAATTCAACTTTTGTGTTCCACAGAAGAATGGTATAAAGTTTGGAACATCATGAGGGTGAATAAATAATGACAGAAATTTAATTTTTGGGTGAACTATGCTTTAAGCATAGTTAAGTCATTTGGTGATATTGCTTATTCTGCATAACCGTTTTAACAGCAATATAAAAGTATTCTAACTTTCATCATAACACTGTCCAGATTTTTATGTAAAATGTAATAAAAAATGTAAAATGTAATAAAAAGAAACAGCTTCAGTGTCATCAGTTGGAGAGCATGAATGAAAGTGCAGTTTTCCACTCATTTGGGCTTTCAAAACCTCACCAATAACCACCAGCTGTGTTCTGGTGTGGGTCTGAACTTGAGGCTTAAAATCATCTGAAGAAAGGCATTTAATCATTTCAAATCAATCCTCCATTCATTAAATCACTAGGTGGCAATCCCTGTGGCTCGGGCAATAATGCGTTTTGATTGGTTGCTGTTGGGGTTAAAGAGAGTAGTCTGTATATAACGCCGTGATGTCATTTCCTGGTTACCAGATAAAAAGCTGTATAAAGTGCTCTCAGGGAGAAGAAGAGTGGTGTTGCGTGGGTGTTTCTTTGTGCTTCCAAGATTTTCAGAAGTACATGCCTTATCTTTGTTTGATACTATTAAACGCTGCTTGTTCATTCCCGTTTTTTGTGGGTATTTTTGGCCTTGGCTGTCTCCTCCTTCCCAAAGGAATTTCCAGCTGAAATGAGAGTGATTGCATTTCTATCTCTCTCCTCTAAGCATCCAGTAGTGTATGCCAGCGGCAGACCTGTTGGTTTCCGCTCTCCTTCATGTCCTGCCAGTGAAGAAGTTCCTCCTCACCGCTGCTGTTCTGGCCCAGAGCCACCCAGCCAATCATCTCCTTGCGTTTCATATTCCGCCGATTGTAAATGGAGACCATTAATGTGACGTCGGACAGTTGGAACAGAGCCACCTGGAAGACAAACGTCTCCTTGAAGACCGGATTCGGCTGACTGCGACGGATGGATGTCTTACAGCGGGATATCTCCTGTCCCATAGAGTTCAACAAAGTGAGCTTACCAAACGTATCTGAAAGAGAAAGACAGGTCACTAAATCTCTACTGAATGAATATGTTTTTAAAAAAATTCATTTCTACATCAACCTTTGTGTGATTTATTCCATCTAAACAGTTTTGAGCCCCAATGATTGAAATTTTTGTTATTAGATAGCAATGATCTGTAAATTGTGTTATTTTGGACATTTAAAATAACACATGTTGTGTGCGCAGTGTCTAGACTAAATGTGACCATGCATTTACTCACTCCCTAGTATAGTAAGGGAGTAACGCAATATTGTAATGCATTACTTTTAAAAGTACCTTTCCCCAACACTGGGATCATGTGACACTGAAGACTGGAGTAATGGCTGCTGAAAATTCAGCTTAGCCATCACAGAAATACATTTTAATATTCAAATATAAAAGTTTGTTTTGTAATTTTAATAATATTTCACAATATTACTGTTTTTTATTGTATTTTTGATCAAATAAATTCGGGTTAGGTAAAGATAAGAGACTTCTTAACAGACATAAAAAATGTTTTGAATTGTAGAATAGGTTGGTACAGTAACAAATATTGTTTTATTTTGAAACTTGGCTTAAGGCCAATTCACACCGCACAGACAAACACCAATAAACACTTTTGGGTTGTGTTTTCTCAGATCAGTGGGTTACCCCTGTCGGCGCTTGTTTTCAAGTGACTGACCGTGTTCAATCAGTGTTTGTTGCTGTCTGTTGGGCCAGTGTGAACATGACAGTTATTTTTCATACAATTTTAAATCCAACTGCCAACTTGTTTGTTGGCGTTTGTCTGTGTGGTGTGAATGGGCCTTTAGGATGATCACTAACACAAAACTGTGACTCAGCATGATAACAGAGAACTGTATGTGTCTGTCTGTGTATGTTTGTGTGGTTTTCTCCAGTGGTAACTCATCGACTTGATGCGAGAGGTATTTGAAAAGATCTGGGGCTCTGTGATCGATTAAATGTCATGTAACCATTCACCCAGGAGCATCATTGCGAGATGTGACTGTAATAGATTAAGATTCATACAAACAGCATGAACTCTAAAAGCCTGATGTTTGACCCACAACGTGTGAGGATGACGCATTCAAAATGTGCATGTACAAATGTGTGTTCTAGCAGCTCGTTCGTTTAGAAAGGATTTATTGCAGTACATTTACTCTGAATCAATATCAGACGGCTTTACAAAAGGTTATTTGCCCAAGAGTCACTCCTGATGGTTTAATGATGCCTGTGAATGTGTTTCTGAGCCTGTTAGTGTGAGTGGGATGGTGTGTTTACCTGGAGGTCTGTTGAGTGCGAAGTTTCGGAAGTGGCTGCCTTTAATGATCTCCACAGACAGGCGTCCTGTGGTGGCGTTATACGATAAACCCAGCAGTAGTTCTGGATTTCCACCATGAGACACAGACTGACTGGAGGAAGCACTGTCACTCTGTGCGCTGAAAGACGCCTGGGAGTCTATTGTCTGCGGGGAGGGAGATGGAGAGATGCCAAATGTGACCTAATTCGTTCGTATTTCTATAGTGTAGTTAAACATAGTTTTTCCAACACTTGAAGACACTGTAAAATTGTGCAAATATCCTCTCTGGACACTTTTGGCTCCTAATGTACAACCCCATTTCAGGAAAAGTTAGGACATTTGGTAAAATGCAATAAAATCAAGTATCTGTGATTTGTTCATTCTCTTTAACCTTTATTTAACTGACAAAAGTACAAAGAAAAGATTTTCAATGTTTTTCACAGACCATGTTAATTGTATTTTGACACACTCCAAAAAAGTTGGGACAGAGGCATGTTTAGCACGGTCTCACATCACCTTTCCTTTTAATTACACTTTTTAATCATGTGGGAGTTCAGGATACTATATGTTGCAGTTTTGCAAGTGGAATTTTTGCCCAATCTCACCAAATGCAAGACAGTCTGTGGTCGTCGTTGTCCGATTCTTCTTTTCATGATGGGACGTACATTTACAATTAGAGACAGATCTGGACTGCAGGTGTAGAGTGTCTATGAAACCACACTGTTGTAGTAAGTGCAGAACGAGGCCTGGCATTGTCTTGCTTCCCAGGAAAGATGTCATCTTGATGGCAGTATATATCTCTGTACAATCCCAACATCCGCCTCCACATCCATGGTACCTTCACACGTATGAAAAAGTCACCCATGCCGTTTGCACTGATGAACCCCATACCATGACAGATGTTTGATTTTGCACCGGCTGCTAATGAAAGTCTGGATGGTCCCTTTCATCTTTGGGACTGAGAACTCAATGTCTGTTTTCCCCCAAAACAAGATGAAATGTGGAAATGTGGAAACATACATTTCCACTGTGTTTTTTTGGATAATCTGAGATGAGTTCAGGGCCAGAGAACTCGGTGGCATCTTTACATAAAATTGTTGTATAGCTTTCTTCTTGAAATATAAATACTTTGCAATCTTGATTTGTTTGAAAATTCTCTCCTGAAATTTGGCACAATGTGATGAGCCAGGACCCTTCTTTGCTTGCAAAGACTGAGATGCTCCTTTTATACCCAATCACAATACTCTCACCTATTACCAGTCCACCTGCTTATTGTGGACAGTTTAAATGGGTTATTCAGTAATCTTTTCACTTTTATTTTGCCTGTCACAACTTTTATGGAATGTGTTGCAGCCATCTAAAAAAAATAAAATTAAAATAATAATAGAATAATAATAATAATAATAATTATTATTATTATATATATATATATTTACAAATTACAATTAATGTGGCCATAGTTTACGTCAGGAAATACTGTCAGATTACACTGTTATATTGACAACATGACTAAGCATTTTGACTATCTTGTTCGTGAACAATGACACAATGACTTGTCATTCTGATGGCACTGATATTGATAAAGACTTTTGAGAGATGAACTAATGATTTTTTAGTTACAGGCTTTTGCAGGTAATCCATTGTGTGGTGCTATTTGCATGAATTGGTTTAAGAAATGTACCTACTGGTTTGCAAATGTACTAAATGTTGCAAATGTGGTTTGAGAAATGTACCAAAGCAACTATACATTTTGTATGCACCAACATAATGTAATCTAGTTGGATGAATTTATTTACTATGTATGTATGTATGGATGGATGGATTGATGGACAGATTAACGGATTGATGGACTGATGGACAGATTAACGGATTGATGGATTGACTGATGGATTGACGGATTGATGGACTGATGGATTGATGGACAGATTAACGGATTGATGGATTGACTGATGGATTGACGGATGGACAGATTAACGGATTGATGGATTGACGGATGGACAGATTAACGGATTGATGGATTGACTGATGGATTGACGGATGGACAGATTAACGGATTGATGGATTGACTGATGGATTGACGGATTGATTGACGGATTGATGGACTGACTGACGGACAATAGATAGATAGATAGATAGATAGATAGATTTTTTTTTGTACGGTTGACCTAACATTTCATATAAATATATATTTAAAAAAATACAAATACGATCTGTGGCACATATAAAACATACATAAAATAATAATAAAATAATACATATAAATTTGTGGTGGGGCAGAAAAATAAATAAAAAACACTTAAACTAAACTGGCCCAACCACACCAGTTTAAAAAAAGAAAAGAAAGAGAGTATTATCATAGCAATTTACACACCTTGAGATTACAGCGTGGCTCCAGCAGCAGCGTGATCTCGAACCTGCCTGTGTGTTGCAGCCTGCTCAGTCTGTACATGGCCTCTCCCATCATCCTCTCCCTGTTCATCTTCCCCAGCGCGTACAGGCGGAACCGCAGCGCAGAGGAGCCCAAATCCCCTGGCTCTAGATGCGAAAACCGGAAAGTCTCCTCGAACCTGGGCAAGGAGCCTTTCTGCACGGCCGTCTTGTGCCTCTGCCGTTTCCCAGGTAACAGCACCACGTGCACCTGCCAGGAGTCCATGCCACTCCGAGCCTTGTCTGGAATGCCTTGGGCCAATATCACGGTGACCAGGAGTCTGTGGGTCTCAGCCCGGTAGTCGAGGGCAATTTTGAGGTCACCACATATTGAGATGTGTCCACGAGGAGAAGAGCTCAAAGGGTGGGACGGAGATTGTTCATGCTGTTAGAGAGTGGAAAAACACACAAACATACTCAATGCATATATAAACAAACAGATCTAAACACACACATCATACACAACCTCCCGCTCTCTTACACCTCTCTTAACTAAATGAGAAAGATTTTACTGTGAAAACCTAATGCATGTCATGAACACGAGGTGTTTCCATTAGCAATGGCTATGAGAGCTATAGAGCAGACGACTCATGAATATTCATTAGAATTTAGTTCTCATAACTGTGAAGATCTCTGTGGAGAGAGATTTAGAGGATCTAATCATAAATGGAAAAGTTAAAACATAGGCATTAAATTATGTATAAATCAAATGTTTAAAAGTTTGGGGCTGGTAAGATTTTTTTTTTTTTTAAGAAGTCTCATGCTCTCCAAGGCTACATTTATTTGATAAAAAATACAGTAAAAAAACATAATATTGTGAAACATTATTACAATTTATAACTTTTCTTTTTCTTTTTTAATATATTCAATTCCGTAATGTAATTTATTCCAGTGAGGGTAAAGCTGAATTTTCAGCATCATCAGTGTCACATGATCCTTCAGAAATCATTCTAATATGCTGATTTGATGCACAAGAAACATTTATTATTATTATCAATGTTGAAAACATATA
The DNA here is from genome assembly GCF_029890125.1 of Rhinichthys klamathensis goyatoka. Lineage (NCBI taxonomy): Eukaryota > Metazoa > Chordata > Actinopteri > Cypriniformes > Leuciscidae > Rhinichthys > Rhinichthys klamathensis. The sequence goes on along the minus strand of NW_026606652.1, from coordinate 1,145,949 downwards.
GAAACATATTGATAAATAGTATTTATTTAAAATAGAAATCTTTGAAACAAATACAAATGTCTCTTTTGATCAATTTAATGGATCCTTGCTGAATAAAAGTATTAATTACTTAAAAAACAACAACATTGTACTGACCGGCAGTGTATGTAGGAAGTATAAAAAGTATAAGTACACACACCTCAGGGCTCCATGTAGGGAAACTATCCGTAGCCCCACTGTTGTCATAGCCATGGTTGTCAACCGCCAGGCTCCTTTGTGGGGTTTGCCGCCCCATGCTGCCCGGGCGACTGCCCTCATACCTGGGTAGATCCTCCAGACCGTCCCCTGTGTCCTGGGAGCCCACAGAAATCTGCTCCGCCATCAGAGAGAGGGGGTCTGTGGGGGTTCGGGCCTCAGGAAGAGGGCTCTGTGATAAGGGGTCTCTCGGCTCAGACCCAAAGCGTCGCCTGGATGAGAGGGGATCTTGAAAACTCTGCACACTGTTTCTCTCAGCTTCTACATGGAGAGGGAGAAAGAACGAGACATAATTATCTCATATGCCTAAACTAATGTGGTGTCGGCTAACACTTTATAATAAGGTCCCATTAGTTACAGTTAGTGAACGCATTAAAGGGAAAGTTCACCCAAAAATATAAATGTTGTCTTCATTTACTCACCCTCATGTTGTTCCAAATCTATGGATGCTTGTTTCTGCCACAGAATAAAAAATAAAACAGACAATTCTAACATTTATTTCTTCCCTGGCGGAAACAAGCTTCCATACAAACCTGGTAGCTATTGACTGCCATAGTTCTTTTCTCTATACTATGGATTATGGAAGTCAATGGCTACTACTAACATTCTTCAAAAAATATCTTCTTTTGTGTTCAACAGAGAAAGAAACACATAGAGGTTTGGAACGACATGAGGGTGAGTAAATGATGACAACATTTATCTTTTTGGGTGAACTATCCCTTTAACTAACATTATCTAAAAATGAGCAATACATATGCTACAGTATTTATTAATCTTCGTTAACAATAATCAATAAAAAATACAACTGTTCATTGTTAGTTCATATAAGCTCGGGTCCATTAAATAATATTAACATGAATAATGTATTAGTAAATGTTGCAATTAATATGAATCACTATTGCTCAATGCTTTATAAGAATCTTTTAATCTGATAATAAACCACACAACCACATCCACACTGATGTTAAACATGGGAGTCTAAACAATCTAGGACAAAGAACTGACAGGAACTGAGGGCTTACGTACAAGGGCAAACAAAGGAGCTAACGAGATAACGAGGGACGGGCGAATAGGATGAATCAATGAAACATGGGAAAACTGGGTCAAAGGAAAACAGCCAAACAGAAACTGAACGAAACAGAACATAACCCTGACTGTGACAAAGTGTTACCGAAAATTGTATTGTTAAACCTCAGATGTTTCCCCTTAAATTCCTTGTCATAAATAGAAATACAAAAAATGTAGGTAGTGCAGATAATTTAGTCGTAGGATAACTTAAAATGTAATTATTTAAATTAATGCAAGACTTTTGATTGCAGACTCTGTGACTCTTTGAGACCTTTGCTGAAACTCCAAAGGAGACACATTTATGAAGTCAGGAGAAAATTTTAAGAAGCAAAAGTCTCCATTTAATCTCATTCCTGTCTGCTAAACAACTGAGATATGGATGAGACCTCATTTGTACATTTTAATTCCACTGGGGGAGTCCAATAAATGGAGGGCTATATTTGGCAGTAACAATTTAGCAGTAGACTTTTGATAGAGAGCTAATGACACAATTAACAGCTCCGTCACACACACACACACACACACACACACACACACACACCCCTGAACGTTTAGCAAATGAAATTTTATTGACACTCTGACAGTCATCATAATTGCAGGACAAGCTCATTTGACCAATCAGACTCCCCAGAGCAGATGATAATGATAGTAATTTACGGCTTTAAGTGCTTGTCCTACGTGACTCTGTGAATTTCACTGAATGGAATCTGTTTCAGGGTACAAACTGTTCTACTCCACACCAGCGAACAATTAACTGCAGACAGATCCAGTCGCCATGTTACCATGCCAACCGGAAAGACGCTTTTCCATAGCAACTGATTCTGTGATGACCATTCGGAGAAATAAAGCTCCATACAGCAAGAATTCAATAGACACAAACAGCCGGATGGAAGCTGTTTTAGTTGTGATATGTCACATTATAACGTACAGTCAGTCAGAGATTAGAGATGTTGACTGAGCATTAGGGAGATTAACAGTGATGTGACAAGAGTCACATTTATAAATATCTATAAGAGGCGTTTGGGTTTAGTACGACCTTCTGAAACATAGGTTAGCTTTATTCCACAGCACAGTGACACTATACATCTGTTCAATTGGAAAAAATTATTTTGGTTTACCACAGTGTTACTTTAGTATTATTTAGTATTATTTATTAATATTTTGAATTAGCGTTTATTTTTATATTTTCAGTTTTCATTTGTATTTTAGTTCAAGTTTTAATCATTTTGTTATGTGCTTTTGTAATGTTTTATCGATTTTATTAATTTTTATTGCAGTCTTAGCTTTAGTCATTTTGTTGCCAATACATTTCAAAATTAAAAAAAATATTTTAATAGTTTTAATATTAGTTAACAATACTGGATTACTATAAAGTTAATTAATTAGATTTTTACTGACAATTTCAAAGGATTGTTTTATGCTTTAAAACTTCTGCAGATGAATATGAGCCACGGTCCGATTTAAAAAAAGCTAGTATTTAAGTAGCTAGTAAATTACAACTTTTTTTTCACAATCAATCAATTTTTTTTAAATGCTTTTGAAATAACTGAATTTCTTGTGTTACTTTAGTATTATTTAGTATTATTTATTAATATTTTGAATTAGCTTTTATTTTTATATTTTCAGTTTTCGTTTGTATTTTAGTTCAAGTTTTAATCATTTTGTTATGTGCTTATGTGCTGATGTTCACGCATCAGATCAGTAGACGGAGAGAAGACGGTCTTTTGTGGCTGTTTGAACACATTCGACCACATGAATGTGTATCTCTGCCACTACTCAGGTGCACAGACAAACACACGTCCGACACTAGGTGGCGCTATAAAAAGGCAGTTTGCATTTTGGATCACAGCTATGGAATTAAAAATAGTTGTTAAACAGTTTAGGAGATACACTTTTTTTTTTTACATGTGTCTGATATGACCCATTATAACTATCAAACTTATCAAAACGTTGTACATGTGGAGAACAAGTCATTCTGAGCAAACATGCTTTTATGAATTTATGATGCTTGGGAAGCTAACAGCAAATTCTAAACTATCAGCCAAGTTTCAACGGAAAGATGAAGGCTGTGATATTAATGTTGCACAGGATAAGGAATATTTTAAGCCTAATCTTTTTCTATCAGTTTCCATCCATTTGAATATGCATTGATCTAGTTAATTTGCCTAACAATCACTACGTTTAGTATGCTGTGCTGCGTCTCGCCATGTTTACTTCCGGTATACTGCACGCGGGTTTTTGTATGCGCTGAGAAGTTCCTCTACTCAAAAGACCAAGATTCCTTGCGAATAGAACATGCGCAGAACACAAATCACTATGGGGATATGCCGATGCGCGTTTACATCACCAAAAATTCGGGTTAAAAAAGGGGTACCCCAGGTATCATATCCCGTTTTTTTAAATCCGGGATATGAGCATATTTGGGTTTTTGCCGGTGTTTACATGGCCGTGCGCGACCGGGTTATTGCTATCCCGATTTTGAACGGGTTATTGGCTGCATGTAAACGTAGTCATTGGTACACTGTCAGTACAATTTAATGCTGCCCTTTCAAAATGATGTCTTTTTCACGATAATATATTATAACATTTCTATAAAGACATTTATTGTTGTGATATGAATAATAAAACAAACACTTAGGTTAAAGCATAAGGTTAGGAGGCAGGCAAACATATAAATAAACATAAAGGGTTTTAGCAGCAAATGGTATCTTCTCGTTTCTTTGAAATTGTCCTGTGACATCCTATGACATGCTAATTTTAAACGTTGAATATGAGTCCACACATACACTGTATTGCCAAATGTTTGGGACGTCTGCCTTTACATGCACATGAACTTTAATGACATCCCATTCTTAATCCGTAGGGTTTAATATGTAGTTGGCAGACACTTTTCAGCTATAACAGCTTCAACTCTTCTGGGAAGGCTTTCCACAAGGTTTAGGAGTGTGTTTATGGGAATTCTTCCATTCTTCTAGAAGTCCATTTGTGAGGTCAGACACTGATGTTGGCACTGACTCTAATTCATCCCAAAGGTGTTCTATCGGGTTGAGGTCAGACTCAGTACTCAAGTTCCTCCACACCAAACTCGCCCATCCATGTCTTTATGGACCTTGCTTTGTGCACTGGTGCGCAGTCATGTTGAAACAGGAAGGGGCCATCCCCAAACTGTTCCCACAAAGTTGGGAGTATAAAATTGTCCAAAATGTCTTGGTGTGCTGAAGCATTAAGATTTACTTTCACTGGAACTAAGGGGCCAAGCCCAACCCCAGAAAAACAACCCCACACCATAATCCCCCCTCCACCAAACTTTACACTTGGCACAATGCAGTCAGGCAAGAACCGTTCTCCTGGCAACCGCCAAACCCAGACTCGTCCACCGGATTGCCAGACAGAGAAGCGTGATTCGTCACTCCAGAGAACACATCTCAACTGCTCTAGAGTGCAGTGGCGGTGTGCTTTACACCACTGCATCTGACTCTTTGCATTGCACTTGGGGATGTAAGGCTTGGATGCAGCGGCTCGGCCATGGAACCCCTTTCCATGAAGCTCTCTACGCTGTTCTTGAGCTAATCTGAAGGCCACACGAATTTTGGAGGTCTGTAGCATTTGACTCTGCAGAAAGTTGGCGACTTCTTCACACTGTGCGCGGCTGAGTTGCTGTTGTTTCCAATTGCTTCCACTTTGTTATAATACCACAAACAGTCGCCCGTGGCATATTTAGTTGTGAGGAAATTTTACGAATGGACTTATTGCACAGGTGGCAACCTATCCTAGTACCACGCTTGAATTCACTGAGCTCCTGAGAGCGACCCATTCTTTCACAAATGTTTGTAGAGGCAGTCATTCTAGGTGCTTGATTTTATACAACTGTGGCCATGGAAGTGATTGGAACACCTGAATTCAATTATTTGGAGGGGTGTCCCAATACTTTTGGCAATATAGTGTATTATGATCAAACCCTAACTTTCAGTGAAGATTCAAGATGGACCAAATGGATTATATTATACATTTCAATTAGATCGCTAATCATCCACATGGGCCATTATTGCTTGGACCCCAGTGATTGCTGCTTGTGGCTATATTATTTAGATATAAATTTATGAGCAAACAGGAGAATGTATAGGTACGTACCTTCACAGTCAGACAGCTCTGTGCTTCCTTCTTCCTGGTCAGACAACAGACGTTTAAATTTGTGATGTGGCCCTGGTGCGCTCTGGGTGTTGAGCTCCGTGACCCCTGAACGGAAGCTTTGTGAGCGGGAAACGGAGATCTCAAACTGCTTTGCTAACTCATCATCGCTGTCTGATAAACTGGAAATCTCATCGTCATCGCCGTAACTATTCACTGCAAACACACAAACATGGACGGGGACAGAAGAACAAACAAAGAAAGAAAAAAGAGACAAAAAATTTGACAAAGATCAATGCAGAGAAAACGTATGACCTTTCAGTTTAGCAACAGGCAGAATTTGCAGCCATAATGTGGTTGGGTGTTCTATACTAGGTGGATTCTAGGGCCGGGCGAGGGAAGTTTCTTTCTTCTGCTGAATGCAAAGGAAGATATTTTGAAGAATGTCGGTAACCAAACAGTTGATGGACCCCATTGACTTTAATACATTGGCTCTGTTACTGGAGTATCAGTCAGGAAGAACTTTGAGATCATCAACTCAAAAGTTGCTGAAAATTGCAAGGACCAAGTTAAGCCAGAAAGGGGATCGTGCTTTTGCAGTAGTAGCGCCAAGACTTTGGAATAGCTTACCAGTTATGTTAGGGATGCTGACTCTGTACATGTTTTTAAAGTACAACTTAAGAGATATTTGTTTGCCATGGCCTATTCATCCTTTTGATGGAATATTTTATTTAAATTATTTAAATTTGTTTTATTCTATTACTATTGTAGTATTTTTTTTTTAACTTTTCGGTGATGATGTAAAGCACATTGGTCAACTTGTGTTGTTTTAATAGTGCTATATAAATAAAGGTGACGTTGACATTGACAAAAAAAATACTATGGAAGTCAAACGGGGTCCATCAACTGTCTGATTACCGACATTCTTCAATGGTAGTGATGAATGCCTTAGCAAGCACCATTAAAAAAAGAAAACCGAATTCAGAAAAAAACAAACAAAAAAAACTTTACTTTATAATGATACAGGAAACTTTGACCACAATAACTATTTTTCTATTCCATTCTATTCTACTCCATTAAAAAATTGAAATTGAATTGAGTGTAGACAAGCACGTCTACCATATGCACCTAATCACACGAGAGTGGCCAATTAGTGTCTCTTTTTTTCTCTTAACTACCCATTATAGTTCCACATCCATTCATTTCACTGCATTTCACCACATCATACACTCACACACACACATCAATTTAGGCCAAGGATCAGCATAGGAGGTTGCCATGGTAACCGGCCCCTCACACTGAAGTGTTTTACTTAATGTTTATTCCGTACAACATAAATTATACCTTCTGTATCTGTGTGGTTCCAAACAGAAGAGCTCAAAAATAACTGCTGCCCTTCGAAACAAACGTCCTTGTAGATTTCAACTGACGGGCTTTTTATCTATAACTAAATGCCTCTGATTCAGTAAAACATGTACTAAACGGCTCCATTTCAGTGATTAATGTTAATAAATAAATTTGTAACATTTTTAAATAAAGTTAATTTATTATGAACAAATATGAATTAACAAAGAACAGAATAAATATGAATTTAAAAGCATTTAATATTTGTTCCAAAAAGAAGAAAAGGTGTCCGGTTTGCAATTTAAAAGTGGATATTGGTGAAGCAAAACCATGTGTACAGATTTTTTTAAACGAATATGATGCTGCTAGTTCATCTACATTAGCATCAGACTGTCCATCTTTCCTTGGATGTATTCCATTACAGTTTATTACAATCCCTAGGACACATTTCTCAACACTTAGGTCACTTTTTCAAAACTCCTCGGCACAACATCAGCCTATGAACTGAAAATGATTTAACATTGCTTTGGCACAAATGCATTCAATGACTACATCTTTCAAATGAGATGAATGCATTTCTCACTTAGACACAAACACCACCTAAACTCTATACAGGCCAATTTGCACATGTTTACATGCTCTTTTCAAAATTGTTAAACTTAAGTTCAAAACCTAATATAATACAAAGTTGAATAGGACAGAAATTTGCTACATTTCTAGTTTCTACAGTAATACCTAATTTAAATATATTATGAATCTAAAAGATTAAATAATATTAAAACAATTAGATGTAGCTGAAAACCACAGATGGAGTCTTTCAATTGTATTACCATCTAATACAATCATTTTGTACTGTAATGTAAACATAGACTATGTAACATACAGTATACTGCAGTTAATTCTTTTCTTTTTTTTACAAAAACAAACTTATATTGCTGCCTGTTGTTTGTGTTTTTAAGCTCATTCTTTTATGAGTGACAAAGTGAGTTTGTTGGGTAAAACCATTGCTAATGTTATGGCAGAATGAGTTGATTTGAGACATGTATGAAGTTTTAGTTTTAGTGCATTTCGAATATGAAATTAACTGCTGTGCCGAGCCGATAGTTAGTTAGGAGAACAGTTTGAAGAAAAAGTGACCGTAATATTGAGAAATGTGTCCTAGCGATTGTAAAAAATAAAAAAATAAAAAATAACATGGCAACTACTGCAAATGTCCCCGTTTATTGATAGGTGACAGACACGCCCACATCTTGCCTTTAATTATTTATTCCTAGGAACTTCCAAATCTTTCCAACTCAGCCCCATTGACATATTTCTATCCAACCCCTTAAAGACAAATGAAATGACTTTCCTACATTTACTGGTTAACTTTTTTTCAAAATGTAAACAAGATATTTTTCAGAATGTTCAAGATGAACCAGTGGTGTTTCTGTATAGATTAGACTATGTATGATTAACTATTTTGTGTGTGTGTGTGTGAGGGAGTGAACATGGCATGTGTATTTGATATGTGTGTAGTGTATTCATGTGTAAATACAATGACTGTTTGTTTTGAGAGGGCGTTCTCAGTTTACTGACTATATTAAATATCCAGAAAGATCAAACACATGTGCTCACGCAGGCACACACGAACACACACACACACACACAGTGTAAAGTCTGTGTAAAATTGAGTGTCTGTGTATATAGTGTCTTTCTAAGGAACAGAATTTCACAGAAAATTTTGCAAACAATACCAATTCAGTATTGAAGACTCTAAATAAAAGTAATACAGATATCTTTAAGCTAAAGCTAAACCCATAACTGATATTATGAAAATAAATATTACGAAATATGCTATATAATATATAACAGAGAACTGGAGCCCTGGCTGATTTCCGATCAATTATATTTGTGTAGAACAGTTTCACGAAAGAACACTTAAAAGCAGCTTTACAGAAAATCAACTTATTTTGCAATGTGGAAGTACGCTATTTATACGCTATATAAAAATAATGTGCACTAATAAATCATTGATAATAATCCATAAAATAAAAGTCCATTTTGATTTCATGGTGACTTTACCACTAGAAGTACACTGTAAAAAAATATGTGATCAATAATTATGACAACATATGTTTTTACATTGCTTTAACTTATCAAAATAAGTTAAGCAGTTTTCAACTTGTTATACAAGATTCAACCCATTATTTTAAGTCAGTTTAATGTAATTTAAGTTGCAATGACTAAACCATCCAAGTTGATTGTACTTAAAAATTTAAGGCAGCAACATTTTTTCAGTGTAAATAACTAGAAAAATAACAAAGTGCAGTAAACAGTAAAACTACTTGTGCTACAAACCGCTGTTTTTATGATTACGATAATACACTTGAATAATATATGATAAATACCAATTTGCAATATAAAGCAGTATAATAACGGACTGGTTTTGTACAGCTAAAATACCTGGAGCCTTGAACATTCAAGTAACAAATGGCCACGTCCGCTCTTATGTTAAAAATAATGGATTGAGCAAGCCAAAAGTTACTGTAGAAAGGAGGTAAAACAATTTAAAAATAAATAAATAACACTAAAATGATCAAGAGGTAACAAAGACAGTGGTAACAACAACTTATACAGTAAGCATGTCACCCATTTGTGACAAGAACAGAACCACAAGTGATGTCTAAACTAAAACGGACAGCAGACTCCACAAAAAAGTGACCAAGAAGACGGACCAATCCACTCGAACACCTGTTAACCCACATCTTACCAGCATCAGAGCAGCGTGACGCCTGCAGACTCCTCCTGCTCTCCAGCTCATCTGTCTGTTCGCTGATGGGAGTCAGACGTTCCATAGAGGGGGCATATTTAAACCTGTCGCCCTGACCTCGCAACACCAGCGTTTCCTGTGGATCCATGGAGGACACATCCACTCCAGATCCATGAACAAGCCTCAAGTTCTGCTCCACTTCTGAACTCTCATCTCTCACTGAGACCTCAGAGTCAACAGCTTGGTTTTGGCCGAGGCGGCGGAAGCCGTTGGAGAGAGCGTCTGAGATCTGAGCGAGCCATGAAGAGAACGCTGGGATACCTGCCGGAGGAATGTCTGCCATTCCATCAGATTTCAAAGTGTTTTCCACAATGATCTGAACGCTTTCGACAACAGCTCAAAAGTAGGCCTATTTTCAGATGAATTCCAGTGAATTCCCTCATGTTGTTACTGTTTTAAAAACAAAATCAATACAAGACATGTTCACTTTAAGAACATGTTTACTTGTATAGTGCAACTAACAATCACCATTTGCGTATGCACAGCAGACAGACATCAAATGTACAATTTCATTAAAAGTTAACTGCATTCAGCTACCTGATGAAAACCTTTTTAAATAACACTGTTTAAACGGTTTTAAATGGCATTAAAATTCTGGAAGAAACCAATAATCCAAACTTTCTTTTAATGGCCAATAACCAACAATTGGGTGATTTTAAAATTATCTTTAGACTATTTGGTGTAAATAATAATATAAAACACACAAAACTAAAATCTTTTTAAATGCAACAAGTGAATTAAGGCATCACAACATTATAATGTACAGTTTAAAAAATTTATTTTCATGTTGAAATTTGCCAAAGATTGCATTTAACAGTGTTTTTTTTAAAAACATAAAACATTACAAACATTACAATAATGTCTCATTACTTAACATTATTTAATGCATTAACTTACAATGAGCAATACATTTGTTACATTATTTATTAATCTTTATTAATGTTAGTTAATTAAGATACAAATATTTATTTTAAATAGGTCTATTAAATAATATTAACAGATATACAACATATTATTATAATAAATAATGTATTAGTACATGTTGAAATAAACGTTGACTAAGTTTAACAAATGCTTTAGAAGTATTTTTCATTTTGAGTTCATTTTAACTAACGTAGTTAACAAATTAAATCTTATTGTAAAGTGTTACCAATTTAGCTTTGAGTGAGAGTTAGATGATGGCAAAGGTAATAAAAAAATAAATAAAATAAATGGAAACCTAGCATGCACAATAAAATACCAATATAATCTCAAATTTGAGCCAATAACTGATATGGTAGATATATATCGTGCATCCTAAGTACAAACACTTACCAGAATGGCTTCCTCAAAAAACAAAAAAAATCAATTATTTCATTTAGAGTTCCTGCACCTCAGCAACTTTCTACTTATAACAAACCTTCAGTCAAACCAGTTCAGCGGCACCTGAACGCATTGCGTTTATCTAGACTCGGGACACCTCGCACGACAGACTGACTGAATATTTACTAAGGGAGCTGCTTTTGAAATAACACGGAAGAACTTCTTCCAACACACGTGTGTGTGTGTGTGTGTGTGTGTGTGCGCGCATGTGAATGTGTGTGTACAGGTTTGTGAGGGCCAAATGGAACCATAATATACTTATATTTAAAAATAACAACCGACTAGTGAGGACATTTTACTGGTCCTCACTAGTTAAACAGGCTTATAATTCGGCCAAAACTTGTTTTTATTTAAATCTAGTGTTTTGCACATGTTTCTGTGATGGGTTTGTTTGGGGGTAAGGCAGGGGTTGGGTTAGGCCAAAGAAAATATCATTAACCTGATATAAAATCAATGGAAGTCAATGCAATGTCCTCACTAATATAGTTAAACAAACATTTGTGTGTGTGCGTGCGTGTGTGTGTGACCAAAAGGTGCAGAGTTTAATTGTATGTATAACATGTTTTCCAGGAGAAAGGGACAACCCATAGAGCACACAGAGATGTGCGTGGTTCAGTGAATATATTATGCAGATAATATGCCTGTCTGCCATTGGTCATCAAACAGACATCCCCACCACAGACTATTATTTTCATGTGGGATAGTAGAAAGTATTTTAACAATAAAACTTTGTTAAAGTCACCATGAAATTAAAATTGCAGTATTTATTAAAAATAGTTTAACTGTGAACATGATTATTATTATTTTTAAATCATGTGCCCTGATAATCTTTAATGAAAATAACTTCCCCTCCCTCTGGCAGCGACTCTTCTCTTCTCTGATGACATGTTAACTGGCGCAAGGGTGGGACAACCTGTCACTCACATGAGGTCAACCAATAGCAAACCACAACCATCCCACGATGAGGATTTCACTCAGATATGTGTCACGACTCACGACAGGGGAGAAAAGACTATGGCAATTTCATGCGAGTTTGAGGTCACCTTTTACAAAATAGAATCCGCAAAAAAGTTTGTCTAAACAATATTACTCACCCAGTCCTTGGTGAATCCCAGCACGGTCTCTTCGTTTGCGCCGGCTGTACTGCTCGAGGCAGGGCAGACCTCCAACACGAGCGAAACAAAGCTTCTTATTGATGAAGAGGAAGAGTATGGCCAGCAAGACGACAAAGATGCCCACAGCTGACAGGAAGCCCACCGCCTCAGGAGTGACTGGTGAGGGAGTAGAGACACACACAGATACACTGATCACAGTTATATTTTATATCCCCTAAACCAAACCTTTATGCATTTTAAATTTTTCTTTTCTTATTTAGCTATTTATATATAAATTGTTTCCTCTTGGGACGTGATGTACCAATGTTATAATCCCTGTCTTGGTTCCCTTGTTTATACCCCAGTGTTTCCTGTGTTCTTTGTGAGGTCTTTTCCTTTCATGGCTGTTTGTTGGTGTCTTTTTATTCTTATTTCTGCTGTTCCTAGATGTTCTACTTAGTGCTGTCAAATCGATTAATCGCATCTAACATAAAGGTTTTTGTTTACATAATATATGTGTGTGTAATGTGTATATTATATTTATATATATATATATTATATGTATGTGTGTGTGTGTGTGTGTGTGTGTCTACGGTGTTAGATGCAATTAATTGTGATTAATCACGATTAATCGATTTGACAGCACTAGTTCTACTCCTTGTGTTTTTGGTTGTTTTCATAATGAATAATGATTCCTACTCTCCTGAATCTTTAAAGTTCACCAAACGTTACAACCAATTGGTGCCACTGCGGCCATGTTAAATAATTCCCCCCCCTCAAATTCTTATTAATAAAACTGATTTAAAGATAAATAAAATTATAAAATAACATTAAATATAGACATTTTCAAAGTGGTCTTAAAGCACAGAGGCCTTTATTTATTAGGGGTAAAACCTAATAAATATAAGAAAAGGCTTCCAGCAGGCCGTCAGACCAAAAGGACCAAGGAAGACACCATAAATTAGAAGATACATTGGTAACACTTTACAATAAGGTGCATTAGTTAACTACTGTAGTTAACATAAACTAAGAATTAACAACACTTCTTCAGCATTTACTAATCTTAGTTCATATTAATTTCAACATTTACTAATACATTATTAAAGGGGTCATATAATGGTACATGCACTATTACAAGTTGATTGTACTGAAATGTGTGTTGGCAGTGCCTGTGCACAAACATCATAAAATGATACAAATCCATCCAGTGGTTTTGTTTAAATCTCCTTATATGTTTTCCCCTGCCTCAAATTGAGCCGTTCGTTTTTGTGACGTCAATAAAACGGACGCCCCTCCCACGATTGATAATTGACAGCCGGGTTTCAACACAGACCCGCCCTCGCTCGTGAGCCAGCTGTCAATCATAGTCTGCGCGGACCGGCGCGGTCATTGTTGATATGCTGGAGCACTGTCTATGAGCAGAATGGCGTCTAAGCGATTGTGGTGTTCTGTTATTGGGTGTAATAACGAACACAGTCATTTTAATGTTCCTAAATCCGAACCGCTGAAGACGCAGTGGCTGAGTTTGTTTTCGAAGGGAATATTCCCCACGAGCAACGTCAATGCTTTCATGTTTGCGCAAATCATTTCTCACCAGACTGCTTTATAAACGAGGGTCAGTATAAAGCTGGTTTTGCTAAGAAGCCGCTCATAAAAAAAGGATCGGTACCAGATATTCGTGTCCCTGCTGAACCTCTAGAACAACTGAAGTGAGTGTAACGTTTTATTAAACTTTATATTAATATTTATATTAATCTTTGCAAATCGCTAGCTGCACGCTTCACAATGAATGCGTCTAAGGTTTACACTCAGGGTACATTACGGCATGTTTTCTATGTACGACGTTCTCAATATAATTCATAATCCCACGTTTATACTGAACAGCGCGTTATGGTTATTGTGTTATCGAGTTACAAACGGTGTACACACAGAACAGAGAGGCGGAGTCAGCAAAGCTCATTATCATTTAAAGTCATATACACTGAAACGGCGTGCTGAAAACAGCTGTTTTTGACCAGGTAAAATAAGTGTTTTCTTACAATACTAATGAGAATTTTTAATTAAAGTATATTACAAACTTTTAATTTAGACCCTAAAGAATCATATTAGCTTGTACAAAAATGGCATTATATGACCCCTTTAAAATCAAAGGTTGTATTTGTTAACATTAGTTAAGGCACTGTGAACTAACATGAACAAACAATGAACAGCTTTATTTTTATTAACTAACATTAACAAAGATTAATAAATACTGTAAATGTATTGCTCATTGTTAGTTCATGTTAGTTTATACATTAACTAATGTTAACTAATGAATCTTATTGTAAAGTGTTACCGATAAATTTAATCACAGAAGGAAATAACAAAAAAATAGGATTCGTTAAAGGGACCCACGGCACAAACAAGAGGAAATAACAATAAATAATTTGTTAAACAAAATAAAATTAAATATGGTATTTTTTGTCCGAGAGACCCAAGGCCCAAATTAACAAACAAAACCAATCTAATACAATTAAACAGCAATGTAAATAACCTATCACAAAGAAAACTAAAATATATAAATCAACCTTCCCAACTACACTTAGCAAAATCATAGAATAAATGAGTTTCAAACAAAAGGGCAGGTCTCTCCTACATTACCACCACATTCTAAACGAAACAAATGATCAAGAGAAACATGCACCTTTAAACCTTTAAACCTTTTGATTCTTCAGTTGTTGTTTTTCCAGATTTTTATGAAAATGGAAGAGCTGACTGACTCGTAAAATATTACAGCACTGTCCAAATTGTTCAGCATTGTACATCATAGATTTCATTTGTCATTGCTCAATGTATTTCAGGGAACTGATCTCTGCTTGTAGGAGAGAAACCATGGCCTAATTCGGCAAAGGTGCTTTGAAGGGAACACTTCAAGTGTAAAATGGACCATTAAGTTGCATAGGAGTGAATATTTCACTGAGTCAGAGAGGGCAGGTTCTCCTCTGAGTGTTTGTTGAAGCTGAACACTATTATACTAAACCATCTATTATACTTATCCATCTAATCTGCACCTACACACACACACACACACACACACACACCCCCAGCCGGTTAAAGTCAGTTGTCGCTGCAAAGAACACAACAACCACTCACACAGAGACGAGTGTGAAAAAAAAAAAACAGAAGCAGATTGGAACATCGTCATAAAAACAAGAAAAATAACATTATATAGAAAAGAGCAGCATGAAGATTCTTCGTAACATCATCTTTCGTGTTTTTACAGGAGAAATTCGGTCATACAGGTTTGGAACCACATAAGGGTGAATAAATTCATTCTTGTTATTTTTGGGTGAACAGATTCAAGCGAGATTACATGCGCTTCTGCATTCTGCTGTGAATTTCATCTCCAAACACTTGACCATGCTCTCTGCACTCTTCTACATGTGCAAACAAGAACACACTGACCTTGTGAGCACATTCACATCACACACACCCACACGGACCTCTGTACTGCATGAGCAGGATGGTTTCCTTGGAAACAGCTCAAGCATTCTGTGAGGAGTGATTTGAGCATGGCTTTGTTCACATAAACACAGACGGTTTCATGTTGCCATGGATTTTCTGTTCTTGGGTGCACCGAGTTCATATGAGCTCTAAATATAATTATTATACAAGAAATGGGATTTAAAAAAAACAAACAAACTCTTTCACAGTGTGAAATCGCCATAAAGTTCTTGTCATACCTGAAAATAGTAAAATATCTCCATCTAGTGGCGATTTTTATGAACTGCATACTGTAACTGTAACCAGTTTTAGTCTTCTAAGCAGTTACAGGATACAGTTCATAAAAATCCACATGTTGAAAGGCTAAAAAAATATATATTTATATTTGTAATTAATAGATTTAGAATTAGATAAAGACAATAAAATGCACACACATTCCACATCTAATTTCTGATAAGATGGAAGAAAAAGAACATTTTTGAATGTTGTGCTTGACAAAGCCTTTGTTCAAAACGCAGTAAAGTTTGAAAGCTAACATTAAGCGCTTGCCTTTAGTTAATTGGTACAGGATGCTGTCTCTCTCCATCTTTTCAGGAAACTTCCTGTCGGACTCTAACACCCTTCCTGACAGTTGAAAAATGTTCTCTCCCAAAATCTCTCCTCATTATTCTAAACATGTTTTTATTTCTTATAGACCCAAAAATATAAATCCCCCTAAAGGTTTGTTTACCCCGAGTAAAACAAAGTTTACACATACTGAAAAAACTTGCCTCACAACACTTGTTCACATGCAGGCCAAGCCTGCTTGATGGTGACATTTCAAACCCAGAGGTCACTAATCTAACCCTTATTGGCAAATTGTTTTCCTTTTTAAAAACACGAAGCCTACAAAATGTTGTTAAATTTATGCTGGGGATAAAGTCTTATCTTACAACATTCTGCTTTTAAAAGTATATGTATTAGTTTTACAGGAAAACAGACACAAATATAGATAGATACTATTAAAAAAAAAATCTTAATTGGTATCTTAATCTATCTATATTTGTAGATAGATATTGAGTATTATACAACATTCTGCTTTTCAAGTAAATGCATTAGTTTTACAGGAAAACAGACACAAATATAGATAGACACTATATTTAAAAGAAAATTTCTTAATTGGTATCGTTTTCCACGGTAAAACTAATACATTTACTTGAAAAGCAGAATGTTGTATGATAAAACTTGTTTGCACTGTGTATATATATATATACACATACACATAATTTTATTCAGTGCAAAAATTACATTAAATATATGTACAATAAATGTTACAAAAATGTTTCAAATAAATTGTTCCAATGAACTTTCTATTTAACAAAAAATCCTGAAAAACTGTCATAATAATAAGAAATATTTCTTGAGCACCAAATAAGCATATTATCAGCATATAGCAAAGGTTCTTTATTGGCAAACATAGTTTCATAAAGAATTTTCAACATCCATGTAACCTTTCCATTTCATAAAAAGTTTCTTTAAACTAGAAAAATTATCTTTTGAAAAACAAAAACAAAATTCTTCACACTAAGAAACACATGGATCTTTTAAGAGCTGTTCACTGAAAGCTTCTTTGGGTCACCAAAAATAGTTTTATGGCATCGCTGAGAAAATCCTGTTTTGAAACCTTAATTTTGTAAAGATTTCTGATCATGTGACACTGAAGACTGAAGCAATGATGCTGAAAACTCAACTTTGCCATGATCACAAGAATGTTACATTTTAAAAATATATTAAAACAGAAAACAGTTATTTTATATTGTAATAAGATTCACAATATAACTGTATTTTAACTTTTTTTTCTGTTATTTTGATCAAATAAATGCAGCTTGGTGAGACTTAAAAAAAAAATGAAAAACCTTTCCAACCCAAACGTTTTAATGGTAGTCTAATTGCTGAATTCTAACGTAATCCCCCCCAAAAAATAGCTTACTGAGAACAAAAATATTAGATTCTGACCATTTTTCCACCAGCTAGAAAATCATATCTGTAAACCAATTCCATAATTAAGTAGTACCCATAATGGGGCACAAAGCTCACTCACAAGCATTTACAAATAGGCCTACAAGTTCCTTTAAAAACTTCCAGAGCCTGAATCACAGATGGGGCAGAAAGTAGGTCACAATTCTCACTCATCCACCAGGTCACTGCAGAATATGTGTAGGATATTTTATGCTGGGGCATCTAGAATGTATTTTTTAAAGATTTCTTTCTAATGTTATCACACTCAAACACATAAAAAAAACCTTAAAAGTATTTATCTCCACCAGAATGTTTGCCATTTTGAGATGAATGCTTTTCAGTCTCCTCCTTCAAAACACACACACCACCTGAGATCATAAAACCTCTCTGTCACACACTCAGGGGAACCGAGACACGGGTAAATGAGAATGAATCACTCAATACATAAAGGAGGGTTGGATGAACCTCACACACCAGCACTTGTTTTGCAGGCCAAATTAAAAGCTGATAACTAAAGGCTTGTGATTACACATTTTTCATGAGAAAAAAGAAAAGACACAATTTCTTAGGGATAGGTGAAAAACATTGATTTGTGTAATTTAAGTGTTTGTATACAAATCAGTTCATTTTAACCTTCAATATTACAGTAATGTATTGACTTTCTGTAGTAGTTTACAGCATTAGTTGAGATAATTCTGGGTTTTTTTTGCTTGAGACAATTTGCTGTACTGTACACTACCATGTACTGCACCTGATATTTAATTATTTATCCAAATTAATCAAATCAAAATCGTGAAATTTGTGTCATCTATACCCATTTTTCTTTGACTGTCCAAATAAATGGGGCATTTCACAGAAATAGTGTAATTTATGTCTTCAAATATTTGTCCAAGAAAACAATGGCTATATTCTCAGCACTATGTGGGGCGAAATATTATAAAAAACATTTTTTTTTAAAGCAACCTTCTTAAACATATCGGAATTTAAATTCATTATAAGCTCCAAATGTTGAAAGTTGGAAAACAGCAAAAAAAATTCTTGTTTTGACCAATAGAAGATGAAACTTATAAATTGTATAAAATTAGCATACAAAACACAAAAATGTACAATGCATGACAACCTGCCCTGACCTGATTATAAATAATACCCTTTTACTGAAAACCTTTCAGTTAAAATCCACCTTCATTATATACACTGAAAATTTCACAAGTAATTCCAAAGAAACGGCAAGTAAATCATTTAATTAAACACGACATTATGAAGTTACTCCAGTAATCTTAGTTTTATTTATAACTTTGAAAAATTATTTTTTACAGTGTAGTTGTTGACTTTTGTGTGTGAATGTATGCAAGTGAGGATTTAATTTATCGTGTGCGCTTGTCTAGCCAAAAGCTATAATAACATTATAATGATATGGAAATT
This sequence comes from Rhinichthys klamathensis goyatoka, assembly GCF_029890125.1. Taxonomy (NCBI): domain Eukaryota; kingdom Metazoa; phylum Chordata; class Actinopteri; order Cypriniformes; family Leuciscidae; genus Rhinichthys; species Rhinichthys klamathensis. The sequence continues at coordinate 1,127,004 of NW_026606652.1, read as the reverse complement.
TTTGTTTGGTGAGCAGAATACTCTTGTGAAATATTCCCCAAGTGTGGCCGAGGTCATCCCTTCTGCAAAATAAACTGCTGCATTTCATTATAGATGCCTTTAATGATTTAGTACTTTGGTCCTGCATTTCCCTTTGGAGATCTAAAACAAAGTTGATTTGGAGCATGAAGGCCTTTCAGCAAGGCCAAAAATAAACCGTTTATGAATATAGAAAGATGGCTGCACTGTATGCCATATCACACCAATATGTGATTCTTCAATTGGAGATTTTTACTTCAATTTAAATTCTGACAGGTTCAGTAACGCCTCATAAACATACATCAGTAAAAATCTTAAAATGTATTCTATTTCTTCAAAGTTCAAGCCATACAGTTGATTGAAAAACTAAATTGTTTTCTAAATTATTGGTGTGATGGTAATGACAGTAATGAATTGAGGACAGTGATTTGTTAAAAGCAATCCTCTTAAAAATGAAAAATAAATCAAATAAAATAGAGAAATGTTTTAAGCATCTATTATTATGTGTGCTTTACAACTAGAATGACTAAAAACAACAACATTTAAACCATTTACGTAGGCTAAAATTAAACAAGCAGAAGCAGATGAGGAAAGAAACGGCACAAGCAAAAGCCAGAAAATGGATTATATAAAACATCGCATGAAATTATCCACGCGTGTTTAATCGTCTGAATGACATGTCAGTTGTTATAATGTCAAGAGGAGATGAACCCTATATGATATGAATGATGATAATGATGCTGGGGCAATTCATCGCTCAGCCCTGCTGCAGCAAAATCAGCCAATGAGCTTCAATAAACAAACTGATGTACTGTGTATGACGATATTCGATTAGAAAAGAATTCACATCGTTTAAAGCCACGCGATACTTACTATCTGATGCCATGGTCGCGTTGCACTGATCCCGCGGCGTCAATCACCCGCCCTGTCGATCAATATCTTCATAAGTATAAGCTCCGGGGAATCAAAGAGGTTTGACGAAGACAACCGGTCCGACTGCACGTATCACCCCGTCTGTCCCTAATAAACCTGTTGGCGACGGCGGAGAAGCCCACCGGGACTCACGCGCTGCTTCGCGGGCGAGAACGCATACGGGCACGCGGGCATCCGGACGAGAACGCGCTGCGCGCTCGCTTCTCTCTGCGCCAATAACCTCCAGTCCAGAACCTTCATTCAGGCTCAATTATTTATCAATGTCATATTGACTTTTCTACATACATTAATTGGTGTTGCTCCAACTGCAGCGACATATAGCTATGTATCAGGGGCTATTTTCTTTTCTTTTTGTTAAATGAAAATCACATTAAACCTGTCTTGAAAACTTTATGTACTGTAGCCTTTTATAAAATATTACTACATTGTAAGACTATGATAATCCAAACAAATAGAGAAATAATTTCGTATACTGTGTAAATATATAGAATTCTCAAGTGATTTAAACATTGTTGTACAATGTTAGTGGAGAAAGTAAATAAACTGTGGAGTAGAATAGTATTTTCAAGAGTTTACAGGGCCAGAGGACCAAAATACCGGAGTTTAAGACTTAAATAATAGTAATTACTGTAAATTAAAAAAATCAACTCAAAGCTAATGCAATTACACTTTGTTTGATACATTTTTTTTTCATAAGCATTATTTTTTTACAATCTCCAGGAACAGATTAAGTTGACATCATCATATCTACTCTCAAATTTAGCAGACGGTGTGCATAGAGACCCTGACCCTCCATTACTGATGTGTCTCATGTCCCCAGCAAGCACAGAGAAATAAATCTCATCTTTACCTGTAATCAGGCACTATGATTCAGATGTATTGAATTTGCCTTAAAAGCTACGGCCTATTAGGTGAGAACTACTGTATATAAATCCTGACTGTGCTGCAAACATAAATTACCAGGCAACTCCACACTTCGGCAGAGGGATGAATTAAATAAAGAGGGAGAGAAATGCTGGGATTGGAAGTGATAAAAGATATTGACTAAATCAAGCAGCCGAATGAGTACATCAATAAAACCTTCAGGTTAGAAAGAACTAGACCACATGCATACAAAATAACACACAACTCTTTTTTTCTCTTTCTCTCAGTGTGTGTGAGATATATTATCTGGCACAAACGCAACAGAAAGTGGACTGAGGTAAAGAGAGAAGAAAAACAGGGAGAGCCAAACAGACATTTTGAATGATCATACAATCGTTAACATCATTTAAAACAGTAAAAATACTTCACAAAAAACCTAAACATTGTGACAAGCTACTCAACGATGTATTAATTTAAAACCAATAATTATTCATATAAAATTGTCCGTTTTTTCACATTTGTCCCAAACATCAAATGTATTCTGAGGCCAAATATTAAAATACAAAATAAAATAATAAAAAGAGCAGCCTTAAAAACATGTAAAATGTTAACATTTAACCCAAGAACAGCAAGGTTTAAAATCACATGAAACAAATTAAATAAAACTGGAGCTTGAGGCACAAATCACTTTCAACACTTGGTGGCCCGCCAATCACAGTCTGTCCCGATGTTGGTGCTTAATGCGAAGTGGGATCGCTGCTCTTCTCTGGGTTCCAGAGGAATTTTTTCTTCCTTCTTTCTGGGAAATTAAAAAAAAAATTCTTGCATTAAACGGACTCCTCTTCCACTCTGATTGGTTAGTATGTTCTTATGACCCATTCTGATTGGTCAACATGACCTAATCCCATCTGTTTGCTATGGAAGTAAAATAATGACAAATGCTTTTGAAACAAAAAAGCTTGATGAATTGTACTACTTGAAAAAATATTCATTGCATTGCATTTGAAAATTTCAATTCAAAACACTTCACACACGGTTTCATTATTAAAAATGCAATAATCCATATTCCCCTTTCAGATTTCACTTGCAAAATATTAATTCTGTTTAAAAATACAACCTACAATATTCGACAGGCAATTTTCGGTCCATTTTATTTCACTTTACAAATTCGCTTCCACAAATTCAGCGGTTCAAATTCAACAGGCAATTCAACATTTGACATCCGGGAACGGCAGGAATTTCAGTAGATTGCCGATTGCAAGAACATACTACTGGAGAGATAATCTCCATAGCTGTTAGTCGACCTCACCAGCAGGGGGTGCAAGCGGCTGTTGACGAAGAAAACTATAGAGCAATGGCTGAGAGTCATTCATTCATGAAAACGGATTTACAGAAATGCAGCAAGCGATAAGTATTTGTGATGATGGACCAGGACCAGTTTAAATATGGAAAAGCTGATAAAGACACAAAAGTTGTGTTTACATTTAAGTCTTCACAGTTAGTTTTGCACATGTAAGCAGCTTTCTCTACCGTGAACGAGATTATAATGTTATTCCCCAATGCTGATGTACAGATAAAATGTTAAATCTGAGGTAGTAGACATTTTATTTCTCTCGTTTGTTTAGTTTTCTTAACTTTATATTGCGGCACTGTGCTGCAGAACTGGGGATTCCCTCAATACATCACTCTCCAGGATTCCCCTGCGGTCAGGACACTTAACACTTAATGGACTAATACAGTAAAAAAAAAAGACCAAACTCCCACCTTATTGGGGATGCAGGCTATACTAGATATAGGAACAGGCAAGCGGACTCAGAATATGACCCTAATGCGTAAAGTTTCACGCTAAGCGATTCCCAGTGAAATACTGGCATAATTTGGCATGACACTGGATATTCGATATTTGCACATTTAGGGACAGTCTCTAAAGTTACACACGACATTGTTACAAGTTTGGTCTTTTTTATTACTGTATTAGTCCATTAAGTGTTAAGTGTCCTGACCGCAGGGGAATCCTGGAGAGTGATGTATTGAGGGAAACACTAGTACTGCAGCACATCACCGCAATATAAAGTTAAGAAAACTAAACAAACAAGAGAAATATGTCTACTACCTCAGACTTAACGTTTTATCTGTACATCAGCATCGGAGAAAGCTGCTTACATGTGCAAAACTAACTGTGAAGACTTAAATGTAAACACAGCTTTTGTGTTTAAATTGAAATATTCATAGCTTAAATATACAACCATGTTGAATTTCAGCCCATAAAAATACAAGCCCTAAAAACACAATGCATTAAAAGGCAAGCAGGGTTAATGCAATGCATATTTTTTCCAAGTAGTGCAATTCAACAAGCTTTTTTGTTTCAAAAACCTGTGTCATTATTTTACTTCTATAGTTTGCTTACCTGGTGCCTTCTCTTCTTTCACTGCACTCAAACACCACAGCCGGGTCACCCCCTCACTCTCGTTTCCTACCATACAGAAATGGTGATAATCAGTCGATGCAAACAAACCGTAACTAGGTGAGTTTATTTGGGTGGGGAGGACTTACCCTGAGTGTTGAATCGCAATTGAGTGCGCGTTTTAAGTGATAGGTTTTGCTTCTTTTTTGCCGGGAGCTTTTCTGAAAAGTCTTCTCCGTCTGCTGGGACCAACTGTGCCTGTCTGTGACGTCGAGACTTGGAGGCCTAACATGGAAATGATGCAAAACGGTGCGTTTACAATCTTATGCTTAGTTTCTCATGTAAAGTGATTGTTTATCTTATGTGTTCAGGTTATTATGTATAATAAAATATAATCTGACCAGTCTCTTATGATGTCAATATTTACCTCTGAAACTTGTCCATATGATCTGGACTTGATCGATGCTAACAGTTGGGCTCTTCGGGAGCTCTTTGGGCAGAAACAAATCAACAGAGTTAATAACAGAGAATAACACAACTCTCAGGGGGAATGAAGCACTATGTAGCATTAAAGAGACAGATATGAATATTAATTTTTAACTTAATCTCTTACTTCTTGATTTGAAGGTCCCTCTCCAGCATCCTGCTGCTCAAATTCCTAAAAAACAAGATTTTATAATGATTTTGTATCTTTTAGCAAGTATTTTTAGTATCACAAAGGCTGCATGTATTAATAGATTAATACAATTTTCACTTCTTCCCTAAACTTTTTATATTAATATATACAACCCCATCTCCAGAAAAGTTGAGATATTTTCCAAAATGCAACAAAATCAAGAATCTGTGATTTCTTCATTCTTTTGAACCTTTTTTTAATTGACAAAAGAACAAAGAAAAGTTTCCCAATGTTTTCACTGACAAAATTAACTGTATTTTGTAAATATAAACAAATTTAGATTTTGGCTGCAACACCCTCAAAAAAAGTTGGGTCAGAGGCAAAAAAAAGTGAAAAGATTATAGAATATCCAAGTTAAATCCAAGCATCCACCAAAGTCTCAGTCTTTGCACACAAAGGTTTCATGAGAGATTTGTCAAACAATTCATATTTCTCAAAGAAGATTGCAAAGAATTTCACCGTGCCAAAAACATAATACTGTGAAAAGATTCAGGGAATTAAGAGAAATTGAGAGAATTTAGGAAACCTGTTGAGTGCGTGACCTTTGATCCCTCAGATGGCACTGCGTGAGAAACCGTCATGCTACTGCTCAAGAGTACTTTGGAAAGCTATACATCAATTCAACGCAGAGATGTCAGCGAGTTCTCTGGGCCTGAGCTCATCTCAGATGGTCTAAAACAGTGGAAATGTGTGCTGTGGTCAGATGAGTCCAAGTTTCAGCTAAAAAAAACAGATATTGAGTCCTCAGTCCCAAAGATGAAAGGGACCATCCAGACTTTCATTAGCAGCCGGTGCAAAATCAAACATCTGTCATGGTATGGGGTTCATCAGTGCAAACGGCATGGGTGACTTTTTCATACGTGTGAAGGTACCATGGATGTGGAGGCGGATGTTGGGATTGTACAGAGATATACTGCCATCAAGATGACATCTTTCCTGGGAAGCAAGACAATCCCAGGCCTCGTTCTGCACTTACTACAACAGTGTGGTTTCATAGACACTCTACACCTGCAGTCCAGATCTGTCTCTAATTGAAAATGTACGTCCCATCATGAAAAGAAGAATCGGACAACGACGACCACAGACATTGGTCTGTGCATCTGGCGAGATTGGGCAAAAATTCCACTTGCAAAATTGCAACATATAGTATCCTCAATTAACAAACATTTAAAAGTGTAATTAAAAGGAAAGGTGATGTGAGACAGAGTGCTAAACATGCCTTTGTCCCAACTTTTTTGGAGTGTGTTGCAGCCAAAAAAATCAGTTTATATTTACAAAATACAAATCAGTTGTTCAGTGAAAAAATGTTTTCAGTTAAATAAAGGTGAGAGAGAATTAAAAATAAACAGATTATTGATTTAATCGCATTTTACAAAATGTCCCAACTTTTATGGAAAGGGGGTTGTCAAGGTCAAGGTAACATTTATTGTCTCCCTTAGGAGAAATTTGTTTTAGATTAGGGAACTGCTGCCGCATCAACACATGTAACATACAACATTAACAAACATTTCAAATCCTAAAAACCCTGCATCATAAAAAGAGTACATTTCATAACTGTTATACCAGCTATTGCAGTTATTTAGCTTCCTGCTGCAATTGCTCATTAATTAATTTAACAGACAGTGGTACAAATTAATATTTGTATCGGTTATGCTTGCATAATAGAACCCTGTATCTCCGACCAGATTTCATCAGCGCATACTCAGGATACAACACATGTGAAGAGTCTAATAAAATCTTGTTGGTTGTGAAATGTAATTTATTTCTGTGATAGCAAAGCTGAATTTTCAGCATCATTACTCCAGTGTTCAGTCACATGATCCTTTAGAAATAAATTCTAATATACTGATTTGCTGCTCAAGAAACATTAAACAGTTGTGCTGTTTAATGTTTTTGTTGAAACAGATAAATTTTTTCAGGATTCTGTGATGAATAGAAAGCTCAAAACAATAGCATTTTTATTAGAAATGCTTTGTTACATTATAAATGTCTACTGTCACTTTTGAGCAATTTAATGAATCCTTGCTAAATAAAAATGTAACACTCATATACACAAATATACTTACTGTACGGTTCCACTGCCAACTGGAATAGGTGAGGATGGCACCGTTTAGTTTGGGAACCAGGTTTTGTTGGATAAGATTCAGGTTTGGGTCTGGTTCAGCGAAAATAGATTTCTTCAGACCCTCATAATGCTCATGGATATTTCCAATTTCCTGAGGTCCAGAAAAAATACACATGGACTGTTAACCAAAACTGTCTTCCCATTCACACTCAACTCCTGATCACACTTTTCAGTTGTCAAAGAAACCCAATTTGCATTTAAAAACTCACAAATTAGAATCACAAATTAGATTATGTTTTTTTATTTTATGGGATGACCCTGAAAATGTTATTGTTTTGTTATAGGCAAAATTCAGTAAGATCAATATTTAAATCAGGACTTTGACTGATTAGTGACATGGCCAAGACAGCAAATGTAATAGAACTGTTAGAATAGGCTTTCACACATTCAGAAATGTATTTAAATTCCCCCTGTGTTGAAAATCAAGTTTTTAATGTTGTTTATATGTCTATGTGGTGTTTTTAATATGTACAAATTCATCAGTCAACACCATTGCTGAGGATTTTCTCTTTAAAACTGCGGTGAACCAAAGACAGTCTCAAAAACGCGGTTTGAACTCGCTGGTGTTTCTGACGTCACAAAACACGTCAATGTGTGATCGTCAACGAGTGGATCTCTGAGCTGGTGTGAGTGAGTGGAGGTGGCGCTAATTTGCATATTCATAGAACCGCGTACACTAAATGAGGCAAGTGTGTAGAGTTACATTCAAGCTATTTTAAGGCAAGAGGATTTTTTTTTCCAAGGAAAAAACATTTAAATGTCATTTTGGTGGTCAAAGATGAGTTTTAAGGGATACAATTATTGACTACAGGGGGACTTTAAACAAAACAAATGCTGGAGAGATATGTTTTTATAAAAATGGTTTCCATGGTGACTCACCTCCAGAACATCTGTGGTGACGAGTTCCTGAGGACGTGATGACGGATTAACAAACTCTTCACAGATTTCTGTCTTCTTTCTATCTTCCTTCTTTTCCCCAAAACAGAGCTGTAAACATTCAGAATGAGTAACGTTGGGCAATGAGTAAGCATCAGGTTGAATCAGTTTGTTAACATCAGTAACCTGGATACACACAGCAGAAAAAAAATATACTGCTGCTGCATTAGGTCAACATGTAACACTGTTCCAGTATCCCAGTGATACCGGGTATTCAATGAAGGGTGGGACTTTATCCTTAGGGAACTGACTGAATCGTCAAAGTGGATGAAAGGGAGGATTTGAGACACCAAACTGGGAAAAAAAAACTTGCCTTAAGGCTGGAATACACTACACAACTTTTAAAATCGCAATACTTGCTAACTTTGTAGATGGTTACAGAGAAAAACTGGGCATCAAACACTAAATGACCAAAGATCACACACTACCAGACTAACAAGTTGCTCGAAACACAACAAATTAATGCAGAAACGTGTTGCATTGCTAGTAAAATCCACTAACAATATTATTATATATTATATTATATATATCTCCTCAGACTGGATGGAATAATAGTCCAAAGCTAAATTTCGTTTTCTTTTTTTATAAAGATTTTTTGTCCAATTTCTGCAGACTAGCTCTGAATTAGAGTTGTCAAAAGTACCGACTTCGGTACCGAAATTTTTTAAAAATGTGACGTTTTCCTCTAGCATTTTGAGCGCTGTTGAACGGATTCTTGACAACCTCTGACTGGCCACTGTGTGGACACGCTCAACATATATGTGTCTGTTTTAAGTATCCATTCAACAGCGCTCAAAATGCTAGAGGAAAATGCTGGTATACTATCGTCACATTTTAAAATTTCAGTTACTTGGTACCGAAGTCGGTACTTTTCGACAACTCTACTCTGAATTCCAGCAACTTGCAGGATCAACTTCTCCAGACTGCAAATCAGGACAAAAGTTGTGTAGTGTATTCCAGCTTTTAGTTTTAAGTAGTAACACTGTGTCTTGTATCCAGTTTGGATACATGAGCACTGAGCTATTAACCTACTGGTGTTGGCATGGCCGTGAAGTAGAAAGCTTTATCTGACAGGAGCTTCCTGAGGATATAAACCACATCATAATGTTGAGCGTTCATTGCATCCCTCTGAAACTGCATGGCATCCTTCCAGTCCTTCAGAGCAATGCGGATCTACAGACATGCACAGAGATGGTCAAACAATTACAATACAATATAATCGAGTTAGAATGATCTTTGTGTCAAATATTTCTTTAAAGGTATTGTTTATCCAAAAATCTAAATTCCATCATCATTTACTCACCATGTCAACTTTAAACAGAAACACTAAAGGCCAATTCCCACTGCACCGGCAGGCAGCGACCAACAGATACTTCATCGTGTTTTGTCGGATCAGTCTGTTGCCGTTAATCGACCCGGCCCTTGTTTTCTTGTCTGATAAATGACATACTGAAATATGTCACAAAAATGTCGGCGTCTGTCGGTGCAGTGTGAATTTGCCTTTAGACAAACAGCAAGCTGTTTGAAGGCTGGCAAAGAATGATTAGATGTTGAATGACAGCGCACCTTCTCTTTGGGAGTGATGAGTTGTGAGTTGAAGAGCCCGTACAGCAGATAAAGCCCCGCCACTCTAATCTGGAAAGTATAGGGTGGAAAGAAGTATGGAGACGCCACAGACATGATCAGACGAGTAAAACACCTTCTCTCATTTGCCTCTGGTCTCCCACTGCAGAAAAGAGAAGAGACAAAATAAATGTATTATATACAATGAAATATAATATATTAATTTGGAATAAATAAAATAATATTTTAATATACAATACAAATAAAACATCAATATACAATATAAATAAATTATATATAAATATTGTACATAAAATGCATAAATATATATAATACATTTTATACGTATAAATATAAAAAAACACAGAATAGTACATAGGCCTAGAATAACCATTCAACAACATATCAAAGAGCAGTGGCTGGCTTCTATGCAGCTCAAGTATGAGTTTTGCTGCAGAAGTATGACTGCCTCTCCTAGTAAACCCTTTCTCTGATTTAGAAGATGGTTCTAATCTAATTTGAAAGGTAATTTTAAAACAATGCATATAAAATTGTCACTAGCTAAATCTAAAGTGAGGGATTTCATATGTTGAAGATGCTCGTCAATCTCACTAGAAGATGCTGCTGAAGTTCATGTCTCTCCAGACCTCCAGAAACTGCTCGTACCGAACTGACTCGGTCGCCTGAAAACGAGCCAGTAGTTCTTCGCAGTCTGCTTTTACCGGCCCTCTGAAATTCTCCATCCTAGACCTTAATCAAGACCACACAAACTCAATTGTTTACATGTTTAAAAATCCGATAAAAAATGGTTTCTTGTGTTTTTCATTTCTTGAGTTTTTCGTTGTGCTCATACACATTGGTCGGTGAAACGATTACATTTTCCTACTGCCCCCTAGTGTTTCGGCCGTACGTGTGTCTTCTTCTTGTTCTTGATGTGCATTTCTGCCACCTACTGGGATGGAGTGTGAAGCCTCGATGAACGAAAGGAACAAAAATTAGAGAAGAAAAAAAGAAAAGAAAAGAAACATATATCCTTCTAATCAAATCTGTATCTCTTAAATATTTTAGAAGAATATCGTACACCCTGTTTCTGTGCATTCTGAAATATATTCTGAACTAATTTCCAAATCTCTTAGTTTTTCAACAAGCTGATTTCTTTCTTTTATATGCCTTACAGTGTAAAATGAAATGTTCAACCGTTTCTGATTTTCCACAATAAATGCAGAAGTTGGTGTGTTCTATACAGAGCATGGTCATAACAGTATCTTCTCTTCTGTTTTCAATCTCCACTTTAGGTTGAATGCTGAATAGGTGTCTCCCTTTTGACTTTTTATTCCATTCTTTTTGCCACATATTTCCAACTACTGTTTTAATAATACATTTTACTTCTGTTTTACTTTAATGGAATTTCTATATCAACATCCTCTTCCCAATGCTGACTTGGCCAGCTTGTCCCGTACGTGTCAGCCTAATCTTCTTCTTTTGGTTCAATGACGGCTTGTTCATTAGTGCCACCTAGTGCTCATTATATATTCTGCATGTGTATAGGATTATTATCGTTAGTTCTTATGGCAAGCCGTTTTAGCTTAAATTGTACCCAGCCTTACTTGTTGTAATTTCATTTTTACTAGTAAGAATTTAATTAAAGAACTTTACAATTCAATTCGTACTAGTAGCAATTACAATTAGAGAGCTCTCTAATTCGATTCTTACTAGTAAGAATGTAATTGCAGAGCTCTTTAATTGTAATTCTTACTAGTAACAATTGAATTGTAGAGCTCTCTAATTGGAATTGTTACTAGTAACAATTCAATTAGAGAGCTCTGTAATTAAAAATGAATGGAAGTCAATGGAGACATATGACTAGTAAGAATTCATTTGTAGAGCTCTGCAATTGTAATTGTTACTAGTAATAATTGAATTAGAGAGCTCTCTAATTGTAATTGTTACTAGTAAGAATTGAATTGTAGAGCTCTCTAATTGAATTATTATTAGTAAAAATGTAATTACGACGAGTAAGGCTGGGTACAATTAAAGCTAAAACGGCTTGCCATATAGTTCTGAACCCTTAATGAATACCGGGGGAGAAGCATTTTTGTTGATGCATTTATCTTCCTCCTGAAACATACCCTTCCCCATATTTTATCTTCTAATAAGCTCAACTCACCCATCAGCACTGGAGCCTTCCAAGCAGTGGCGTAGTGGATGGGCACGTGGGGCACGCACTGGTGGTGTTGGGGGTGCCACACTTCCACCTAAAATGATTGCATTTATCACTCTCCATCTACAAATCCTCTAGAACTAAGTGTGTATCAGTGCTTGTGCACTGCTCCCTAGATCAATCTTATGTTACTGGCAGTTTTCCCTTTTTCAGATACAATGACATCTTTCTTATTTGTATCTACAGGAGAAAAAAAAAAAAAAAGCTGTTGGCATCCCAGACCAATCTGTCTGCATTCTAAAATGGGCAGACACTTATGGAAGCATATGGGTAGCAATATTCAATTTGAAATGTAATATGCAAAATGACAATGCAATATGTAAAATGGCATTGCATTCTGTATTTAAATTTACATTTTACATTACCATTCTAGCAACGTTTGGTGCAAAATGAAAAGGCAAATGTAAATTATGTAATTTCATTTTCAATTTCATACACTAGTTTTAATATGCATATTGAAACGCTTTATAAGTTGCAAAATTAAAATGAAAATGCATTACAGAAATGATTAGATATGTGTAGCATGTTCAAGCAAAAACTGTGGCAAAATGATCATTCAAATGTTATTTTTCTTAATTGCATTTACACTCACAGTCAAGACACTTGCGATTGCATTTTCATGAAATGTCCCGCAATGAATGTAGCAAAATTCAATGTGCACATTGAAAATGCATTCCGAGCCGATCACGCCCCCTCCTGCCCTGTCAATCACTGCATCAAGGCGGGGCTTAAGTTGTGTTGTTTCTCTCTATGGAACCAGGTACTTGGAAGCATGACGCCTCCGGATCGAAGTGGTAGGACACGGGGTAAGTTGGCAGAAAGAGAAGAGACAAGGGGTCGGTAGTGTGACCGCAGCCGCAGGTAAAGCCGGGTGTCACCCCATTTTATTTTTTTAATTTTTTTATTTTTGGCCAAAACGAGCACTTTTCGTACATACGCTCTATGGTCACGTAAGAGTGTGATCGTCAAATACACTCCACAGTCCAGACCCCGAGTGAAAGTTGGCAACCCTAGGTCTAACCGTTTGACGACCGTCGACCGACCCCCTTGTCTCTTCTCTTTCTGCCAACTTACCCCGTGTCCCACCACTTCGATCCGGAGGCGTCATGCTTAAGCTGGACGATGGTCTTTCTGAAGGGGCAGCATTTGCACTTTGTCGCTCTATTGCTTGTGCAGCTTCTCGGAGTTCCATCTGCATAGAGAGAAAGAGTTGCGACACGCTTTGATGGCTCTGCATAGAGAGAAACAACACAACTTAAGCCCCGCCTTGATGCAGTGATTGACAGGGCAGGAGGGGGCGTGATCGGCTCGGAATGCATTTTCAATGTGCACATTGAATTTTGCTACATTCATTGCGGGACATTTCATGAAAATGCAATCGCAAGTGTCTTGACTGTGAGTGTAAATGCAATTAAGAAAAATAACATTTGAATGATCATTTTGCCACAGTTTTTGCTTGAACATGCTACACATATCTAATCATTTCTGTAATGCATTTTCATTTTAATTTTGCAACTTATAAAGCGTTTCAATATGCATATTAAAACTAGTGTATGAAATTGAAAATGAAATTACATAATTTACATTTGCCTTTTCATTTTGCACCAAACGTTGCTAGAATGGTAATGTAAAATGTAAATTTAAATACAGAATGCAATGCCATTTTACATATTGCATTGTCATTTTGCATATTACATTTCAAATTGAATATTGCTACCCATATGCTTCCATAGACACTCTTATCTAAAATGACTTTTAAAATGCATTCAAGGTATAGGAATAATAGGAGTTCAAGCTTTCCCTGGCAATAAGGTTAGACCTTGAAAGAAAGGAAGACCTTGGTGTTGCTAGCATTATGCTGTACGGTTTGCTTTGGGAAAATACAAGACACAGACTGTCATCGTGGCTTTATAAGAATAGTTTTTAATTAGAATCATAGTTTAATTTAAACCGTTTTCTTTAATAATTTACTCGTTAAGATCCATTTATAAAAACATCACATCACAAGTAATTTATCATAAGAGCAAATAAAAATCATACAATATACATTTTGAAGTATAAGATAGATTACAGAAGAGTAAGAGATTATTTTTTACTATTACTAGCCTAGTAAGTGCTTATGTTTATGGTCATGCATGCATTAGTTAAATGCTGTGTTTGATTTCATGAATAGAAATCTATCAAACTGTGAAGGACCTGTTGGGGCATTAAAGCACAGATACAGTGATCCCGTTACACAGTGTAGTTGGAAATTAAGCCGGCAACTGTAGCGCTCACAGCGTCTCCCACCATGCCTTGGCCTGTGACCGGGATGATTGTAGTAGCACCTAATGACAAACCACAACAGGACTTATTTTAGAAAACGATAATTAGTTTAAAATCTCACTTTGTGCATTTCCAGAGCAACAATTCACAATGCTACATCAAACATAGAAGATGTTCACAGATACTGTTGCGATAAAAAAAAACAAAAAAACATTTAACTTATTTAGTTGGATAAACAGATGTTAAATCTAATTTTGGGGAGTGTTATACAGCAGTTATACAGTTCCTTGTAAAGAATCCAAATTAATAATAATAACAACTATTCAGTACTCAAGAGAATTATGGATTCACCTGCGTCTCCTGCTTTGCATGTACGTGTTCCAATTACAGCTCCAGCCACAGTGCCTCCTATGGCGCCTATAACAACCACAACTATAATACAGATTCCAGCGGTACCTAAATAAAATAAAGATTTCAGAACCAGTCAATCAAATATGGAATGCCATGTCTGCCAAAATAACACGTAAATTAATGCGTAAATAAATAAATATACAAAGAAATGTAAAAAAAAATACAATTAAATAAACATACAAAGAATACATTATTTCTTATACTTTCATTTATTTATGTATAATTGTATTTTTTCCATAATAATTTTTTCATTTATTTATTTATACATTTATTTGTATTGTATAGTAATTGTATTTATTTATAGAAGTGTTTGTCTACATTTATTTATTTATTTACTCTGAGCAAGATGATGCATGGTAAACCTTTTTAATATGATATAATATAGTGCCATTTATATGATCTGCTCTGTGCTATCATGTCTCTGGACTCAATGGAAAGCATATTTACGCTGTCTGAATCGTTCCCCATACCTTATCTAATGCATTTTGTGCAAAATTTTTGATTGGTAAGATTTATAATGTTGTATAATGTATAATGAGTAATATTGTGAAATGCCTGCCCCTGAAATCGCAATATTTGGTGTGACCCCTGCTGGGATGACAATATCTGATACACAATCAGACGCCATTGCGTTTTCATCTTTATTGGCCAGACGTCTTATTTTGCGCAATTGGAAGTCAGATATGCCTCCTACACACAGGTGCTGGGTTGAGGATGTAATGGCACACTTGAAACTTGAGAAGTTGAAATACGCGATCAGGGGGTCAACCCAGAGATTTTATACGGTCTGGCAGCCATTTCTGGATTATTTTAACCTACGACTTCCTGCAGGAAACACTGGGACATAATTGATTCACAAGCTCTGTAACTCTGTAACATGTCAGTGTTTTTTTTTTTTGTATGTTGGGGTTGCTGTATGGGGACTTGTTAAGTGTGTTATAAGTGTTTACAATTCAAAATCCAATAACAATATTTGAATAATAACAAAAGCTCATTAGTCATTTCAGATAAATGCTGTTCTTTTGAACTATTTGAACTATTCATCAGAGAATCCTGAATTTTTTTTTTTACATAACTGTTTTCAACTTTAATAATAATAATAAACGTTTATTGAGCAAATCAGCATATTAGAATGATTTCTGAAGGAAGTGACACTGAACACTGAAGACTGTAATGATGAGTACGAGTAAGGCCATCTTTGTGGAGAGCAACAATTCTAATTCTCAAATCCTTAGAGAGTTCTTTGCCATGAGGTGCCATGTTGAACATCCATCCTTTTCAGAGAGAAAAGTACTAGTATCTAATGAATAAGTACTAGTATCTTTATAAAGGTACTAGTACCTAAAGAATAAGCAATAGTATCTAAAGAATAGGCACTAGTAGCCTACCCAAAGAATAAGCACTAGTAGCTAATGAAAAAGTACTAATATACTTAATGGAATAGATACTATCTAAAAAATAAGTACTAGTAGCATGAAAATAGATAGCCTACTAGTTTAAATGATTAAATGTTAAAACAGCTTGCCATATACCGCCTGCTGGCAGAATTATAATTTATGATTTGTTATGTTTAGCTCACCTATGGATTGAAGAGTAGCTACCACGCCTCCAGCTCTGACCCCTCCTCCGTTCGACATGGCAGAATATGACATCATAGAGGAGGCAACTGAACCTCTAGCAATTCCACGTGCGGTGAAACCTAAACATGCTATAATAACAGGAACTGCTACAACTGCTGCAACTCCAACTCCTATATAATTGGTGAAAACATGGCATATTTGAACAAACTTAGATGGATAAACATTTAAAAGCCACTTAAACCAGTTGGCCATTATTTGTGTTGCAGAAATTAACAGTTAAAGCTGCAGTCCGTAGCTTTTTTTGGGTTAAAAATTATCCTAAATACATATTTGAGAAAATACATAACCAGCCAGTGTTCAAAACTCTCTGCTTGCCTTAGCTCGATTCAAAACGGTAAGCTTGTAATAATGTTTTTAATTCCAGTGGTACTGGTGGATTTCCGCGGGAGATTCGAGCATGTCTTTGCGTCATTACGTCACATCTGTACACATAAAGAAGAGTCTCGGCTAGTAGGCTATATTGTGTGTGAGGATGTTGGAGGTGGAGACTTATAGCCTTTTCTCACAGCACTTAATATAATTAAACTTATTAATTTGATGGCGGATCCAGAAAGGTTCAAACGTCAATCCCCAGTGACAACTGCACTCACCCGTTATAAAATGCAAAGGACTTCGTTCGGACTTCGGAGTGGCTAACTTACAGAAAAGAAGAGACTGACACCGGACCCATGCGAAAACAAGGATTTATATCGAAAGGACATATGTAGTCACGCAATGCTGACGTTGTTAATTTGAGAACAAAGTATAATTTGCACGGTTTTGCGTGATATGATAAGCGATTTTTAGATTTAATCAGCGCGATTTACTGCAATGTCAGAACCAGAACAAAAGTGAATGTTACTTACTTGTTCAGATGACATTTTCCGGTGAAAATTATTATGTTGGTCATACTTCCAAAAAGAGTAATCTGTGATTCTGAATGCCAGTATCCACACCGGCGCGGTGACTGACAGCTGCACACTTTCCTCAAACATTGTGTTCATCCGCGCTGTGCCGTGTCGAAGTACAACTCGATCACGTAAAGTTGATAATTCCGCGAATAACTGCAATTGCAGATTTCGAACAGAGATGGCGACAAAGAGGAAAAACTGCGGACTGCAGCTTTAAAATAATGTCTTTTGTCTAGTAAAACGAGAGTCCGGATTTCTTTTACCTGCTCCTACACCAGCTGCAATCAGTATACCTTATAAGAAAGCAAACAGGTTATGATTACTGTGATAGATGAATATTAAACATTTAACAGGTATAGGCTACTTACAGTGAATGTGATCCATCTTAGGTCAACGCAGCTGGGACGCTCGAACTGCTGACTGTGTATGTGTGAGAGGTTGAGTTTAAAAGCCTCTGGGTGTATCCTTTTCAGGAAACGAAACTCATTTGTAGAGTAAAGAGATAAGCGAAAAATCCTCTTGTCAACAGCAGGCAGCCACACTAACAAATCACAGGTTTGAAACTTAGATTCTTATTCAGAAGGAAGAAAATATTTATTTTATTTTATTTCAAAGCTAACTTAAGCTCAATAAATAGGCTCTTCATGAACGTAGACTCGCAGTAGGCTACTCTAGTAAACAACATTGCATGTAAACACGGATACAGGCGGATTAGCGTTCTTTGAGAATGTTCAATAAGTATGTGATTACTTACAGTTAGTGATGTGACATTTGAACCGAGGCGTCGGAGCTTGTGTCAAGAAAAAAATGGGCGTGCCAGATAAAGCCGCGATTCGAGGCCGGTTCGTGAACGAATCGTTCTTTTGAACGGGTTCTTTTTAGTGAACCGGTCGAACCAGTACACTAAATCGGACTGAATCGTTCGAAACAGTTCGCGTCTTACGTCAGCGCTGATCCACAAGTTAATAAAGTTACTCACTTTCAGACATGCCTGACAGTACCTCTGAATCGAAATAAACCAATATCCCGGAGTATATTTTACTCCAGTAACTCCATCAATTCACTGAACTGAGACATGTTGGTGCTGACTGAGAGAGAAGTGATGAGCACGAGCAGCTGATACTGCGCATGCGTGTACTACCGAACACACAGGTAGCCTACAGCAGTTCTCGAATCACCAGTACAGAACCGAGAACTGTTTCTTTCGGACACGTTCGACATATGAGAATCGATGAGCCAATGAGTTGAGCATGCGAGCAATTTTTTTCTGAGGGACGAAATGTACCTTTCTTAAGTATTTAGTTGAACATATGTTCAACATAGGCTATGTGTAACAAAATAAAACATGTTGGAAACATGTTGATCACATAATTACTTTATTATTACTGTATTATTTTAAAGTTTGGAAACACAATGAATATTCACTGGTCCTACATGACCAATCAAACAGTGCAAAACAACAATAATCTACAGAAAACGTATATTTACACGTCTAGATGTCAAATCTACAAATCTAGATGACAAAAAATAAAAACAACAACAACAACAAAAAATTACACATTACACGGCACATCGGCTAATATACTGTTTAATTAAAGGTTCACTCACCACAAAATAAATTTTTCCCAAGTATAAATGTTGTACCTTTACTGCTTTTTTTTATTATATAAAAAGTGCAATTAATATTATAATCTCACACGGGTAGGCTTATTGTATGCTTAGTCATTTCTGTCTCTCACTCACTCTCTCAATGTAAATAGAGAGAGCGCTCGCGCTCAGATTGCGTGAGAGAGGAATTCACGCGAGAGCGCTCGCGCTCAAAGTGCGCGAGAGGGGAGTTCACGCGCTCCTGAGAGAGAGAACCATAGACCTCCCGCACTTTTCACGCAGCCAAATATTAGAGTAAAATATTATTAATAATTGTAAACTCACTTTAAAAAAAACTAACGTTAACTTTACCAACATGAATCTGAAACGAAATAGGTTTTCTCAATCCTAGCAAATCTGCTCCATAAAATGTGAATGACGTGACAGATATAATGGTATTAACGGTCGGTAGGCCGAATTAGGAGCGCTGAAAAGTGTACCATATGGGAAAAAAGCCACAAAAAAAGGCAGAAAGCCATTGTTTATGAGAACAGTAGATCTATATGTGTACGTTTAAAATACAGGCCGTCCATTTTATACTTATGCTACGTTCACACCGGACGCGAATAGCGCGTCAAATTCGCGTCTACCGCGTCTAGTTTGACGCTTGACCACTTTGTGTTAATTCTCGTTAATGGCGAAATTGACGCGCGTAAAAACAAAAGTTTGGCCCCTTACATAGTCAACGCATCGGTACGCATACGCGTGCGCAAGGCTACACATCGCTACGCTTCGGCCGCCATTATGCGTCGATGCGTAGCCAAATGTGTCATCCTAGTTTTTGATACGCGACGCGCCGATGCACGCAATACTATGCGTTGTCGGTGGGGGCGACATTGCAAGTATTGTACATAAAAAGGTATATTATTATGTTTACAGAAGAAGAAGATTTGAATACAATGGCGGGCGAAGAGGAAAAGTTATGCGAGCTTGTTCGTATACATCCTTTGTTGCCGCCGATGTAAAATCAGCAATATACACTCCTCTTCAGTTGCCATTTTGATCTGAATATTACGTGATCCGACTCTAGACTCTACTACCCCCTGCTGCGCGATCGGTGTATTGCATTTCACGCATCGCCGGTGACGCTTGTGTACTATGAAAAGGAGCGCGTCGCTCGCGTCGCTCGCGTCGCTCGCGTCGCTCGCGTTGCTTGCGTTGACTATGTAACGGCCCTTTGAAGCGAAATTTACGCGCGTCAGAGGCGAAAGTTTCGAAACCCGTCGGCGGCCATCTTTTTAGATGTTTATCGAGCATTAGCATTAGCATTATTCGAGAGAGTCACCGCTCGTATATGCTCTGGAGAGCAGAAAAAGCTGCGTAGGGGACATCGTCGCTGTACTCGGGTCCACCAGACCCTCCGGAGGGTTTCAGGAGTTTCACCATTTGTTCCAGGAGCTAGGTTTGGTGGACCAAACGGTGAGGACGCTGACAAGGACAGCGTAGGCCGTGTAAAGCCTCGGCCTCGAGTGGTCGCTGCCTGACGAGCCCACGCTCTACAGCCCGGCGCGAGGTTCACCCTCGCCCGCACATTTATTTGATAATAAATGGAGCCAGCCTCCAAAAGTGAAACCTGTCCTGTGATTTTTTTATTTATTATACACTATGTGTTTGTTGTTTTTACATTAAAATAATAATGTTTCATATAATCTAAAATAGATATGGAATAAATAGCATTCAATACAAAATTAGTACTATCTCTCATATATTAAAATCGAGTTTTTATGTGAAAGATTTGCTTTGTTGTGCATTAGAACCACACCAGACATTTTAGTAATATTACAAAATAATTTATTAAAATAACAAACTTTCACTTCACCACGTGACAGCAGCAAGCAGGCTCCTGATTGGTTAACGCGGCGCGAATTGACGCAGAAGTTCAAATTTTTCAACTCGGGCGGCAGACGCGAATTCGTAATTTTTGTAATTATTATTAATAAGCAAAGTCCATTTGGATGGGATATAATAATAATAATTATCATTATTACTAATTATTACTAGTAATGATAATTATTATTATTATTATGGCACTTTTAATAATAAAAAAATATATACTAAAACAAGTCAAATGTTTTGGTGTAACTTCAGTTCGTAGGTATATCCATCAGATTTATTTAACAAAAACATGAACAAATACAAAATAAACAAAAACCAAAAAATGTATGTCATTCCAATTTTTTTTATATACAGTATAGGCTATTTATTGTTGTTATTATTATTTTTTGCCATAACCCACCTCCCTCTATTTTTCCTCACATAGAAAAATCATGGAGTCCAGGGAAGACTGGAGGACAGCCAGGAAAGACTGGATGGCAGCAGGGAAAGACCGCACCGGGAGTGGGTGGCTAGTTACCTAACCCACTAGTCTTTTGCGAGAGAGACACCCAAACCTAACTACAAAGAAACATAACGAGAAACAACCCGCGAGCCCTCCGAGAGGTGGGACGAAAGATGGGCCCAACAGGACAGACCACACGGTGACGACGGCAACGAACATGGACAACGAGAACACCAGAACTCCAGTAAACGAGTAGAAGATCCTCAGAAAGTGTGCATGTGGATGGAAAGTGACCACGTTTAGAGGCTTACGGATCCATCAGGGGAAAGCGAAGTGTGGACAGAAAGGCCAACAGCAACCTTGCACTGCGTTAGCAGGTGAGACAAGAAGGACCAAAAGCCAGGGAAAAAAACACAGAGCCGAAGGACCTAACGTTGCTGAAGGCCATGAGAGTCACAGAGGAAGGTCCCCTGGTGGAGGCTGAGCCTCCACGTGAGCATGAAGACCCAGTCCCCAACACGTTAGACAGAACAGAGCCAAATGAAGAGACCAAAGAACCAGCCAGAAGGAGCAACCTGAAGTGGCCGAAGTCAAATGAAGCAGAGGCATGGCGCAATTTGGACTTGGACCTGATCAAGACCCTAGAGGGATCACTGTGAGGAGGGGGCGAGACTAAGCTTAACCTGATTGGAGACATAATATACCAGACCTGCAAAGACAAGTTTGGCGAAATTGTCCCCAAACAGAGGACCGCCAGGAGAGAGAAGGGAAGGAGGGAAAGGGAAATCCTCCAACTTGTGCAAAGGCGTCGGCAACTCCGCAAGAACTGGAGGAAGGCAACCCACGCAGAGAGAGAGGGTCTGAAAGTCCTGTGGGAGGAGGTCCGGAAAAGGCTAGCCGGGCTTCGCAGAGCTGAACGCATCCGCAAGCGCAGCCAGCGGAAGCAGAGAGAGCGAGCCAACTTCTTCAAGGATCCCTTCAAGCATGCCAGACAACTACTGGAGGAAAAGAAGAGTGGCAGGCTTGAAACCACCAAGGAGAAACTGGAGCAGCATGTCAAAGAGCAGTACAGTGATCCACAAAGGAGCGTCCCTTTAGGAACTCCAGGATACGTGCCCCAGCCGGCAAAGCCAACAGTTAAGTTCAACATCATGCCCCTCAAGCTCAGCGAAGTCAGGCAAGTCGTGGAGAAGGCAAGGTCCTCTTCCGCACCTGGTCCCAATGGGGTCCCCTACAAGCTTTATAAGAACTGCCCCAAGGTACTAGAGCTACTATGGTATCTGATGAGAACTGCCTGGAAAAAGCAAATCATTCCATCTGAGTGGCAAAGAGCGGTAGCAGTCTTCATACCTAAGGAAACGAACTCCAAAGACATTAGCCAACTCCGGAACATTGCTTTACTGAATGTAGAAGGAAAGATCTTCTTCTCAGTGCTAGCCAGGAGGATGCCTAACTATCTGCTCGAGAATGGCTATGTTGACACCAACTGCCAGAAGGCAGGAGTTCCAGGTTTCCCAGGATGTGTAGAGCACTCCACTATGATCTGGGACCAGATCCAGAAGGCGAAGTGGGAGAAGACCGACCTGCATGTCATCTGGCTTGACCTTGCCAATGCGTACGGATCAGTTCCGCATCAGCTGGTCAACTATGCCATGGAATTCTTCCACATGCCCACCTGCATCAAGAGCCTGGTAGCTCAGTACTTTAGCAACTTGCAGATGTGTTTTTCCCTCCAGGACTTCACCACCGGATGGCAGCGGCTCGAAGTAGGAATCGCGATGGGGTGTACTATTTCTCCAATACTGTTTGTAGCAGCCTTTGAGATAATCCTCATCGGGGCAAGGCAAATGTTTGGGGGGATCAAACTCCCAACTGGCAAGAGGCTTCCCCCACTGAGGAGTTACATGGATGATGTCACCAGCCTCCTTCAGACAGCAGCATGCACATCAAGACTGCTGAAGAGGATGGACGAATTGATGTCATGGGCAAGAATGAAGATCAAGTCCTCCAAGTCTCGGAGCTTGTCCCTCAGGAGAGGAGTCAGAAATGACAATACGATCTTCGTCATTGGAGGGGAAAAAATCCCACTTCTATCAGAGCAACCGATCAAAAGCCTGGGGAGGCAGTACACTGCAGACCTATCTGACAAACAGATGGGGAAAACCGTCATGAAGCAGCTCTCTGACGGACTTGCAAGGATCGATCATGGGCAGAGTTCAGGTAGGAAGAGCAGGTCTAGGATGGGGAGAGACGCCACGCTTTTGGTCCAAGGCCATTTGCAAGCAAAGGAAGGAGATGGTGGTAGCAGAGGTGACGAGGATGGAGGAAGATCGCTACAAAATCAAGGCCGTGGCGCAGGGTCGACAAGGAAGCTGGACAACCTGGGAGGGAATCATGAACCGGAACATCAGTTGGTCAGACGTGTGGAAGATCCCACAGGCAAGACTTAGTTTCCTTATTCGTTCAACCTACGACACGCTTCCCTGCCCTCGGAACCTCCACCAGTGGTTTGGAAATGAAGAATCCTGCGTACTCTGCAATGCTCCCAACGCAAGTCTCCAGCCCATCTTGGCAGGCTGTAAGATCGCTCTCTCACAGGGACGCTACAGATGGCGCCACGATCAGGTCCTGAGAAAGCTAGCCGAAGTACTTGAGGAGTGTCGACAGGGTAGCAAACAACCACCATCAGCAGAGGACCCCACCATCTTTGTGTCGGAAGGAGGGGTAAGGAGAAGCACCAGATCAAGAGAAACAGCAAGGCCCTTCTCCCCCAACCAGGAGTGGGACATGAGGGTTGACCTAGATAAGCAGCTCCGGTTCCCCACGGAGATAACCACCACATCTCTCCGGCCAGATATAGTGGTGTGGTCAACCAAGGCGAGATCGACGCACCTCATTGAGCTCACTGTACCACTGGAGGAGGGGATCGAGGCCGCCTTCGAACAGAAGAAGGCCAAGTACTCGGAGCTCGCTGCCGAGTGCCGGGAGGCTGGCTGGAAGACGACCATCCACCCAGTGGAGGTCGGATGCCGAGGTTTCCTTGGGGTGTCAACCATACGCCTCTTGAGGGAAGCAGGAGTAGCCGGAGGGAGGCTAAGGAGGGCAACAAAGGATCTGGCAGAGGAGGCAGAGAAAGGTAGCTTTTGGCTCTGGCTGAGGAGGAAAGATAGGTGTTGGGGGAAGAACATCTAACCCCAGATAACAGCAGCAGGGAGAACAGCTATCAGCTGCAGGGGGTGACAGGGAGACGTCCCTGTCACTGCTCCGCCACCAGGAGACGTTCCTGAATTAAAGGAGCGAAACGTCGGTGAACGGTGGTTTCTGGCTGATGACCCTGCAGCTGACCCATGGGCACTGGAGGAGGTGCGACAGGCAGCAATGCCCAGCAGGTGGTACCATCTTCCTGTACAATTACGGAACTCAAATATGGTCCATGTGGATTTTTTATTTCATCATGGTGAAAATAATATAATAATTGTATTTGCCCTGGTCTTCCCCATTTAAGTTCATCATGCTAATCCTTGATCTAATTAAATCATAATAGGCATATATATTTTATTAAAGTAAAACATTTTTAGTTTATAATTCATTTTTGTTAGTTTTAATGGCAACAGGTAAAAATATAAATATATATATATTATTAATATAAAATTGTATATTAAATCATGAATTTAAAACTCATTTTGAAGTTCTATGAATTGTTGCATTTTTAATGTAGCTAGCTACCTAATGCGCCATTGCTCAACCACAATCGGCCCAGCTACACACAGCCAAAACCTTGCCAGATCTGGCAACCGTTAATGGGCCAAAGCTGGCTCACTTCTAGTGAGCCGCTGCCAGTACACAGCCGAGTGAGCCGACACTCAGCCGCGATTGGCCCGATTCCGCTGGCTACCTGGGATGGATTGTAAAACTGTCAAACTAAACATTATTATACTAAAATAATGTTTTTGTCAAGGTATAGGCTTGGAGATGAAGGAGGCAGACGAATCACTACATCAAAATCAAAGGTTTAATTTCCAGAAGGCAAAATACAACAAAGAGCTCCACACAGAGAGCGTATGCTTAAACATTGACCGACAAACACTGAATAAAGAACAGGAACTAAATACACAGATGATAATGGGGTACGACAGGTGACGGTGATGAAGAAGATTGACTAATTAACTAAACACAGGTGACTAAACTGAGGACAAACGAGGAGCGGGAAAACTGAATAGGACTAAACCAAAACACTGAAGAAAACGGGGAAAACAAAGAGTCAAACTGTGACAGTACGCCCCCTCCCAAAAAGGCGCGACCTCGCGCCGTATAACATCAATGGGGTGGGGGGGTGGGCCAAAAAATGAATGGGGAGAGTGACAGAGTCATTATGGGTCTCTGGGCAAGACGGAACCAGCGGTGAAGGGGTCTCTGGACTGGACGGAACCAGCGGTGAAGGGGTCTCTGGACTGGACGGAACCAGCGGTGAAGGGGACTTTGGGCTGGACGGAACCAGCGGTGAAGGGGTCTCTGGGCTGGACGGAACCAGCGGTGAAGGGGTCTCTGGGCTGGACGGAACCAGCGGTGAAGGCACAGAAGGGCTGGACGGGACCAGCGGAGAAGGCTCAGGCTCGGCAGGCGTGCAGGTAAGCTCAGGCTCGGCAGGCGTGCAGGTAAGCTCAGGCTCGGCAGGCGTGCAGGGAAGCTCAGGCTCGGCAGGCGTGCAGGGAAGCTCAGGCTCGGCAGGGCTGCAGGGAAGCTCAGGCTCGGCAGGGCTGCAGGGAAGCTCAGGCTCGGCAGGGCTGCAGGGAAGCTCAGGCTCGGCAGGGCCGCAGGGAAGCTCAGGCTCGGCAGGGCCGCAGGGAAGCTCAGGCTCGGCAGGGCCGCAGGGAAGCTCAGGCTCGGCAGGGCCGCAGGGAAGCTCAGGCTCGGCAGGGCCGCAGGGAAGCTCAGGCTCGGCAGGGCCGCAGGGAAGCTCAGGCTCGGCAGGGCCGCAGGGAAGCTCAGGCTCGGCAGGGCCGCAGGGAAGCTCAGGCTCGGCAGGGCCGCAGGGAAGCTCAGGCTCGGCAGGGCCGCAGGGAAGCTCAGACTCGGCAGGGCCGCAGGGAAGCTCAGGCTCGGCAGGGCTGCAGGGAAGCTCAGGACTGGACGGAACCAGTGGCGAAGGAAGCTCGGGGCTGAGTTCATGGGCTGTAGATGTGTGTGCTGCCCACACACACAAAACAGCCACAGACACCACAATGAACTGGACGGTCTCTGGCGCAGGATCAGCGGGCTCTGGCGTAGGATCAGCGGGCTCTGGCGCAGGATCAGCGGGCTCTGGCGCAGGATCAGCGGGCTCTGGCTGGACGGTCTCCGGCTGGACGGTCTCGGGCTGGACGGTCTCGGGCTGGACGGGGCTGGATGGGACCAGTGGCGAAGGCTTTGCTGACTCTGGATCGGCTGGTGCTACAGTAAGGGAGGAACCACAACTCCAAAGAGCTCGGTCCATAAACTCCATAAAAGGCAGATCTAACTCTTCGAGCAGCAGAATCTGGGCTAGAGGATCATCGAGTCCTCTCCAGAACCGTTGCTTTAGAAACTCCTCCTCCCAGTAGACATCCTGGTACAGATGCAGATAAACTTCGACAAACTCCTCCAAAGAACTCCCGTTCTGATCAAACAGAAACGCCTCCATTGCGTCGTCCTCCATACTCACTTTTGGTCGGTCAATCTGTCAAGGTATAGGCTTAGAGATGAAGGAGGCAGACGAATCACTACATCAAAATCAAAGATCCCATCCAGCCCCGTCCAGCCCGAGACCGTCCAGCCCGAGACCGTCCAGCCGGAGACCGTCCAGCCAGAGCCCGCTGATCCTGCGCCAGAGCCCGCTGATCCTACGCCAGAGCCCGCTGATCCTGCGCCAGAGACATCCTGGTACAGATGCAGATAAACTTCGACAAACTCCTCCAAAGAACTCCCGTTCTGATCAAACAGAAACGCCTCCATTGCGTCGTCCTCCATACTCACTTTTGGTCGGTCAATCTGTCAAGGTATAGGCTTAGAGATGAAGGAGGCAGACGAATCACTACATCAAAATCAAAGGTTTAATTTCCAGAAGGCAAAATACAACAAAGAGCTCCACACAGAGAGCGTATGCTTAAACATTGACCGACAAACACTGAATAAAGAACAGGAACTAAATACACAGATGATAATGGGGTACGACAGGTGACGGTGATGAAGAAGATTGACTAATTAACTGAACACAGGTGACTAAACTGAGGACAAACGAGGAGCGGGAAAACTGAATAGGACTAAACCAAAACACTGAAGAAAACGGGGAAAACAAAGAGTCAAACTGTGACAGTTTTCTGGAACAGCTCATTAATTTCTAAGTTGAAATAAATCTTTGATGTAAACACTTGCCAAGGTTTTAATGGTGCACTGCTTAGTATAATGCGTTAAAACTAGGGCTGGGAAAAAATTAATCGTGATTAATCGCATCCAAAATAAAAGTTTTGTTTACATAAAATATGTGTGTGTAGTGTGTATAATTATTTTGTATATATCAATACACACACATGCATGTATATATTTAAGAAAAATGTGTTATTAATATAAAAAATATGTATATTTATATATAATATAAATGATGTATAAATATATATACAGTATATACATGCAAATATTTCTTAAATATATACATGCATATGTGTGTATTTATATATACAAAATAATTCTACACACTACACACACATATATTATGTAAACAAAACTTTTATTTTGGATGCGATTAATCACGATTAATTTTTTCCCAGCCCTAGTTAAAACAAAACGTATTACATACTGGAGACATGCATCGATTTTTGTTTTGTTTTGTCGACTGTCAGGTTTCAGCAGTTCTCTGCTCAGCACACACAGGCCTATGCTACGGTTCTCGAGTCAAGAACTGGTTGTTGCAGTTCTTGAATCAACAGTACAGAACCAAGAACTGTTTCTGTTACGGGTGTGGTGCAGGCAGATGAAGAGGCAGCAGTCAACAGGTCCAATTCAAATATACTTTACTCAATATAACAAAACAAGGATCACGGGAGACAGCAACACACCATACACAAACGAGAACCGACAAGGAGTGAAGGAGGACACAGGGTTTACATACACAGAGAACGGATCATGGGAAACAAGACACAGCTGGGGCAAATCAACTAGAAACAGGTGAAGGAACTGAACACAAACGAGGAGCGGGAAAACTGAGATACTGGACTAAACCAAAAACACAATAAACTGGGAAAACAGATTACAAAACAGAACTTAAACACATTGAAACATGACAGTTTCTTTCGGACACGGATAACCGATGAGCTGGAGATACTGCGCATGCGTGATAGCACCGTCTCTAAACAGAACTTTCTTTCGGCCAACTGATGATGTGCTCATACATGAGCACGCGCAGCACGAGTGAACCGAGAACTTAAATGAGGGGCCGAATTCGGCGAAATGTAAGTTTACGTTTAAATGGTCTATCTTTTCTAGACAGAAAAGTCAACAACAACGTATAAAAAACATTTTATGTGCAAAATCTATCCCAGCCTCCAGGTACAAATGGTCCCTCTTGTATGAAAATGTTAATTGGAATAGAGCATGGAGTAACCCACATACATTTTTAATTACAAACAAAGTAAAAGAAATATCATTTAAAATGATTCACCATTATTAGGCCTACATTATTATTTTCAGAGTGGAGATATTTGTCAGTACAAGATTGCTAAATATGCATTTGAACGGGCTGTTAAAAAGGCTAAAGCTAACTACAGGGCCAAGCTTGAAGCTAAGCTTTGTGTCCATTGATAGTAGGGGTGCTTGGCAAAGCCTTCAACAGATTACAAACTATAAAAACAGTCATGCAGTTCTTGATGATGATCCTTTGCTACCCAATAAACTAAACGAATTTTATTGTAGATTTGAATGCAACTCTGAAGGTACAGTAATCCCCTCAATGATATAGCTCCCCCTAAACCACCTTTTCTGATAGAAGAAAATTAGGTCAGGCATCTGTTGAGAAAACAAAACTGCAGGAAGGCAGCAGGCCCCGACCAGGTCTCTGCTGCCACTATTAAATGGTGTGCCAATGAGCTGTCGTATGTCTTCACTGACATTTTTAATTGGTCTCTTAGACTATGTAAAGTCCCAGCGTGTTTTAAATCAGCTATAATCATTCCTGTGCCCAAGAAATCGAATGTAAGTTGCTTGAATGACTATAGACCAGTGGCTCTAACCTCTGTTATCATGAAATTTTTTGAGCAATTAGTGGCCAATCATCTCACAACTACATCTCTTGATCCTTTCCAATTTGCATATAGGGAGAACAGGTCTGTTGAAGATGCTGTTTCTCTTTGCACCCATAACATTCTTCAACATTTGGAAGGGACAGCTACATATGCACGGGTACTATTTATTGATTTTAGTTCTGCTTTTAATAATATTATACCAACGAGACTGTGTGACAAACTCCTGGGGTTGGGTGTTAAGGAGTCCTTATGTAAGTGGATCCTTGATTTTTTAACTGACAGATCTCAAGTGGTTAAAGTTAATAACCTCTTGTCAAAATCAATGTCCACCAGCATTGGCGCCCCCCAGGGGTGTGTTCTGTCTCCCCTTTTGTATTCATTTTATACCAATGACTGTTTTTCTCACCATGATTCAGTCAGGATTTTTAAATTTGCTGATGATACCACTGTGGTGGGCCTCATCACCAATGATGATGAATCGGCTTACAAAAAAGAAGTGTCCTTGCTGGCTGAGTGGTGCTTAATTAACAACTTGTCCCTTAACATCTCCAAAACCAAGGAGATTGTTGTTGATTTTGGGAATAAAAATAGTGTTTCGCTCCAGCCCCTGGCCATCAAGGACAAAACTGTGGATTGGGTGGAAAGTTTTAAGTTCCTATTGGGACCATCATATCCTCCAGTCTTAAATGGGACACCAATGTCAGCCAGATCGTTAAAAAAGCTCACCAGCGACTTTTCTTTTTAAGACAACTCAAGAAATTTAAAGTGTCCAAGGCGGGAATGCTCCACTTCTACAGAGCTGTGATAGAGAGCACACTTACTTTCTCCATCACTGTATGGTGGGGTAATTGCTCAGCAGAGGATAAATATGCGCTGAATAGGGTAGTTAGGACAGCGTCAAGGATAATTGGGTTGGACCTCCCTAAGATCTGTGACATTTACAACACCCGTCTATTTAAAACTGGACTGAAAATACTTTAAGATTCTTTGCACCCCGCTAATTCCCTTTTAATCCCTCTACCATCAAGTATCAGATCCAGAACCACCCGTTTTTCAAATAGCACTTACCCACAGGCTGTGAGGTCCCTCAATTCACACCAACAATCGTTATCTGCTCTGCTTACACAATTATGTCCTTCTCCTCAGTATCACTAAAAGCATTAGCATGTTATCTGATTTATTTATTTATTTGATTTCTTATTATACTTACTCATTGGTAGCAACCCAAGTATTTGTCTTCTGATTTTGTTTTATTTTAATTGTATATGTCATGTCTGATGATGTGTTGTTAGTTTTGTCCAATACTGTCTTGTATTGTCCTGAGTGAGCCAAATCACTAAAATGAATGCCAGGCGGTTTGCGTTGTTTTGACAAATAAAGACTTGACTTGACTTCTCTGTGGAATGATATACAATGTTTTATTAATGGACACTTTGGCTCAAACATACATTTATCTAATTTTGACATCTTCTTTTACTTTTCTGACTCAAACTCCTCTGTACAATATATAGTCAACTTATTAATTTTGCTTGTGTAACATTATGTAACTAGTATTTATCAACATTACTTGGTTCCCTTCAGGAGGTATCTTAAGGATTCAAAACAAGGAGAAAAAGACTGGCATACAAAAATAATCTCAGTTTATTATCACCAATGGCATAATTAAAATGTTGACAGTTGGCAAATAATATTTGTCCAGAGGCACACTAGGACCAGCAGCAAAGCCTCACTATCACACGGAAACAGTGCAACAGGCACCTCAATCTCCATTAGCACAACAACCCCAATAGGAAAACTCTATACACAGCAAACTTAAAACTGAATAGTACATGTGAAACCACACCACCTCTACGATAGACGCTAGCTTTTGGTAAGTAAGTGCTGCACAATGTTATAACACTATTTGCCGGACAAAAAGAAAAGAAACAAAGAAACAAACCAAAATAAACAAAAATGTACAATAAAACTTGGAGGTACAATATGGTTCTTAATTACAATATGGGAAAAGCGGCAATTACACCCTGAAGCACTCAGTTTCTGCAACAAATCACAAACATACTATAAGCACACATAGTAGGAAACAAACTGCACAAATTTCTTTCTATTTGTATAGTCATTCTCTTGGTCACAAAATAGTGTTTCACACTGTACAACACATAACACACAGAATAAATATACAACCTCTGTTTTTACTCACTGCAATAATTCACCACATTTAACCAGTATTTATGTAAAACGCATTGCAGCTGCACAGCATACAGCAATGAGCGAGGCAGCTCGGTCACTGGCTGTGCTGCGGCAACTGGACGAACCTATGACGGGGCGACTCTGAACCCGCTTCCAATGAGCGTGCTTCGCGCCCACGCGCGTCAGAGCCCGCCAAGATGGGCGTGGCCAAGGGCTATATATTGGGCGCCCCGTCGTCTGAGTTCTTTAGATTTAATCTCCTTCAGCAAAGAACCTTCTCTTCACTGGATCCTCCGGATTTCTTGGAGTCTTTTCGCCGCCGCCATCGACAAGCCTACAGCAGGACTGCTTCGAGGACGCCGGCGCCTTCAGCCGCCTTCGATCACCTTTTCTGCTAAGCCATCCGGCGCGCATCATCCTATATACTTTCAAAACCTTCAGTGTTCGCCCCCGCGACACTTTTCTAAAAGAGCAAATTAAACAAGGCGTTGTTTCAAATGCCTTCCTGCGCCTCGTGTCGAGGCCCTCTTCAGGACGGGGATCGTCACATCATCTGCGCCCGCTGCTTGGGACTGGACCATGCAGAGGCTGCCCTTACTCGAGGCGGATGTCCCGAGTGTGACGCCCTGGGCCTCACCGAGCTGCGCGCTCGCTTCGCCGTTTTCACCGCGAAAGAGCTCACCTCCTCCGTGTTGCCATCTCCTCTGGTCGAGCCGCGCAAGAAAAAGCGCCGCTCACAGAGACCGCCGGAGCACGCGGTCTGCAGTGATGTCACGCCGGGCCAATCCCCGCGTGCTTCACCACCACCCGAAGACTCCCCGGCGCCAGTCCAGTTCACACAGGCGGACCAGCACCCCTCCAGCGGAGCGATGGGGCTCGTCTCGTTTGGCGCGTCGGGAGATGACGATGACAAGGATGAC
Organism: Rhinichthys klamathensis goyatoka; assembly: GCF_029890125.1. Lineage (NCBI taxonomy): Eukaryota > Metazoa > Chordata > Actinopteri > Cypriniformes > Leuciscidae > Rhinichthys > Rhinichthys klamathensis. Next base: position 1,094,774 of record NW_026606652.1, on the reverse strand, counting down.
AGTTTTTCCTGTGACGCTGCATCCGACGACTGGCCGGGTTCGTTCGACCCCGCGCCATCGACATTAGCGGGCACGAGCGCGGGCTCCAGCATGGACTCGGAGATCGTCCGCATCCTGTCTAAGGCCGTGGAAGACCTCGGGCTCGATTGGTCTTCCCCGGAAGAACCCGCCCGCAGCCGACTGGACGAGTGGTTCCTGCAGGGGCGCCGACAGGCCCCTCAACAAAGGCCCTCCCCCTTCTTCCCGGAAGTTCACGACGAACTCACGAAGTCGTGGAAAGCCCCGCACTCCGCTCGCCTGAAGCCTTCTTTTTCTTTGTCGCTCTCCTCTGTGGACGGCGCGAAAGAAAGAGGCTATGAGGGGACTCCGCCCCTCGAGGAGGCTGTGGCCAATCATCTGTGTCCACCCTCCAACGCTGGATGGAAAGCTAAAGCTTCTCATCCCTCGAAGCCTTGCCGGTCTACTTCAGCTCTCGCCGGTCGCGCATACGCCGCCGCCGGCCAAGCTGCATCAGCGCTTCACTCCATGGCTGTCCTCCAGGTGTTTCAAGCTAAACTTCTCCGCAGTATGGACGAGTCTGGACCCGATCCTGAGGCATTCAAGGACCTGCGCAGCGCCACTGACATAGCGCTGCGAGCTACAAAAGCCACCGCCCAATCCATCGGCCGTGCTATGGCTAACCTGACTGTCCTTGAGCGCCATCTGTGGCTGACGCTAACAGAAATGAAGGATGCAGATAAGGCGTCATTTCTCGACGCGCCTATCTCCCAAAGCGGCCTGTTTGGACCAGCGGTGAAGGAGTTCGCCGAGCGCTTCACCGAAGCCCGTAAGGACTCGCAGGCTATGCGTCACTTCCTGCCCAAGCGATCTAGCTCATCGCAGAGGCCGCCTCAGCAGCAGCGAGCTAAGACGGCGCCTCCCGTCTCTCAGCCCAGACCTAAAACGGATTTTCGACGCCGCTCGCGCTCTGCCAACAGGAAGCAACCGCCCGAGCGACGGGGACCTCGGCCCAAGATTGTGCTGAACCCAGAGCCTCGTAAGTCCTCCTAGCTACAGGGGGAAAAAGGGAGAGCGCGTGTCTCGCAGGAGCCGGACCGTTCTCTCCAAAACGTTTAAAACATTACCCAGTCCCCTTACAGGCGGCTGGAAATGTCTATACAGCAGCCAATGTGCCAGCCACACAGCTTGCCTACCTGCACACAAACGGCGTTTTTACGGCGACACACAGAAATCACATAAAGAGCCATTTTCTGCCTGTGTCATTAAAGAAGCATTAGAACAACAGGAGAGAACATCAGTCTGTGAGTGTTTACTTTCTCATTTGATTTTAGCGCGGCTCTTCGTTACTGTGTTTACCCTGGTAAAAACGCGCGTGTGTTTGTTTGTGTCGTGACTGAGTTTCGCTGGCCAAATAGTTGGGCGTGGCCTGCTGTATTCATTAACAGGGTATTAGGTGTGTATAAAACTGGTTAGTGCATCGCGGCAGCGGTCGCGGCTGCCCTCGTGTGAAGCCCTCATCGTGTGAAGACCAAAGAGTGTAAAGACCAGCGACTCTACCTGTGCGACTCCACCGAGCAAGGACACCGACAAAGCACTTGAGTATTAAATTCTTCTTGTTTATTTATTGTTGTTTCCTTTCTCTTCTACACACTTTTCTTTGAATCTTCCTGTTTGTAAGCTCCTTTTCACTATGTGTTTTCAAATCCCTACTATTACTAACATACGTAAATCAAACGTCACACGTCAGAGGCGGTGCAATCCTAACAATCTCCGTACCCTTCCGGTGTCTTCTAATACTTTATTCTCTTTTCCTATTGGTCTCTGGAACTGCCAGTCCGCTGTTAACAAAGCTGATTTCATTACATCTTTTTCAAGTCATTCGGGTCTCAGTCTATTAGCCCTGACTGAGACCTGGATCAGACCAGAGGACACTGTCACACCTGCTGCCCTCTCCACTAACTTCACTTTCTCACACACCCCCCGTCTGACCGGAAGGGGTGGTGGTACTGGTCTGCTCATCTCAAATGACTGGAAATTTGATCCTTTACCACCTCTATTTGACAACAGCTCATTTGAATCACACTCAATTACCATCACTAGTCCTATAAAAATCCATTTTGTAGTTGTATATCGTCCCCCAGGTCAACTTGGCAGTTTTTTGGAGGAGCTTGATATGCTACTCTCATCCTTCCCAGAAGATGGTACTCCTCTTGTAATTCTTGGAGACTTCAACATCCACCTAGAAAAACCTCAGGCTGCTGATTTCCACACCCTGCTTGCATCATTCGACCTCAAACGAGTATCTACTGTGGCTACTCACAAATCAGGTAACCTATTGGACCTCATCTACACACGCTACTGCTCTACGGACAATACACTGGTCACTCCACTGCACACCTCAGATCACTTCCTCCTCACTCTCAACCTCAACCTGCCTCAGAACACAACACACACTCCTCCACAGGTCACCTTTCGACGAAACCTACGCTCACTTTCACCCTCTCACCTATCCTCTTTGGTCTCATCCACACTTCCTCCACCTGATCAGCTCTCAACACTTGATACTAACTGTGCAACTGATACTCTTTTCTCCACTTTAACATCCTGCTTGGACAACTTCTGTCCCCTTTCCTCCAGGCCAGCCCGCGCCACACCCTCTGCCCCCTGGTTAACTGATATTCTTCGCGAACATCGTACTAAACTCAGGGGTGCAGAGAGAAAGTGGCGCAAATCGAAAGATTCGACAGACCTGGGTCTTTATCAATCCCTTCTCTCTTCCTTCTCTGCTAATATCTCTACTGCTAAAATGGCTTACTATCACAACAAAATCTTCAATTCTTCTGACTCTCGCATGCTTTTCAAAACCTTCTCCTCTCTTCTTAACCCTCCTCCTCCTCCTCCTTCATCAACCCTAACAGCCGACGATTTTGCCACATTCTTCATAGAAAAAACAACCACCATCAGCGGCCAATTTACCAATCCACAAACTGACACACACATTTTACCAACAAACGCACACATTCTACCCTCCTTCTCTCTACTTTCAGAGGCGGAAGTCTCTAAACTCCTCCTTTCCAATCGCCCTACTACCTGTCCGCTTGATCCTATCCCCACTAATCTACTTCAAGCCATTTCTTCCTCAGTTGTACCCACACTCACGCACATCATAAACACCTCTCTTCACACTGGTACCTTTCCCACAGCTTTTAAACAGGCTCGAGTAACCCCACTGCTTAAGAAACCCAATCTAAATCCAGCACATCTAACAAGTTACAGACCGGTATCTCTTCTTCCATTTGTCGCGAAAACACTTGAACGAGTTGTTTTCAACCAGATCTCCTCCTTTCTTACACAGAACAACCTCTTGGACGACAATCAGTCTGGTTTCAAAAGCGAACACTCAACTGAGACTGCCCTGCTCTCAGTAATTGAAGCTCTGAGACTGGCAAGAGCAGCTTCCAAATCCTCAGTCCTCATCCTGCTGGATCTGTCTGCTGCTTTTGACACAGTTAACCACCAGATCCTCCTGTCAATCCTAAAGATGAAGGGCATCTCGGGAACTGCACTCCAATGGTTCGAGTCTTACCTCTCAGGTAGGTCCTTTAGGGTGTCGTGGAGAGGTGTGGCATCTAAGACCCAACATCTAGCTACTGGGGTGCCTCAGGGCTCAGTGCTTGGACCACTCCTCTTCTCCATCTACATGACATCACTAGGATCTGTGATTCAGAAACATGGCTTTTCCTATCATTGCTACGCTGATGACACGCAACTCTACCTCTCATTCCAGCCTGACGATCCGACGGTAGCTGCTCGTATCTCAGCCTGCCTGACAGACATCTCTGGCTGGATGAAGGACCACCACCTTCAACTAAACCTTACGAAGACAGAGCTACTTGTGGTCCCGGCCAACCCAACACTTCATCACAACTTCTCCATTCAGCTAGGCTCGTCATCCATAACTCCATCAAGGTCAGCTAAGAACCTTGGGGTTGTAATTGATGATCAGTTGAAATTCACAGACCACATTGCTAGAACTGCCCGGTCCTGCAGATTTGCCTTGCACAACATTAGGAGGATCAGGCCCTTCCTTACAGAGCATGCCACACAACTCCTCGTCCAAGCACTTGTTTTATCCAGACTGGACTATTGTAATGCTCTCCTGGCTGGTCTTCCAGCTTGCTCTGTCAAACCTCTACAATTGATCCAGAATGCTGCAGCCAGAGTAGTCTTCAATGAGCCGAAGAGAGCACACGTCACTCCTCTCCTCACACAATTGCACTGGTTGCCAGTTGCCGCTCGCATTAAATTCAAGGCACTGACGTTTGCCTACAGAACAACCACTGGCACTGCTCCCTCTTACCTAAACTCATTACTTCAGACTTATGTGCCATCCAGAAACCTGCGCTCTGCTAGCGAATGTCGTCTTGTGGTACCATCTCAAAGAGGCACAAAATCTCTTTCTCGGACCTTTACCATGGCTGTTCCCTGTTGGTGGAATGATCTGCCTAACTCAACCAGAGCTTCTGAGTCAGTAGCCACTTTCAAGAAACTGCTGAAGACATATCTTTTTCGACAGCACTTGATTCAGTAGAATTAACACTTTCTCTTCTCTTCTATTCTATAAAAAAAAATAAAAAAAAAATAAAAAAAAACCTGCACTAAGATTAAACTGAGAGGGGTTATAGCACTTACGTATTGTTGTCCTACTGTTAGTCTAACTGCTTCTATTGTTCTCATTTGTAAGTCGCTTTGGATAAAAGCGTCTGCTAAATGAATAAATGTAAATGTAAATGTAAAGGGTCACGTGTCCACACGTATGCACCACTACACATAAGCACTGTTCCCACAGTTATAAACGCTTCCCCCCAGTAAAAGCGGGAAGTTTTATAAGAGTAGCGCGTGTGTCCGCTGTTATGCACGCACCCCAGCTCACAAACACTGTTTATATGACCAAAAACCTCCCGCCACGAGCGGGAAGTTTTATGAAAGTGGCGCGCGTGCCTACCACAGTCTATGCACCCCCACCCATAAGCACTGCCCATACAGTGTTAAACATTTCCCCATCTCACTCTGTGAGCATTACGGCGAGCGTGCCTGTAATCTCACACGCACCCCTGCACTCGGCATTCAACAAAGTTGCTCAGCGCGCGCCCGCGCCGCTGAGAGCTGTAAGCTCGGTATTAGCACAGGGCGATTCGCTGGCGGGAGCCATACGTCTCTGCGACACGCCCCCAGCCAGCATTCAGCCCATATCTGTGCGAGCGAAAGCTTGGGAAAATATCCCCGACATGCCGAAATGGGTTTTGAACATAATAAAACACGGTTACTCGCTTCAATTCGCTCGCAGACCGCCCCGCTTCACAGCAGTGGTCGAGACGAAAGTGAGAAAAGATGTTTCACATGTTCTACGCACCGAGATGCTCAAACTGATAGAGAAAGGCGCTATAGAGACAGTCTATGAGCGAGGCAGGTTTTTACAGCCGCTATTTTCTCGTCCCGAAAAAGGATGGCAGTCTCCGCCCCATTCTAGATCTCAGACATCTGAACAAAGCTTTAATGATTCGCTCGTTCAGAATGTTAACAACCAAGCATATCCTCGCGCAAGTTCGCCCAGGGGATTGGTTTCTATCAGTGGATCTGAAAGACGCTTACTTTCACATTCCGATAGCGCCTCATCACAGGCCTTTTCTGAGATTCGCTTTCGAGGGACAGTCATACCAGTACACAGTACTACCATTCGGCCTGTCACTGGCACCCCGTACATTTACGAAATGTATGGATGCAGCACTTTCCCCCCTGAGGCAGCGGGGAGTGCGCATACTAAATTATCTCGACGATTGGCTAATCCTAGCACAATCAGAGAGCCAGTTAGTGACACACAGGTCTTGGATTATCAGTCATCTAGATTGCCTGGGTTTAAGAATCAATTTTGCGAAGAGCATGCTATCCCCCAGCCAGAATATTTCTTTCCTGGGAATAGTGCTAGACTCAGTGCAGATGACGGCGCGCCTCTCGTCTCGTCTCGCGCTCACTATCCGGCGCCTTGCAACATCGTTCAGAGCTGGTGCGCGCGCCGCCGTCAAGCGATTTCAAAGGATGCTCGGTCTCATGGCCTCAGCATCAGCTGTACTCCAGCTAGGATTGTTGCACATGCGTCCTCTCCAACGCTGGCTCAAAAGCCGTGTCCCCACTCACGCGTGGCGCTCGGGCCACTTTCTAATCAGAGCGAATCACGGCTGCATAAAAGCCCTGACGCCCTGGAAAGCTGTCGACTGGTATCAGTCCGGCGTGAGTTTGGGCGTGAACACAAGGAGAAAAATGATCACGACAGATGCCTCCAAAATAGGCTGGGGGGCCCTTTACGAGGGCAGGCCTGTCTCCGGCTTGTGGTCAAACCCGGAGAAGCGCCTACATATAAACTGTCTGGAATTGAAAGCGGTCGCTTTGGCTCTCAGAGCCCTGCTCCCGTACTTGAAAGACGAGCACGTCCTAGTCCGAACGGACAACATGACGGTAGTCTCGCATATAAATCGTCAGGGTGGACTCAGAAAGAGCTCCCTGCACTCGATGGCCAGGGAGCTCCTCCTATGGTCCCAGCGCAACCTGCGCTCGCTGAGAGCAGTGCATGTGCCAGGTGTTCTGAATCAGGGAGCGGACATGCTGTCCAGAGACAAAGTTCTCCCAGGAGAATGGTCTCTCCACCCCCTGACGATTCAGTGGTTATGGCAAACCTTTGGCAGAGCAGAGGTCGACCTCTTTGCCTCCAAGGAAAATGCGCACTGCCCTCTCTTCTTTTCAAAGAGCACAGACGCGCTCGCCCAAGTCTGGCCGAGCCGCCCGCTGTATGCCTTCCCTCCGGTCGCGATGCTACCTCAGGTCATCAGTCGGATCAGGGAGGAGAAATGTGCAGTGCTCCTGATAGCCCCACTCTGGAAGAACCAGACGTGGTTTCCAGAACTGATGCAGATGATGCAATCTGCCCCATGGCCGATTCCACTGAGGCTAGACCTCCTCAGGCAGGCCAAGGGGATGATCCTCCATCCCCGCCCCGATCTGTGGGCCCTCCATGCGTGGCCCCTCAACGGGTTCCCGGGAACCTCCCCAGTGGAGTGTTGAAAACCATCACTGAGGCGCGAGCGCCCTCTACGAGGCGCTTATATGCCCAGAAATGGAAGGTGTTCAGTGACTGGTGTAAATCCAGGAACCTGAACCCTGAGACATGCGAAGTACCGAGTGTGCTCGTTTTCTTGCAAGAGCTGTTGGAGGCAGGCCGCACCCCCTCCACGCTCAAAGTATATGTGGCTGCCATAGCGGCATCACACGACCCTGTAGAAGGACGCACACTAGGGAAAAACTACCTAGTTGTTCGTTTCCTGAGGGGCGCCAGGAGGATAAACCCCCCACGCCCCCCTCGGTGCCGATCTGGGACCTGGCCACGGTCCTGGACGCACTCAAGCATGCCCCGTTCAAACCACTCCGAACTGTGCACCTTAAACAGCTCTCGCTCAAAACTGCTCTCTTGCTGGCTCTCGCCTCGGTCAAGAGAGTGGGCGACCTGCACGCGCTGTCATCAAGCGCTGCCTGCCTGTAGTTTGGACCTAACGACAGCAGGGTTGTCCTCAGGCCAAAACACGGGTATATTCCTAAGGTGCTCTCTACACCTTTCAGAGCACAGGTGATATCTTTGGCCGCACTATCGTCTCCAGCAGATGAAAGCGACGCTAATTTACTCTGCCCGGTCAGGGCGCTCAGAGTATATTTGGAACGTTCTGCCCTGTTCAGACAGACAGAGCAATTGTTCGTATGCTTTGGCGGCCGCACCAAGGGTCTCGCTGTTTCAAAGCAAAGAATATCGCGCTGGATAGTTGATGCTATAGCGCTGGCTTATGAAGCCAAGGGCCTTCAGTGCCCCTTGGGCATCAGAGCTCACTCTACGAGAGGCATGGCCTCCTCGTGGGCGTGGTCGAGTGGGATACCCATTCAAGATATTTGTGCGGCAGCAGGCTGGGCCTCACCGTCAACATTTATCAGGTTTTATAACCTACAGGTCCCCTCATTGCACTCTAACATACTGTCGGTCTAACTACGCATAGGCTGGAGTGTGTACATGCTGAGCATCGTCTCCTCCCTCATAGAATCCGTCTCTGACTGATGTAGAGGATTTTTTATGCATGACAGTACATAAAAATGTGCTTGTGTGTTTCTCTGGACGCCCATTGGGCCGTTCCACGTTGTCCTTTATAAAGCCCGCCTTCGGCTGGCTCGTTGGATAATTACTTTGCTTAAAGGCTCAGGCATCTGCCTCCGGCTTAATGGAGCGAAGTCAGCACGCACGGCGTTTTACATGGCGTTCCCATAGCGTAAGCTACTTACGCAATAGGAGGAACCTCTCGAAAGGGAACGACTCGGTTACTAACGTAACCTCGGTTCCCTGAGAGGAGGGAAAGAGTATTGCGTAAGCTGCCGTGCTTGTGCTTGGTCAGTTTGCTTCAGTCGATTGAACCTAAAGAACTCAGACGACGGGACGCCCAATATATAGCCCTTGGCCACGCCCATCTTGGCGGGCTCTGACGCGCGTGGGCGCGAAGCACGCTCATTGGAAGCAGGTTCAGAGTCGCCCCGTCATAGGTTCGTGCAGTTGCCGCAGCACAGCCAATGACCGAGCTGCCTCGCTCATTGCTGTATGCTGTGCAGCTGCAATGCGTTTTACATAAAGACTTCAATATTTCTCGAGAAAAGGAGTTTTCCCATAGCGTAAGCTACTTACGCAATACTCGTTCCCTCCTCTCAGGGAACCGAGGTTACGTTAGTAACCGAGTCGTTATGTCTCTTATTTGCTTCCATATCAGAGAGTCAGAGAACTCTCATTGTCATTGTCGTTATTGTGTCATATGGCCATGTGTTGTTAGGGCTGTATATTATTACATTATATTAGGTTAGAATAGTTATAGTATATTGTTATTATTAATTATAGTAGCTATATTATAGTCTTGTTATATTATTAGATAAGATTATTTGGATTGCTTTGGATTTTTGTATCTGGACTGGACTGCTTTTTGTTTTGGATTGCCCTTTTGAATTTGTTTGCTTTTTGTGACTCTTCCTTTTTCCTGGTAATGGAGCCAGCAAGAAAGAGGAGATCCTCCCCTGTCTGGGCTCAACAGAAGCATCAGTAGCCTATCCTCATTTATAACAGCTGGCACTGGCATTTTCATGTTCCTCTGCATCCTCTGTTCCTTGTGAAAGGATCTTTTTCAAGGCTGGAGAGCTTTTGTCCAAGAAGAGGAATCGTCTAAACCCCAACACACTTGAAAAAATTCTGTTTCTCAATAAAAATCTATTGTAATCCTTCTTTCACCCACCCCAAACTGCAATGTTGCAGTTTGCTCCCCTATATCCTCAGTAGCATAAGCACAACACTGCGCTAAAACTATTAACAGTTCACTGCACAAACCCCCCCAGAAACAATTCTTAACTTTGTAAGACTGGAAAAACTGGTTGAGGAACTACCACTCCTCGAGTGGACAAATGACCTTGCTGAAAATGAACACTTGAACTCCCCCTCGTGCACTATTGAGACGAAGGTCTCACCTCCCTCATCCTAATCTACATTTCTCCCCCTCATCCCCCATGCGAAGATCACCCAAACTCACGCAAGAATCTAAATGGTTTAATGTGAATGATTATCATTGAGAATTATACATGTTTAGTATCATTTGAAATGTCTCAGTGCGACTGGTACAAATGTCTCATTTCCAAATATGTAAAACAAAAGGTTATAAGGTTTTTAAGAGTTTAGAGATAACACATACACACAAAGGAGTGGATGGTTAAACCCTCCTGCTCTCAGAAGGTGTTAACTCAATGCAAATGAGCTATATGCACGCATAACTTCCGCGTTTGATGCAAGGATGCTCTTGCGTTTCCGGTTGGGGAGATTTAAAGCGGAGGAAAACGGGATTATGGCAGAGTCTTCAAAATGTACTGTCCTCTCGTCTTTGAAACGAAACTTTAATACGTTTAGATGTAATTTTATATATAGTTATGTTTATTTAATATAATAAACAAAGAAGCATAAACAAAATGAGGGGTGTCTGTTTTGTCTGTTTTTGTGACTAACGTTTCTTTAGTATAGCAATAGAGTATAAAAACCAATATAAATTCTCGGTATAGCATTGGACTCTACGATCGGCGGAAGTAATCCAGCATCCTTAGACCTTCACCGGAAATACCGCCGTGCATAGAGCCCATTCCCACTGTTAGCAAATGGTTCCATGTAAATCAACTTCTGCCCCGGTGTTTAAGGTGAATTTCCACTGTGAACTCATGCTTACATATGAAATGAGGTCTGTATAATGAAATGCAGCAGAGGGCTCGGGGCTTTTTATATCTCAGATCAGCCCGTGAATGCTGAGTCGCCGAGTCTCTCGCTTCACGTATTTCCTAATGTCGGGTTCGTCTTCTCTTTATTCCAGAGCATTTGATGTTTTGTATTGATTATCTTTAACTGATTATGAAATTGGAATGATAAGTTTACCTGACATAATAAATTCTTACATTTGATTATTCTAACTGACTTTGACATTATTTCCAGTAAAGAGTTAAAAGAATAGTCAAACATTCGCTTATATTTAATGATGCACATGCAGATATAATTAAAAACCTTTTCATTTATGGAGTCAGATGAAATAACGAGAGAATACATATGAGAAATGTATTGCATTTAATCAAAAATGCTTCTGTTGCAGTTTACTTTATTACACTCCCTCCACCATGAGCACTGCATTCAACACGGTGTCACTTTTGTTGTCACTATCCAAACAATTTATGAATAATTATCCGCCTTTGATCTCACAGGTGTCAGATCCACTGCGAGAAGAAAGATCTGTCCATCTTGCCTGCACTTTTTTCACTCCTCTCAATGCAGCAGCCTACCCTCGCACACATTTCAGACGAGGCAAGGCTCATCTCAAACAAGCCCATTATAACACGCACACACTGTAGGTTTTGATTACGCCATGAACGTTTAAACACGCATGCGCGCGATGACTTATGACATTGCTACATAAATTGTTTTAAAACATTCTTTTATTAAATCTGTATGACATATCACATCTTTGCAACTCTGTTGACAGGATATATTAATAGTCAACTAAGAGTTCGCAGTTTAACTTGATGTCTGTAATTGTAAAAGTTTAAATTCATCCACGAAAGCCAGCCTAACTTGTTTTTCTTCCTACTGGCAGCCTCAAAGATCTCCAAGCGATAATTTTTTTGAAATACAAGATATGCATTTTGTATTTTATCTCCAATGACACTGGCCAAGAAAGGAAACCGAAACCAAATCACAAACAAATAGAGCTGAACAATAGACAAACTTGAGGAAGGCAGACTCGATTATGCTGTTCTGATTAATTAGGCTAGTTGGTGTTTGCTCACTGTGTAGTCTATACTGACCGAGTTATACAAGTCAATTACAAGAACAAGGCAACCATGTGAGAGAAGTTTGACCAAAGACTTAAGGTGATGATGATACACAGGGCAACTTTTTGAGCAATGTTGCTGGGCAATGTTGCCGTCAACTGGCAACCAGATGAGACACAGGGCCCACGACCGACCTAAAGTATCCAGATAGAAATGTATTGCCCATTTTCAATGGGAAAGTGCCCAAGCAACAATCGCTCGGCAAGATTGCCCAGCAACATTGCTCAAAATGTTGCCCTGTGTATTATCACCGTTAGGCTACAAATTCTGGTAACCTATGCAACCGAGAACATGGGAGGTATAAATTCCCACAAACTGTATCCACACAGAAATATACAAATGTTTAATTTTCATAAAGCAAGGGACAATTACTGTGCATCCCTCATATTTTTAAGTTGAAATAGCAGGTGCATAAAATTGATATATACTGTAACAACACAAAGTGCTCACACAAATACATTGTTATCATCAGTTATTAACAGAGGGTCTATTTTAGCAAGCTTTTGCGTCATCTCAATCTATTCCTCCTCTTCATCGTCTTCCTCCTCAGGTGAAGGTGGACTCTTGGAATTAGAAAGCAAATCTGCAGCTCCACCTAATACAGCACCTGCTGCTCCACGATGCCACAGCTGCTGCCACACCTGCGTTCCAGTCCAAAATTAGGCTTGTTTTAGATGTGCCTTCCCAGCAAACATTGGTCCGACGGCAACGTCGTGTCCCTGGCCAAAAATAGTTGCGGCCAGGACGTCATAAATCGGTAGAAAATGTAACACAGAACATTTCCTAAAAATGCATTCAGATACATTTGTACATGTCTACAGTTGCATGTATAATTGTTATTTTAACTTTTAGCTCGTGTAGTTATGTTTAGTGTATCGGGTGAGAGGACGTCACCTGGCGACGTCTTTTACACGTGCATTTATAGTCCATTATGACCCTCTATGAAATCCTTGTTAAATATGCAAAAGCTGCGCTTAATCCTCGCATGGTTAATACTGCAATAATTAATGTAGTTGCCCATGAAGTTTTTAAGAGGTTGTGAAGAAGACGTCCACTGGCGTCCTTTACACGTCTAGTCAGGCTGTGAATACTATACGTCCACTGACGTCTTTTGCACGTCTAGTCTAGCAAGACAGAAAAAAATTATCAGGATTTATAATTCTTTATAAAATACACGATTTATATACAAATTAATATATATTTACTTTATCTTGTTTTTATCAATTATAATCACAAAATGCACAGTATAGTCAAGTGATTGCAAAGCCACTGCATTTTAGTCATTATTTTAACCTTTTGTACCTGATGTATTCGTTGTTATTTTTTTATGGAATGTATATACATGTAAAACAGAAATATACCCGGTCACCATTTATGTCTGAGTTGGATGTAATTACCCAAACCCTCTGCCCAAACCATAAACTGTGCTGCCAAGATGTAGTAACAAAAGATCTCGCGATATTACAAAATCATGCGATGGGATTATCTCGCGAGATGTGAACGCGTTCTCCCCATAGATTCTGGAACTTTGAACAAACACGAGGAGAGGAGGGAGTTGTGTCGATATTATTAAAAATCTACTGTTGGGTAAGTACATTTTGTATTAGATTAACGTGCTTGAGTTTTACTTGTGTGACATGAATGAACCGAAAGAAATTATGCCCACATTGTCAACTGAAATTTACTGAGTTTGGCTAAAATTAGCCAGTAGGCTAAAAGTAACTTTGAACGTATACAACAACGGTAACGTTATACCAAGTATATTGTTTAATGATACAGTCATTACTGTAACTTATTAATGTAGCCTTTTGAGAGTTTCTTTCAGAAAGTAAATTATCTGAAATGGAATGAAATGTTTAGCTGGATTTTAACATGTATGTTTTCAGTAACTGCTTTAAAAATAAAAGCAGAACATATTTTATACAATAAAATAAAATGTAATGCATGTTGATTACCTTTTTCTAATGTGTCATTCATGATTCATTCATGTTGTTCCATGTTTTTTTTTTTATTTAGCTGTAGACCATAAAAATATTTTGAAAATAAGTGCATATCATTTACCTTAAATTTTAATTTAATAATAATTTTATTTATTTAAATATATATATATTCTCTTCCCTTAGATGCTGTGAAGAGGTGGAGCCCAAATGCTACAGACTCTGAAATTGATGCAGCAATGGCAGAACACCTGAAACACGAACAGCTACAAAAACTGAGCCAAACAATGTGTTTAAAGGGATAGTTTCCCCAAAAATGAAAATTGTCATCATTTACTCAACCTCATGTTTCAAACCTGTATACCTTTCTTCATTGAATTTTCATTTGTGGGTGAACTATCCCTTTATATAATAATTCAGTATTTTGTAATTGGTATTTTAGTTTGGTTAACAAATGTTAAACATTGAAAAAATATTAAGATACATTTTGGCTTTTCAAGATCAATAAAATGTGCTAAATCAGAACATGCTTCTTTTTTTCTTATGTCCACAAATGTGTTCTTGTTTGTGATGTACACGTGATTAAAACGTTTTATTGACGGTCAGGTCTGACTAGACCAATTTTGGACCTTTTTAGAACCTTTGTCAAGATGTGTAAACTTCAAGACTTGATTCCCTGTCACGATGTTACACAATATGTGTGTGATTATTTTAAATGCAGGCTTATATACACTTAATTATGCAGCAACACATTTAAATACACAAATGACGACACATTTAAATACACAAATGACGACGCATTTAGACGTCCAGGGACGCGCTGAAGAGACGTGGAATTCACGGCCAGAAGAGACGTGGAATTCACGGCCAGATGACGTCAAAGACGTCGGTTCAACTTTCATTTTGGAACTATTTTTCAACCATGACGGGACGTGTCGGACGGACGTCTTTTCAACGGTCATTACACGTCCAAATGTTTGCTAGGTTGTCTCACCTGAAATGTAGGTGAGAGTAGGCGGCTGCAGTGAGGGGAGGAGTGAAAAAAGCGCAGGCAAGACGGACAGTTCTCTGTTCTCGTAGTGGATCTGACACCTGTGAGATCAAAGGCGGCATTCACGGGATTCACGCTCGTGCACGGTGGTGCTAATGAACTGGATGTAATAACCCAGCAAACATTTGGACGTGTAATGACCGTTGAAAAGACGTCCGTCCGACACGTCCCGTTATGGTTGAAAAATAGTTCCAAAATGGAAGTTGAACCGACGTCTTTTCTGGCCGTGAATTCCACGTCTCTTCTGGCCGTGAATTACACGTCTTTTCTGGCCGTGAATTACACGTCTTTTCTGGCCGTGAATTACACGTCTCTTCAGCGCGTCCCTGGACGTCTAAATGCGTCATCATTTGTGTGTTTAAATGTGTTGCTGCATAATTTAAGTGTATATAAGCCTGGATTTAAAATAATCACACACATATTGTGTAACATCGTGAAAGGCAATCAAGTCTTGAGGTTTACACATCTTGACAAAGGTTTTAAAAAGTTCCAAAATTGGTCCAGTCAGACGGACCTGACCGTCAATAAAACGTTTCAATCACGTGTACATCACAAACAAGAACACATTATTTGTGGACATAAGAAAAAAAAGCATGTTCTGATTTAGCAAATTTTATTGATCTTGAACAGCGAAAATGTCTCTTAATATTTTTTCAATGTTTAACATTTGTTAACCAAACTAAAATACCAATTACAAAATACTGAATTATTATATAAAGGGATAGTTCACCCAAAAATGAAAATTCTTTCATTTACTCACCCTCATGTTCCAAACCTGTATGAGTTTATTTCTTCTGCTGAACACAAAAGAAGATATTTTGAAGAATGTTAGTAACCAAGCAAATAGAGCAACCATTGACTACCATTATTTGAGAAAGATTAATGGGAAGCGATATCTTGGTTACAAACATCTTTGTGTTTAGCATAACATAGAAAGGTATACAGGTTTGAAACATGAGGTGGAGTAAATGATGACAATTTTCATTTTTGGGTGAACTATCCCTTTAAACACATTGTTTGGCTCAGTTTTTGTATCCACCAGCTGTTCCTGGAGCGTGTTTCAGGTGTTCTGCCATTGCTGCATCAATTTCAGAGTCTGTAGCATTTGGGCTCCACCTCTTCACAGCATCTAAGGGAAGAGAAATATATATATATATATATATATATATATATATATATATATATATATATATATATATATATTAATAAATAAAATTATAAATTTGAGGTAAATGATATGCACTTATTTTCAAAATATTTTTATGGTCTACAGCTAAAAAAAAAAAAAAAAAACATGGAACAAGATGAATGAATCATGAATAAAACATTAGAAAAAGGTAATCAACATGCATTACATTTTATTTTATTGTATAAAATATGTTATGCTTTATTTTTAAAGCAGTTACTGGAAACATACATGTTAAAATCCAGCTAAACATTTCATTCCATTTCAGATAATTTACTTTCTGAAAGAAACTCTCAAAAGGCTACATTAATAAGTTACAGTAATAACTTTGACTGTATCATTAAACAATATACTTGGTATACCGTTGTTGTATACGTTCAAAGTTAATATTAGCCTACTGGCTAATTTTAGCCAAACTCAGTAAATTTCAGTTGACAATGTGGGCATCATTTCTTTCTGTTCATTCATGTCACACAAGTAAACCTCAAGCACGTTAATCTAATACAAAATGTACTTACCAAACAGTAGATTTTTAATAATACTATCGACACAACTCCATCCTCTCCTCGTGGTTGTTCAAAGTTCTAGAATCTATGAGAACGCGTTAACATCTCGCGAGATAATCTATCCTATCGCGGGATTTTGTTGTATTGCGAGATTTTTT
Source organism: Rhinichthys klamathensis goyatoka (assembly GCF_029890125.1). NCBI lineage: Eukaryota > Metazoa > Chordata > Actinopteri > Cypriniformes > Leuciscidae > Rhinichthys > Rhinichthys klamathensis. The sequence continues at coordinate 1,078,452 of NW_026606652.1, read as the reverse complement.
GTTCATCTTGGCAGCACAGTTTATGGTTTGGGCACATCCAATTCAGACATAAATGGTGACCGGGTATATTACTGTTTTTGTATATAAATACATTACATAAAAAATAACAACGAAAACATCAGGTACAACAGGTTAAAATAATGACTAAAATGCAGTGGCTTTGCAATCACTTGACTATACTGGGCATTTTGTGATTATAATATATAAAAACAAGATAAAGTAGATATATGTTCTTTTGTATATAAATTGTGTATTTCATAAAGATATAACAGGTTAAAATAATGACTAAAATGCAGTGGCTTTGCAATCACTTGACTATACTGGGCATTTTGTGATTATAATTTATAAAAACAAGATAAAGTAAATATTCATTTGTATATAAATCGTGTATTTTATAAAGAATTATAATTCCTGATAATTTGTTTCTGTCTTGCTACTAGACGTGCAAAAGACGTCAGTGGACGTATAGTATTCACAGCCTGACTAGACGTGTAAAGGACGCCAGTGGACGTCTTCACAACCTCTTAAAAACTTCATGGGCAATTACATTAATTATTGCAGTATTAACCATGCGAGGATTAAGCGCAGCTTTTGCATATTTAACAAGGATTTCATAGAGGGTCATGATGGACTATAAATGCACGTGGAAAAAACGTCGCCAGGTGACGTCCTCTCACCCGATACACTAAACATAACTACACGTAGCTAAAAGTTAAAATAACAATTATACATGCCACTGTAGACATGTACAAATGTATCTGAATGCATTTTTAGGAAATGTTCTGTGTTACATATTTTTACCGATTTATGACGTCTGGCCGCAACTATTTTTGGCCAGGGACACGACGTTGCCGTCGGACCAATGTTTGCTGGGAATAGGCTTGTTTGAGATGCGCACGAATTCTGTGTGGCTCTTATATGCAAACTGAATTATGGATGATAAGGCAGACATTTTCAATACATAGTTGAGCTAGCTGCTAGAGGCTCCACATCATATCTGACCTGGGTCCTGGTGCATTTGCGCGCCACGAACGTTATAAGGCTTGTTTGAGATGAGCAAAATCTGCGCAGAACCGATCACCGGTGATCAGCGCGAGATGCATGCCGGTTAGAAATGTGTCCGAGTGCGGTCCGCCTTGATCTGATGTCATGCTGACGTATGTCAAAAAACTCTGTCAGATTCTTTTTTTTTCTTCTTTTTTTTCTTTTTTTTAATAATGCTGAGAACAAGACCATACAAAAGAGAAAGCATACGTACATCACATAATATTAACCAAAACAATCATAAGGGAGAGTACAAAAAAAAAAAAAAAGAAACCACAGTAGGATATATATATATATATATATATATATATATATATATATATATATATATATATATATATATATATATATATATATATATATATATATATATATATATATATAAAAGGAAGTAGGGCCATTACATCACATTAGGGCCATTGCTCCCATTACTGTAGCAAATTCTTTTGGGGTTATTGGTATTTGGTATTCGGAAAGAAATTCTGAATATCTGAACAAAAGACCTTGCTTATTAAACAACTGCTCCACTAAAAATAAACCATTACTGAACCAACTATCATAAAATAGAGACTTATTCTTGAATAAGATGTTCTTATTGTTCCAAATAAAACATCTATGTGGTGAAAAGTTATGTTTATAAATTAGAGCCCATGCCAAGAGAACCTGACGATGAAAGTTGGAGAGTTTGATAGGGAGTTTGGATATATCATAATTACACATTAAGAGAAAATTAATGCCACCAAGTTGTGAAAAAACAAGTTGAGGAAAAACATTCCAAATAGAAGATGGTTTGGTTAGGTACTGATTCAGCCAATTAATTTTAAAGGTATTGTTGAGGGAATCAAAATCAATAAAATTCAGACCACCATTATTATAAGAGTTTATAATATGACTGATTTTCTCATATAATGAGACTTATTTTTCCATAAAAATTTGATTAAAATCTCATTAATTAATTTAGAAGTGGGCTTATCCACAAAAAGAGACTGAGCTGCATAGGCCAAACGAGACAGACCCTCTGCCTTAGGCCCCATCCACACTACTGCGTTTTAGTTTAGAAACGGATAATTAAAACGAATACGATCTCCGTCCACACCAGCGTTTTGGCTGCGTATTAGAATTGATCTCCGTCCACATTAAAACGACTGAAAACGCGGATCACGTGACCTTTCACCAACACTGGGCATGCGCGCGCCGGTGTAAACACAACTTCATTGATAAAATGATCCCACCATGCTCTGGGTTAACCCCAAACCGACGCTCCATATACGGTCAACGCCGCCGCTGCACACGGGAATTGTCACAGATCGCTCGAATAATAGCTTGACTCCAGCGCATGTAGGCAGTTATAGCGTTGTAAAATGCAGAATTTACTTGTACAACAGCGGCTAGCAACGAAATATGCCATGACGGATGACACCCAATCATAGAGCCGAGCGTGAGCCTCTACTACGTCATCGTTTCTAAAGTCCTCCGTTTTGTCCCGTCTACACTAAAACGCCCTCCGGAGATTCAAAACGAAAAACGGGTCGGCAGCGTTTCTAAACTTCTCCGTTTTGGGTCTCCGTTTTTGCCGTTTTAGTGTGGACGGGAGGTGCAAACGTAGCAAAAGGTCTCCGTTTTTAAACGAAAACGCAGTAGTGTGGACGGGGCCTTAGTGAGAAGTGTTCTGCCTTTCAAGGACAGATCCCTTTGTAACCAGCAATTACATCTCTTTTGAGTCTTGGTAATAATAGGTTTGAAGTTTTCTGAACACCTACATTCATCTTTAGTAATTTGTATACCTAAATATGTTACCCTATTTTTAACAGTAATATCCTCAATTGATGTAAGAGAGCACTTTTTAATGGGTAGCAATTCACATTTATTAAAATTTAAATTCAATCCTGAGGCTTCAGAAAAGGACTTAAGAATACCCAAAGCAGTGGCGGATCTAGACAATTTTATATGGGGGGGGGCAAAGGGGTGGCAAGAGGTCTTGGCAGGGTGGCAGGGGTAGACGGTACATGGGAATCCCTATATGTGAATTGCTTTAACAAAACAAACACAAAAACACTTTTAATCATTATTAAATGATTAACGTTATTGTTTAATCATGCCCTTACACACTACAAAGGTTTTTAGGAATGATTTATTAACAAATCCCTCTGAAAATATCTTCAGAATACTGCTAAGTGTATAACTGGAAAGTTTGGTGTACATAGGTGCTACACAGGCTGAGATGTTTGTACTGGAGAATGACAAAAAACTCATTTTGAGAAAACAGCATTTAAAGATTTGTAATGTAAAAATTCATACTTTTTTTAGTGGAAACAACTATTTACAGACACAATATCTTACCAAATCATTAGCAACAACAATACAAACCACCTAAATCACAGCATTTATGGCCTTCAACTGAACAGAAAAACAGTCAAAAACGCATATCTAAATGTCAGAGCACGTCACGTGATGCATCTGAACGAATCACGTTGTCAGAAATTGACATCAGCCAATGAGATTTCGGTTTTAGAGTTAAATGCCCATTGTACTTTCACGATTGGTTGCTGATTAAAAGGAAATGACCATATTTGGATACGACAACAATGTACAGGAGAGAGGGCTTTCCAACAGAGATGTATGTGATGACATTGACATGCAGCGATCGCGGAGCAACATGTTGATTTAGAACGACAACTTCTGTTGAATTTAGGAGAATACTGACGCAAATAGACAAAGTGTAGTAAACTAAAGTCCTAAATGTGTTTTTTTGGAAAAAAAATTTCACCACAAGTCTGAAAGAAGACATGTTATTGAAGACAAATAGCCCAAAATCTTCAAATTAACCAGTGAAAAAACCCCCGATGTTTTTGTGTCTCGCCTTAAGCTGTTCTTGTCTTTACTAAAATCAAAATTAGGCTAATCAAAGGGAAGAGTGCTCTTACAAATCACGAGGGAGCGAATTGACCGCTGATTTTGGCTAACGTAATAGACGCGCTGTTTTTGCTGATGCTGAATCGTCTTTAGTATACAATACATTCATTACAAATGTAACTTTAAGTTAAACGTGTGTGTTTAAACTACACCTGGGGAAACTCACTTCACCTTCAGAGGCTCTGGGGAAGCTCACTCTCTCCAGTCGGGTTGCAGGGCCACCTCACCGCAGCAGACTCGCTGTGTGTGTGTGTGAGCCGCCAACGCCGCTCTGCACGTTTGAATCAGGGACGCAGGGGGGAGGGGCTAATAATATATTTAAAATTAAAAATTAAATTGTTCACTTTTGGTAAATGTATTGTTTAGTTCACTGTTTTGAGAAGCTTGTGGACATAGTGGCAGGTTGTTTTTACAAGTACAGTTTTTGGATCATCAAAGTTAGGGGGGCAGCAGGGGGGGCAAGGCTCTAGAGAGGGGGGGCACCTGCCCCCCCTTGCCCCCCTGTAGATCCGCCCCTGACCCAAAGCCACTGGAACTTGTGAAGAATCATTCAAGAATAGAGCTGTATCATCCGCTAATTGACTCATTTTTATCTTCGTGTTGCCAATTGTGATTCCCTTTAAAGAACTACCATTGATATGTACACTAAGGAATTGTGTTGCAATCAGGAATAGGTAAGGGGAAACTGGACATCCTTGTCTAACTCCTCGTTTTAAAAAGAATCGAGGTGAAGTACCATTACTTAGCTTAATTGAGCTGTTTCCGTAGTAGTACCGCCAAACGAGCGTCTTTACTCTTCAGTGCCATGGGAAGATCGAACTGTAGACTGATGATAGTCCAGAACATCGTACCAACCAGTCAAGAGGATGGAAGCAATATTAAAGTCAAGAGACGATAATAATAAACTTGAAACCCATTAGTCAGGAGGGAATATTTCAGATCCCTCCACAAAAGCTCTTCCACCCACAAAGTGAGCTCGCTTGTTCTCTTTTCTCGCCTTTTCCACGACGGGCCATAGCTTCGTTCTCTATCCGCTGGAGACAGATCCTCGGAAATTTTCAGGTTGTTGTTTTTAATAAAATTTGTATCTTTAGCAGCACGCCAGACCGCGTCGCGTTGAAAACGGGAGGTAAACTGGACGATGATTCCTCTGGGCTTGCTGTCGTTCATCCGTTTGCGACCCAAGCGATGAACGGTGTCCACGGCATCCGGTAGGCTAGTTTCTCTTTCGCGTCTGGCAGAAGGTGCTGGCAAACGTCGATGACCTTATTTCGGACATCTTCTCGTTCACTTTCAGGTACCCCATGAACGCTGAGACTCCATCGACGTGAATAAGCCTCAAGGTGCAGAAGCCGTTTCTCCTGTTCATGCGAGTTAAACTCGACTCTTTTGGCTAGTGACTCAGTCGCGCCGATTTTGACTTTCAAATCTTTTACTTCGGCACTCATAAAGTCAATAACATCTTTCACTCCAGAAATCTGCTTGGTATTTTCATTAATCGTTTCTTTCATGCTAGCGATCACACGTGAGTTTTCCCCTACCATCTTTTCCAAAGCATCCGAACGATTATTAATCAGCCTTGAAAGCTCCCCGAGTTGTGAGAGGATGGCAGTTGTGTCAGCACTCTCGGTCTTGCGTTGTTTGATGGCAGGGGACTTACATGGGGTTTCTGGAAGACAGGGGAATTCTTCCTCACACAGCATGAATTCTGCAGAGTCAGTGTCATGCAGGGCCGTCGCTAGTGGGGTGAAAGGTGGTGACAATTATAGGGGCCCCCGCTGCCCAGGGGGCCCCACAAAATACAGCAGTTATACTATTTAGGCCCCTGTTGTATGAATAATTCTAATATTTATATTAGTTGTATGCCTGAGATTTAAATGAAAACCACAAAAACGTGCAATTTGGGTAAATATTTTTCCAAATATCTGCTTCTCTTACCTCCATAAAAATGGTTTAGTCCGACCTAACCCAGCAAACATTGGTCCGACGGCAACGTCGTGTCCCTGGCCAAAAATAGTTGCGGCCAGGACGTCATAAATCGGTAAAAAATGTAACACAAAACATTTCCTAAAATTGCATTCAGATACATTTGTACATGTCTACAGTTGCATGTATAATTGTTATTTTAACTTTTAGCTCGTGTAGTTATGTTTAGTGTATCGGGTGAGAGGACGTCACCTGGCGACGTCTTTTCCACGTGCATTTATAGTCCATCATGACCCTCTATGAAATCCTTGTTAAATATGCAAAAGCTACGCTTAATCCTCGCATGGTTAATACTGCAATAATTAATGTAGTTGCCCATTAAGTTTTTAAGAGGTTGTGAAGAAGACGTCCACTGGCGTCCTTTACACGTCTAGTCAGGCTGTGAATACTATACGTCCACTGGCGTCTTTTGCACGTCTAGTCTAGCAAGACAGAAAAAAATTATCAGGATTTATAATTCTTTATAAAATACACGATTTATATACAAATGAATATATATTTACTTTATCTTGTTTTTATAAATTATAATCACAAAATGCCCAGTATAGTCAAGTGATTGCAAAGCCACTGCCTTTTAATCATTATTTTAACCTGTTGTACCTGATGTATTCGTTGTTATTTTTTTATGGAATGTATGTACATGTAAAACAGAAATATACCCGGTCACCATTTATGTCTGAGTTGGATGTAATTACCCAAACCCTCTGCCCAAACCATAAACTGTGCTGCCAAGATGTAGTAACAAAAGATCTCGCGATATTACAAAATCATGCGATGGGATTATCTCGCGAGATGTTAACGCGTTCTCCCCATAGATTCTGGAACTGTGAACAAACACGAGGAGAGGAGGGAGTTGTGTCGATATTATTAAAAATCTACTGTTGGGTAAGTAGGCCTACATTTTGTATTAGATTAACGTGCTTGAGTTTTACTTGTGTGACATGAATGAACCGAAAGAAATTATGCCCACATTGTCAACTGAAATTTACTGAGTTTGGCTAAAATTAGCCAGTAGGCTAAAAGTAACTTTGAACGTATACAACAACGGTAACGTTATACCAAGTATATTGTTTAATGATACAGTCATTACTGTAACTTATTAATGTAGCCTTTTGAGAGTTTCTTTCAGAAAGTAAATTATCTGAAATGGAATGAAATGTTTAGCTGGATTTTAACATGTATGTTTCCAGTAACTGCTTTAAAAATAAAAGCAGAACATATTTTATACAATAAAATAAAATGTAATGCATGTTGATTACCTTTTTCTAATGTGTCATTCATGATTCATTCATGTTGTTCCATGTTTTTTTTTAATTTAGCTGTAGACCATAAAAATATTTTGAAAATAAGTGCATTTCATTTACCTAAAATTTTAATTTAATAATAATTTTATTTATTTAAATATATATATATTCTCTTCCCTTAGATGCTGTGAAGAGGTGGAGCCCAAATGCTACAGACTACAGAAATTGATGCAGCAATGGCAGAACACCTGAAACACGCTCCAGGAACAGCTGGTGGATACAAAAACTGAGCGAAACAATGTGTTTTTAAACGGATAGTTTCCCCAAAAATGAAAATTGTCATCATTTACTCAACCTCATGTTTCAAACCTGTATACCTTTCTTCATTGAATTTTCATTTTTGGGTGAACTATCCCTTTATATAATAATTCAGTATTTTGTAATTGGTATTTTAGTTTGGTTAACAAATGTTAAACATTGAAAAAATATTAAGAGACATTTTTACTGTTCAAGATCAATAAAATGTGCTAAATCAGAACATGCTTCTTTTTTTCTTATGTCCACAAATAATGTGTTCTTGTTTGTGATGTACACGTGATTAAAACGTTTTATTGACGGTCAGGTCTGACTAGACCAATTTTGGACCTTTTTAGAACCTTTGTCAAGATGTGTAAACTTCAAGACTTGATTGCCTTTCACGATGTTACACAATATGTGTGTGATTATTTTAAATGCAGGCTTATATACACTTAATTATGCAGCAACACATTTAAACACACAAATGACGACGCATTTAGACGTCCAGGGACATGCTGAAGAGACGTGGAATTCACGGCCAGAAGAGACGTGGAATTCACGGCCAGATGACGTCAAAGACGTCGGTTCAACTTTCATTTTGGAACTATTTTTCAACCATGACGGGACGTGTCGGACGGACGTCTTTTCAACGGTCATTACACGTCCAAATGTTTGCTGGGCCCAGCAAACATTGGTCCGACGGCAACGTCGTGTCCCTGGCCAAAAATAGTTGCGGCCAGGACGTCATAAATCGTTAAAAAATGTAACACAAAACATTTCCTAAAAATGCATTCAGATACATTTGTACATGTCTACAGTTGCATGTATAATTGTTATTTTAACTTTTAGCTCGTGTAGTTATGTTTAGTGTATCGGGTGAGAGGACGTCACCTGGCGACGTCTTTTACACGTGCATTTAAAGTCCATCATGACCCTCTATGAAATCCTTGTTAAATATGCAAAAGCTGCGCTTAATCCTCGCATGGTTAATACTGCAATAATTAATGTAGTTGCCCATTAAGTTTTTAAGAGGTTGTGAAGAAGACGTCCACTGGCGTCCTTTACACGTCTAGTCAGGCTGTGAATACTATACGTCCACTGGCGTCTTTTGCACGTCTAGTCTAGCAAGACAGAAAAAAATTATCAGGATTTATAATTCTTTATAAAATACACGATTTATATACAAATGAATATATATTTACTTTATCTTGTTTTTATAAATTATAATCACAAAATGCACAGTAGTCAAGTGATTGCAAAGCCACTGCCTTTTAATCATTATTTTAACCTGTTGTACCTGATGTATTCGTTGTTATTTTTTTATGGAATGTATGTACATGTAAAACAGAAATATACCCGGTCACCACCATTTATGTCTGAGTTGGATGTAATTACCCAAACCCTCTGCCCAAACCATAAACTGTGCTGCCAAGATGTAGTAACAAAAGATCTCGCGATATTACAAAATCATGCGATGGGATTATCTCGCGAGATGTTATTGTTAACGCATTCTCCCCATAGATTCTGGAACTGTGAACAAACACGAGGAGAGGAGGGAGTTGTGTCGATATTATTAAAAATCTACTGTTGGGTAAGTAGGCCTACATTTTGTATTAGATTAACGTGCTTGAGTTTTACTTGTGTGACATGAATGAACCGAAAGAAATTATGCCCACATTGTCAACTGAAATTTACTGAGTTTGGCTAAAATTAGCCAGTAGGCTAAAAGTAACTTTGAACGTATACAACAACGGTAACGTTATACCAAGTATATTGTTTAATGATACAGTCATTACTGTAACTTATTAATGTAGCCTTTTGAGAGTTTCTTTCAGAAAGTAAATTATCTGAAATGGAATGAAATGTTTAGCTGGATTTTAACATGTATGTTTTCAGTAACTGCTTTAAAAATAAAAGCAGAACATATTTTATACAATAAAATAAAATGTAATGCATGTTGATTACCTTTTTCTAATGTGTCATTCATGATTCATTCATGTTGTTCCATGTTTTTTTTTAAATTTAGCTGTAGACCATAAAAATATTTTGAAAATAAGTGCATATCATTTACCTTAAATTTTAATTTAATAATAATTTTATTTATTTAAATATATATTCTCTTCCCTTAGATGCTGTGAAGAGGTGGAGCCCAAATGCTACAGACTCTGAAATTGATGCAGCAATGGCAGAACACCTGAAACACGAACAGCTGGTGGATACAAAAACTGAGCCAAACAATGTGTTTAAAGGGATAGTTTCCCCAAAAATGAAAATTGTCATAATTTACTCAACCTCATGTTTCAAACCTGTACCTTTCTTCATTGAATTTTCATTTGTGGGTGAACTATCCCTTTATATAATAATTCAGTATTTTGTAATTGGTATTTTAGTTTGGTTAACAAATGTTAAACATTGAAAAAATATTAAGATACATTTTGGCTTTTCAAGATCAATAAAATGTGCTAAATCAGAACATGCTTCTTTTTTTCTTATGTCCACAAATGTGTTCTTGTTTGTGATGTACACGTGATTAAAACGTTTTATTGACGGTCAGGTCTGACTAGACCAATTTTGGACCTTTTTAGAACCTTTGTCAAGATGTGTAAACTTCAAGACTTGATTCCCTGTCACGATGTTACACAATATGTGTGTGATTATTTTAAATGCAGGCTTATATACACTTAATTATGCAGCAACACATTTAAACACACAAATGACGACGCATTTAGACGTCCAGGGACGCGCTGAAGAGACGTGGAATTCACGGCCAGAAAAGACGTAGAATTCACGGCCAGAAGAGACGTGGAATTCACGGCCAGATGACGTCAAAGACGTCGGTTCAACTTTCATTTTGGAACTATTTTTCAACCATGACGGGACTTGTCGGACGGACGTCTTTTCAACGGTCATTACACGTCCAAATGTTTGCTGGGATTGCATTATGCATCTGACCTGCCTGCTGATGATATTTAAAACATCGAGAAAACACGAATACAACACACACTGCACTTGGATGAATAAATGTATTCGCTTTGTTTAATAATATTACCAGTTCCATATTATCTTTATTAAAAAAATAGGGCAATAAATGGTTTTATTTTTTTAATTAGACTGCATTCTTGTCAATTTCTAAATGTTTACTTTTTGATTTATGAATTATAACAGACTGATGGGGAAAAAATATTACTTTTTAATAATTGGTTTTATTATTATTTAACAATTTCTTGCTTTTTGTTAGTTTTTATTAGTTGTAATTTTTATATAAACATTTAACTTTTAAATTAAAGGTTTTACAACAACATCAACATCTTCTGTTATATGTGGGCCTCCATGTTCATTTATTGTGCAGTATATGATATTGGTGGAGGGTGGTGGGGGTGGTGGGGGCCCACATCAATATTTTTTCAGGGGGCCCCGAATCCTCTAGCTACGGCCCTGGTGTCATGGTTCAAGTAGTCATGCATGTTGTCCATCATAAGTTCTTGGCGGGCTTGACGTGTCTCATTAACCGTTTTGATAGCATTAGCAGCAGCTTGAGGCCCATTCCTACTTTTTCTTTTCTCGGATTTTCCCATTTTGACAGCCAATGCAACAACTAGTTAAACGTGATCTGGTACAAATTATGAGTTCAAAGGCCTTTCTTACTGCATTACAAATCAAAAATAAACAGCTGAGTTTGCAGAGCTCCTCAAAACGTGACTGATCAGAGCGCCATCTTGGATCACCCCTTCGTGTCAGATTCTGCAGTCCAGCGCAGTTGCTCTCCACCGACTGCTCTCAAAAGCATGATGGGAAACGACTTGCTGACGACATGGCTTAATGCTCATTGGTTTAAACAACCGTGATGTATTGTTCTCTTTTAAAATGTTTGATTTATGTTTTATGTGTATACGTTATGTGTGAATATTCCCAAACTCTCTGACAGTGTGATCATATGGGTTATGCAATGTAATTTTTATTTTTTTTAAACAATAAAAAAACACATCTGTATTAAATAAAAAATGATTGATAAACACGTATTTGGAATGTAATTAAATAAGTACTTGGGTGTCTTCATTATATTTATTTTCATATAAAAGCAATAACTTAAATTACATCCAGTTTATTAGCAACACTGTGCATGAGCGTAAATTCCGTGAATCAAGCTAAATCCGCCTTTGATCTCACAGGTGTCAGATCCACTGCGAGAAGAGAGAACTGTCCGGCTTGCCTGCGCTTTTTTCACTCCTCCCCTCACTGCAACCACCTACTTTCGCATACATTTCAGGCAAGGCAAGGCGCATCTCAAACAAGCCTACTGTCTCAAGTCATTCGCAGTTGCGCACAAGAAAGTCAGCAATCATTGGACGTTTCAATCAAACAACAATTTAAAGAAATATTAACATACAGTAATAATCATGAGATATTTTGAATGGGACTCGGGTGGACTCGGGAAAAAGTCCGCTAATATGTTCGAGTAGGCCTACGAGTCAATTCCGAGTCAAAATGCACATGAGTCCATGACAAGACCGAGACCATTAAAATATGGTCCCGAGACCGAGTCCGAGTCTCGAATAGGCCTACACAACAGACAACACTGGGCCTAACCCATATCGCACTGTCAGAGAGTTTATTCACACATAACGTATACACATAAAACATGATACCAGACATTTTAAAAGAGAACAATACATCACAGTTGTTTAAGCCAATGAGCATTAATCTGTGTTGTCAGCAAGTCGTTTCCTATTCCGCTTTTGATCAGCGCAGTCGGTGGAGAGTAACTGCGCGCGACTGCAGAATCCGACAAGTCCGCCTTGCGGTCGCGAGAGTTTTTTGACATACGAACGTCAGCATGACATCAGAGCAAGGCGGACCGCACTCGGACACATTTCTAACCGGCATGCATCTCGCGGTGATCACCGGTGATCGGTTCTGCGCAGATTTTGCTCATCTCAAACAAGCCTAATGTCATGTCCTTCACTCGCTAACTTCCCTCCCTCTCGTTCACTCGAATGTACGTCATTGCTTACGTTGCATGAGTGCCCACTACTGGCGGAAACTGCATACTTCTGGAATTGGAACGTCCTATGGACCAGCCGGAATCAGTGGAATCAGCTATGGAGTTGATTTTTTTTTTCCTTTAAAGGTGCTCTAAGCGATGTCACGCGTTTTTTAGGCCAAAACTTTTTTTGTCACATACAGCAAACATCTCCTCACTATCCGCTAGCTGCCTGTCCCCTGAACACACTGTAAAAAAACACGGTCTCTGCAGACACCCCAGGCTCCACAAACGGCAACAAAAACAAACTGGGCTAACCCGCTCCACGAAACATAACAAACTGTTCCAGCCAATGACCGACAAGAAGGGTTTGGGGGGTTAGTGTGCGGATGAGGAGGAGGGAGGGTCTAGCTAGCCTCCGTTTTGTTTGACAATAGGCTTGTTTGAGATGCGCCTTGCCTCGCCTGAAATGTAGTCGAGAGTAGGCGGCTGCAGTGAGAGGAGGAGTGAAAAAAGCGCAGGCAAGCCGGACAGATCGCTCTTCTCGCAGTCGATCTGACACCTGTGAGATCAAAGGCGGATATCGCGGGATTCACGGGATTCACACTCGTGCACGGTGTTGCTAATAAACTGGATGTATTTTAAGTTTTGTTGCTTGAATATGAAAATAAATATAATGAACAAGACACTCAAAGTACTTATTTAATTCCATTTTAAATAGGCCTATATGTTTATGAATCATTTTTTTTCTTTACAAATATGTGTTTTTATTTTTAATTAATTTTTTTTTACATCAAATAGATCGCACTGTCTGAGAGTTTGGGGATATCCACACATAATCTATACACATAAAACATGATATCAGAGTTTTAAAATCAAACATTTTAAAAGAGAACAATACATCACGGTTGTTTAAACCAATGAGCATTAAGCTGTGCCGTCAGCAAGTCGTTTCCCATCATGCTTTTGATCAGCGCAGTCGGTGGAGAGCAACTGCGCGCGACTGCAGAATCCGACACGTGCGCCTTGCGGTCGCGAGACTTTTTTGACTCACGTCAGCATGACATCAGAGCAAGGCGGACCGCACTCGGACACATTTCTAACCGGCATGCATCTCGCGCTGATCACCGGTGATCGGTTCTGCGCAGATTTTGCTCATCTCAAACAAGCATAATAGTTCGAACGTCAACAAGAAGTGACGTCACCCAGGATCGCTTAGAGAACCTTTAAGAATTTGTTTAATGCAGCATCCAAATGTATATAGATGTGTTTGGGTTGTTTAAAAAAAAAATCATAATTAATATATCATAGAGTTGTTTGTGGTGGTGGTGATTAGCATAGATAATAAAGGCCTTTATTATGTATATCTATGGTGATTAGACGAGATCTGCGGTGACGTCACAATCGTGTTGCATTGTGGTATATGGAGCTGCCTGAAGTGTACATAAGTAGACTCGCTCCCTCTGTCAAAATCGAGGGAGCGAGGGTCTGTCCATATAAACTTCCCTCGTCCACTTCCCGGCGGCCATGTGCAACTCGCCTATAGGCCTTTATAGCATCACAAAAGAAAGCCGGAAATATCCGCCAAACATTCCTGAAGCAGTGTACTGCGTCTTCCGGCTATTGCGTTCAACATGCAACATGACATCATGACTTTGCGTAAACATACACGCCACTTTCAATTCAAGGGCTGCCTGTTATCGCTGCTGGAATGGCTTTATACCACCATGTGGTTGCAACTTGCACTCCTGTTTCAAACGGCTCATTACAGCACCATGGAGACGCCACAGACATGATCAGACGAGTAAAACACCTTCTCTCATTTGCCACTGCAGAAAAAAGAAGAGACAAAATAAATAATAAACCTTCAAATTCCTTTTACTGTGCCAATTGGTTTACAAAAATATCACCAAAGCAATAAATAGAAAAAAATATGTCAGTAATGTTCATAATAAAAATATATAATAATGATTATACTTATTATTATATACAATCAAATATAATATATTATTTTTTTTAAAATTTGTATTACCTTTATTTAACCAGGAGAGAACCTCACTGAGATTAAAATCTCTTTTACAGGAGTGTCCTGGCCAAGATAGGCGGCCCAGATATTCAAACACGCATATAACAATAAAACAATACAACACACAATGAATTAGTATTAAAAATACAACCTCAGAAGCATTTGCAAATCATTAAATCTTTCTCTAGCGCATATATAAGTGTTCTAAAATTGCTGAAAGACACCAGATGATTCAGCCTCAATGTCATTTGTAGAGAGTTCCATTCTGAAGGTGCAGCATAATTAAAAGCAGTTTTACCTAAATTAGTTCTAACTCGAGGTACATGCAGATTATTATAAAACTGTGAACGCAGTGATTTGGAATAAATTTGGAATAAATAAAACAATTTTGAATATACAATACAAATATAATATCCAATAATGTACAATATAAATAAATGATAATATATTATATATAAATATTATATGTAAAGTGTATATATACTGTATATATATATATATATATATATATACACACACACACATTTTATATGTATAAATATAAAAATACACAGAATAGTACAAAAAATAACCATTCAACAACATCAAAGAGCAGTGGCTGGCGTCTATGCAGCTCAAGTATGTGTTTTGCTGCAGAAGTCTGACTGCTTCTCCTAGTACCTTTCTCTTAGAAGATGGTTTTAATCTCATTTAAAGGTAATTTTAAAACAATTCATATAAAATTGTCACTGGCATCTAAAGTGAGTGATTTCATATGTTGAAGATGCTCGTCAATCTCACTAGAAGATGCTGCTGAAGTTCACGTCTCTCTAGACCTCCAGAAACTGCTCGTACCGAACGGACTCGGTCGCCTGAAAAGGAGCCAGTAGTTCTTCGCAGTCTGCTTTTACCGGCCCTCTGAAATTCTCCATCCTAGACCTTAATCAAGACCACACAGACTCAATTGTTCACGTTTAAAAATCCGATAAATTTTTTTTTTCATGCTTCTTGTGTTTCTCATTTCTTGAGTTTCTCGCTTTGCTCCCATACCAAGGGGGTAATCCATCAGCCGGAAACTGAAGCCTCCCGGGGGCCGCCATTGTAGCAGACCATCACCAGCTGTTAGCATTCCATTGACTCCCATTCATTTTGGCGTCACTTTGACAGCGAATAACTTTACATCCGAGGCGTCCAAAGACTCCATTTGTCCATTATATATTTCTAAAGAAACACGACAATGTATAAAAGGCTCCATTACTTTGTATCTTACGTTATGGCCCCGTAGAAGCAGTTTTTGTAAAAATAGGCTAACGATTGCGTCATAACACGCGACTCTCTGTCGCACAGTAGAGAAATTACAGTACAGACAGGAGGAGAAGCTCGCAGGCAATTGGGGGGACGTGGAGGCATAAAGTCAAGGGAGAAGCCCATAGAGAGTCATAACGTTGCTCCTGCTGCTAGCTCATGGACAGCTCCTACTCACGATCTCCGCCTCTGCAAGATTCGGAAGGGAATGATTCAGATTCCTCTAGGCACAGCTACTAGAAGGCGTACAGGTTGCTCACGTCGTCAAGCTCAGTTTGAGCCTGCGCAGTTCGCTCTGCCTTCAGGAAGTGAGTGCTTCTAATGGGCTTTACTTTTCTCCGAAATGGGCTCTATGCACGGCAGTATTTCCGGTGAAGGTATAAGGATGCTGGATTACTTCCGCCGATCGTAGAGTCCAATGCTATACCTATTGCTATACTAAAGAAACGTTAGTCACAAAACCAGACAAAACAGACACCCCTCATTTTGTTTATGCTTCTTTGTTTATTATATTAAATAAACATAACTATAAATAAAATTACATTTAAACGTATTAAAGTTTCGTTTCAAAGACGAGAGGACATTACATTTTGAAGACTCTGCCATAATCCCATTTTCCTCGGCTTTAAATCTCCCCAACCGGAAACTGAAGAGCATCCTTGCGTCAAATGCGGAACTTATGCGTGCATATAGCCTATCAAGGGGGTGGCTGTGTCAATTTCTTTTACTTCTATATGTCCTATACACTGGTCGGTGAAACGATTACATTTTCCTACTGCCCCCTAGTGTTTCGCCATACGTGTGTCAGCCTAATCTTCTTCTTCTGGTTCAATGACGGCTCGTTCATTAGTGCCACCTAGTGCTTATTATATGTTTCTATTGAACCCTCTATGAAATACCAGCAGGAACGGGAAAAAACATTTTTGTTTATGCGATTATCTCAATCCTGAAATATACCGTTCCCCATATTTTATCTTCTAATAAGCTCAACTCACCCATCAGCACTGGAGCTTTCCAAGCAGGGGCGTAGTGGATGGGCACGTGGGGCACGCACTGGTGGTGTTGGGGGTGCCACCCTTCCACCTAAAATGGTTGCATTTATCATCGACAAATCCTAAGAACTAAGTGTGTATCAGTGCTTGTGCGCTGCTCCCTAGATCAATCTTATGTTTTATTATGTCATCTTATGACAGTTTTCCCTTTTTCAGATACAATGGCATCTTTCTTATTTGTATCTACAGGAGAAATAATAAAAAAAAGCTGTTGGCATCCCAGACCAATCTGTCAGCATTCTAAAATGGGCAGACACTCTTATCTAAAATGACTTTTTAAAATACGTTAAAGGTATAGGCATAATTTGAGTTCAAGCTTCCCCTGGGATTTGAAGAAAGACCTTGGTGTTGCTAGCATTATGCTGTACAGTTTGCTTTAAGAAAATACAAGACACAGACTGTCATCGTGGCTTTATAATACAATATATTTAAATAATTTAAGTTTTAAATAGTTTAATTTACACCGTTTTTGTCTTTAATAATTTACTCATTTAGCAGATCTTTTTATACAAATATCACATCCCAAGCAATTTATAAGAGCAAATAAAAATCATAGTACAATGTCAAGTTTGAAGTATAAGATTGATTACAGAAGAGCAGAAGAGAAAGAGATTATTTTTATTATTACTAGCCTAAAAAGTGCATTCGTTTATGGTCGTGCATTAGTTAAACGCTATGTTTGATTTCATGAATAGAAATCTATCAAACTGTGAAGGGCCTGTTGGGGCATTAAAGCACAGATACAGTGATCCCGTTACACAGTGCAGTTGGAAATTAAGCCGGCAACTGCAGCGCTCACAGCGGCTCCCACCATGCCTTGGCCTGTGACCGGGATGATTGCAGCACCTAATGACAAACCACAACAGGACTTATTTTAGAAAACAATAATTAGTTTGAAATCACACATTGTGCGTTTTCAGAGCAACAATTCACAATGCTACATCAAACATAGAAGATGAAACAGATACTGCTGCGATAAAAAAAACATTGAACTTATATAGTTGGATAAACACATGTTAAATCTAATTTTGGGGAGTGTTATACAGCACTTATACAGTTCCTTGTAAAGAATCCAAATTAATAATAATAATAATAAATATAGCTGCAAGCAGCCATTATCGGGGTCAAGCGCAAAGAAGACGACAAGACATGCCAACATGGCTGGGAGTATCAGACCAACTGCAGCAAGGAGCAATTAAAGAGATTTAAAGATGAATTTAAGCAAAATGGCTGAATGGCTGGCATTAACTAAAAATATGATTTAATGGATTATCACTTTCGACCAATAGGTGGCGTAGTTACAAAATTGATGTGGTGTGGTCAGAGTCTTGTGACAATGCCAGTGGCATTACAATAGGCAGATTTATTCAAAAGTTATAAGCATTTTTGGAAATTTTGAAAATTTGTTTGTGCATCTATCGAAAACGGTTTGACGAATCAAATTCCATAACTTTTTGTCTGCATGGTCTGGAGATGATCTAGTTCAATTTTGGTGAAAATTGGAGCAACCGTCTAGGACGAGTTTTATGACAAAAAATGACATCATAGGGTGCAATCGAATCGGCTTGAGACAAAGAATCAGAGAAAACAAGATTTTACGGTTCAAAAGTTATTTGCATAAACATGAGTGAAACTTTGGACAGTTGGTGGTGCTAGAGGGATTGAGTTAGAGACTCCAAATTTGCTATGGTGACTGTTCAGACTGTCCTCCATCAGTGTGCCAAATTTCATAACTTTACCGCAAGCGGTTCTATGGGCTGCCATAGACTTCCTCACGGAAGAATAATAATAATAAGAACGCCAACGATTTCAAGAGGTGCCTACGCACTTTCAGTCCTTGGCCCCTAATAATAACAACTATTCAGTACTCAAGAGAATTACGGATTCACCTGCAGCCCCTGCATTGCATATCAATGTTCCGCCCACAGCTCCAGCCACAGTGCCTCCTATGGCGCCTATAACAGCCTTAGCTGCAATAGGGATTCCAGCGGCACCTAAAAAAATGAAAGATTTCAGAACCAGTCGTTCAAATATGGAATGCAAGGTCTGCCAAAATAACACATAAACACATAAATAAATATACAAAGAATTAAAAAAAATATATTATTATTTATACTTTTTTTCTTTATTTATGTATAATTGTATTTTTCCACAATTATTTATTTTTTGATTTATTTCCAATTGCATTTATTTATAGATGTGTTTTTCTAGATGTATTTATTTATTTAATTAATTAATTTATACATTTCTTTGTCTTTATGGTAATGAGGAGTGTGTGTTTTACCTCAGACATTGCAATCAAGCTCAGAGTGGCAAGGGCAGCGTTTTGAGGTAATACACACACATTTATGGATAATTTATTTTTTTCTGATTTTATTTTACTGATAAAATCCCTAGTGCCTTCATTGAATTTATTGATTAAATTTAAGAATTTGATATAGCCTACATGGTGATGCATACATTAAGGTTAGAAAAAAAATGCCCCTGGAAATCAATTCAAGGGGTAAATATCACCCCTTTTAATGGAAAAGGGGGTGCGACAGGTTTGAATGGGCATGATGCTTCTGTGTAAGTATCTACAGTATATATGGCGTGAGATGTGTGTGAGATGTGTTTCAATAGCTGCATTTACATGAACACCTTTGATTTAATCCTGAATAATTCCAGTTGATTATTTAGCCTCAGACTTGTGATTAAGTGTTCCCTCAAATTCTATTGAATTAATAGTAAATCATCTGATTTTAAAGAGAAAACATACAAGTCAGCGTTTTTATATCTAAAGTCTCCCGGAACATCCTTACAACGCAAACGTACTAAACATTTACATTTGTTTAAAGTCTGGAATTTCCCTTGCTTATTAAAATTATATGTTATATATGCTTATATATTATGTTCATCCTCATTACAGTAGCAAATAACAGATCGGCTGACTGATGAACAAATGTCAAAACGATTCTTCTGAAATCTGAATACAGATTTATGCTTTGTAAAGCATGCGCAAACAACTTAATTCGTCATGTATACAGTTAATTACTGTGGTTATGTAATTATGTTGTGTTATATAATAGCCTATGCCTACTGGTTTTATTCATACAGTAATTGTAAATAATTCAACAGTGTTTTCGTTAACAGCATGTATTTCAAAGCTGTAAAGATAATGTGGTGGCAATTTTAATGATATTCATTGATCTTTAGTAAAATATAGATGATTCAAAGAATGTCACATGTGTGTCTCTCACTTGTAGTGAGAGAAGATTCTGTTTATGTACCTGGGGAGGCAGAAGGGGGAGACACTCCAGAGAACAGACGAACAAGGACCTCTGACCTAGATGTCAGAAGGCCATTTGGTGCAGGGGAGCTTAGTGGGCCAACTAGTGACGTCTATGGAAAACTACTGGGAGGAAGGCTCTGGGGGGAAGAAGGCCTTGAAACTAAGATAAAAGCTAGTTCAGTCTGTCTGGGGGGGTGTCACTCTTCTGCACAGGGTAACAACTGTGTATTAGACTGCTCCTATTCTTGCAAGAATAAATACTTCTATTTTATATAATTTGACTCTGAGTGTCTCTTACGCAGTGATGTTTGTTTGAGATGAATTTTTGCCACAACAGATTGGTGTCAGAATAGTGGGATTCCTTGGAAGTGCCTTCTGGACCTGAGAGCGGACGGTGTTTGGCCACCTGGACTGAGCAGTTCCAGCTCTACCTCGTAAATTTCAGAGAGAGGGGCCGACCGCTATGAGGGCCAGGAGAAACTCCACTGGAATCAATTGAAAGAACCCGGTGGCAACAGAAGCATCTCTGGTAAGAGACAGTTCAATTTATTTTCTTTTGGGTAAGTTAATTAAATTCAGTTTAATTGGGGAGAAGAGTGAAATTGAACCATATTGGCTGAAGGCTGTTTCTGTGGTACGTAATCTGAGATTAATTGAGATCTATATAGATCAAGAAATTTCAAACAGATACGAGGGAAAATGATCTGAGATTAATTGAGGTCTGTAACAGAACAAGAAATTTCAAGCAGATAAATAATCTGGGATTAAGTGAGAACTGTAACAGATCAAGAGATTTCAAACAGATAGGTACCCTGAACAAATCTCCCCCGCCCCCCCCGTCAACAAATCTCACGCCGAGCAAAACTCAAAAGTTGGCAGGTATGCGACCGATTTGGGTTAAAAGAAAGAATCGGGTCTGTTGGGGACGCCTAACAGATTAGAGAAAACGCGCGTTGAAGAGAAATCCACAGGGAACAGAAAACAGCCAGTATGGGAAAATCTCAGAGTAAGCATGCCAAATTTGATACACCGGTTTTCTGTAGAACTAGGAAAGTATGGGGGGAAATGTATGTTTTAGATATTGAAAAAACTGAGAAAATACCATGATTTCACCAGGGAGGGAACACTGAGCACAAATAGACTAAGAGTGTGCGAGAATCAGTGGAACAGGGCAGCGGGACAAAAGGTTGTTGTGGCTGCGTTCAACATGTGTGTAAAAAATGTGAACAGATAATGGATTGTTGGCTTGAAGATAAAATGTCGAACTGCCAGGAGAAATACTGTTTTTTTACATGCATCCAAATACAGTAAATGGATGCATGACATTAGATGTCTATAGAACTTAAATTTATATGACAAGGATTGAAGTAGCAAGAAGCAATAAGGCTGTCTGTGTGAAATAGAGGGAACTGTAAGGGAGACTTGGTGGAAGAGGGAAGTGAAAAAACAAAAAGGTTGGTGTGTGAGACATGTGTGTGTGGGGATTGTGCAAACAATCATGTACTGGTTAGATAATGAAGGAACTGGCATGTTTGAGAAAAGAAAGGAGAGGATAATGAAGGAACTGGCATGTAGGGAAAAGAAAGGAGAAATATAGTAGAAAACTATATGTGATGAAAATAGACATGGTCTGACAGAATTTATGGAAGTCAAATTAACTGTTTAAATGATATGAAAAGTTTTAGAATAAAATAAGGCATTGTATGATTGACAGGGATTAACATGATATGAAGAATGTTTTAAGCAGAATGGGAAACAATTCTAGATTTTGATAAAATAATGATTGAAAAGATGATATATCTTCTATTTTTTTATTAATGTTAAGAAAATAAGGGTATTGAAGCAAGTAGCTATAATGGTTGTCTGTGTAATTTACGGACTGAGTAATATAATCTGTTTTGGAGAAACAGTAGAGATAAGACTGAGACAATAATGATAATATTAAGTTGAATCTGCAGACTAACCATTTGATGGAAGAAAAAAGGCTTCAAACCAGTTGTAATGAAAATAATGATGTACAAATTGTTACACTTTATGAAGAGTAACTGAACAGTCCGGGAAAATAAATAAATAAATAAATAAATAGTGAGACAGAAGAGAGCAAATGCTGTAAACAGCTCTGCTCTGAAGATCTCACTTTGAAGAGATTTGCAGATGATGTTTTGTAAAAGATAAGCTGGGATAACAGCAACAGTACTTGTAATTAGTGTTGTTGATGATAATACCAAATTAGTAAGGTAAAGACAGAAAACAAATTCGAATATTTTGAGCATTTTCTGTGCTGCTCATGAAATTATGTTCTGCCAATAATAATGATGAAGAGTATGATTTGGCTATTGTGATTGAATCCGCCATTGGTGGATGGTCAAAGGAATACAGAGAACTGCTTATCGGTGGGTCTGTTTACATTCCTGAATGGGACACACACTGCTTCAAGGGTGTGCAGTTAGTTGGAGCCGTTTGCAAGCTCACAGTGATCAAACTATAGTCAAGGACAGGTGTCTGATAATGAAGTTGAGGCTGAAACAAATTCACTAGATGACAGAGAGTGTTTTAATGGTGGTCATCAGGACCATTTAATAGGTAACTGTAAATTACCAACGAGAAGGTGTTTAAAAATGTGATAAAATGACAACACATTTCTGGTAATAATATTGGTTTGAAAATAGATCAGTGTTTAAATGACGACAGTGACAATTTTTGGTCTGAGAAATAAGAGATAAAAAACAAGGTCAAAAGATTGAAGTCTTAAAGTGAATCCTTTTGTGACTCCAACAAATGTGAGTTGCAAAATATGTAAAGGTAATATAGAGAGACAGATCTCAAAGATGATTTATAATAACTGCAAAAGATGCAGAGTAGCCTTGTCAAAGTTAGTGTGAATCCTGATTGGAGACTGATAAACTCCTAGAAGAGAAAACTTTGAAGTCAGAGATTAAACTATGGTAATTGAGATTGAGAAATGTGAAACGTTATTGAGAACTAGAATAATTACCATTATGTAAGAACAAATAAGCAGAAGCAGTAGGCTACTGAATTAACAGTTGCTAAATGTAAATGTGTTGAAAGGCATCTGATTAAACAAACAGCTTGAAAAGTTGACCATGAAAGAACTAGAATCTGATGTTTTGCTTTCAAAAGATAAGTTTGTTATTGGCTGTAATGAAACAGTTCGCTTATCTAAAACCTGATGTGTGCTGTGCCTGAAACTGCCAGTGCGACAGAGACTCAATCTGAGTGGAAATTTGTAATGTCTAAATTCCCTGAGGTGGGCAAAAGACAACTATAAAACCATGTTTATTTGAAACCGTATGTAATTTCTGGCAAAGATGCCTTAAGCTGGGATAGAGTTAAAAGATGATAGATAAAAGTTTGATGTTAGAAGTATACGAGAGAGCAGTACCATCCAATAGAGTCTCAGAGTCTCTCTCATTCAATGAGTCAGCTAAAAGCTGTTATCTGTGATAAAAAGTAAAGCACAGTGTTTCAGTTGAAGATCATAGACACAGAGATGTTTTAAAAATAAAACTGAATGACTTTAAAGAAGTATTTAAAATAATAATACAGATAGAGATGACATTTTGATTAGCTTATTTTAGGACCAGTAACTTCTTTGTCTCATTTAGTCCCCACCATTCAGGACCGATGGCTCCGGCTACAGATGAAGTACACTGAATGTACGGTTGTGATCTAAATTCACTGAGTTTAATCTAAGCAGCTAGGTTTCTGCTTTTAAGATGGCTAATGGATTTAAGTGATTAAATACTGCTGTTATTAACCTGTCTCCCTGTGTGAACACTATTAGGCAATCGGAATGGCTCTGGTGACTCTTGAACGTGCCTTTCCTAAGCTCCAGAAAACAGCTGAGTTCTGTTGAAGAGAACTGATTGTGTGATGGGAAAGAGCGGTCACCAGTGGGCACGAGTGACCATCTCTATGACGGGTAAGACCTTCTTTGGCCAGACAGGGGGCAACCCAAGCCAGAGGGGTCACGTAAAGTCATTGGGCATCTCCTGAATGGAGGTGTGTTATGTGAGACAGGTATGAGGGTTGAGCAGGAGCTGTGAGGCCAGCAGCGTCCTTATGCCGTTAAGGGGAGATGAAGCGGTGACGAGTCACGGCATGTCTCCCCAATAAAGCAAAGCTCCTCTATTTACCACTCGCCAGAAGAAACCGCATTAGTTGTATGGCTTGTTTTTTATTGTGACAAGCGTCTGCAAATATGCCAGGGGAAAACACCCTGATGGAGATTATAGATAAAGGGCTAACAGGAGTGGGCGAGCAGGAGCCAGCTGAGGCCATTGAGTGATTCCCATTAGTTGTTGTGGAGACAGTAGCAAAACTTTTTATGTACTGGTTGCCTTATGGGCAAGGAAAATCATAGTGTTGATTTTGAACTAATAGGTCTATGACATAGTTTTAACTCTTGAAGGTCGTTAGACATGGTGGTGGCTAAAGATGAAGACAGCTTTTGATTTAAGGAAAGTCTGGATGGCAAAGGTGAATGGTCAAAGGTTATTGCAATGAATACAAATTTTGTCTAAGTTACAGCCTTAGGAGGCTGGTGGAAAAA
Organism: Rhinichthys klamathensis goyatoka; assembly: GCF_029890125.1. Lineage (NCBI taxonomy): Eukaryota > Metazoa > Chordata > Actinopteri > Cypriniformes > Leuciscidae > Rhinichthys > Rhinichthys klamathensis. The sequence continues at coordinate 1,053,781 of NW_026606652.1, read as the reverse complement.
TTATTTGTTTATAGTGAGAGAGACTGCCTGAGTTGGAGGAAGGGATGGTAACTGTGTCTGTCTTTCTGTTATCGGCCTGCCTGAGCAAGCTGAAGAAAAAATAATGATAGGGAACCAAAACAACCCAGCTGACTTGTCTAAAAATCAAATGAATAATGAACAAGACATGCTTTGAAAGTGGTTAAGAGACCATGTAAAATTAGGTAGAAGCTACAGGAAAATGGGAAGTTTAAAATCTTATTTAAAATTTAAATCTTTTAGCAATAATATAAAGAAAAATGAACATTGAAAATGAACAGTTAACATATGTGTGTCTAGTATGAGTGCGTATGATGGTGACAGCACTTTATGTCTTGTATGTATTAGTTTGGGGTACTATTATTTCCTGATTTTGAGGATATTGTGTCATTAACCTCTGGAATGAGTTTATCATTACAGATGGGTTAAGGCAAATGACAAATTTTAAAGAAGCTGATAATTCTGATGAAAAGACAATACAGAACATGGGACAAGCTTTAAGTTGATTGGCCATCAAGCTCTGTCTGATAGGACAACGTTTGGGTTAGTGTTGATGGCAAACTTTATAAAAAACACTATGTTAAATGTTATGTTAAATTGATGTTCGAGTTGTGTCGTGCATCAAGAGGGAGATGGTATAACAATTGCCAAATATGGTTTATTAAGGGGTTCACATTTGCTGAATAAATGTTGGGAGAACACTAGGGGTAATTGGATAAAAGCCCTGAAAGAAGCCATTTTTCTGCCTAACAAAATTGATGTCTGTGAGTGTGCCGCACACACCAATAACAAAGATTGTTTTAACAGGAAACGCCAGGGCATCGAAGGCCACGGGAGAACAGTAGACAAAAGAAACTACGTACTTTACTATCTGACAATAACCTCGAAATCTGTTTCTCTTTACAGAGAGCATGCAGGATTGGGAGACAGGGCAAAATGTGCCCAATAAAATGATGGCTATGGATGAATTTGGCTAACTATCCTGGCCTGGGTTATTATTGTGGCAGAAAGGTGCTACACCTGTGCAGCGCATAACTTAAAATTTTCCTTTTACAGAATGTCAGGATGGATTGGATCAAACAGAACTAATTCTGTTCCAAATGTATAAATATTGTGTGGACATGAGCAAAGTGGGTTGAGTGTTTTTCAGGGTAAAAGGACCCCGAGTGCTATTAAGTGAGCAAGAAATTATCCGGAGATAATGTTTCAGTTTGTAAACAGATGGTGAAAATTCCACAGGTCACACCAAAAGGGACGAGGGAAAGACAAGCGGCCACTAACAAAATACTTAAGGTCTCCATTCACAGGTGACAGTTCACTCCAGTGGGGGTGCGGTCGTGATTTAAGGGAAAACCTTATAAGGATCAGAAAATGGTTGGAGAGTGTGACACCTGGGTCCAAGCCTCTCACCTACACCAACAGGCCACAACCATCCCATAGTCCATGGGGCGAACGAGATGATCAACACGCCTGGAGGAGGATGTGAACCAACTAATGGTTTAAGAATGTGGTTTTGTGATTATTTTGAGGATTTTATTTGATTAAATCAAAATAGGGCTTAGTATTGATATACAGTAGATCAAAAGATTTGATTGGTTACTTATTCATTAGGAAATATTTAAGGAAAATGTTTTTGGGAAGAGAAGATCTATTAATTAATGTAAATTATAGGGATAATTGTTGAAGCTTATTAAGTAGAACCACAGCATGTTTGAATTAAAAGTTAAAGGTAAAAGAACACGGAACGTCCGTGGGGCGAACGAGATGATCAACACAACTGATGGTTTAAGTTTAACAGAAGAATCTGTTTTTGTGATGATTTTGTTTGATTGAATCAAACTAGGTATTGATTTGATTGTAAATGTAGAAAATATATTGATTGTGTCCGTAATGGAAATATTAGAGTTAATATTGAACAACTGCATTGGTTAGAAGAATGGATAAAATTATAAGACTTCTCTGGTTAGATTTTGTTAAATATGGCATTAAATAGAGCTTACTAAATTGAATTAGAAGTGAACAAAGGATGGTTAGGAAAACCGAGATGAAATATGGAGATGGGCGTAGATTAATGGAAAAGGCTTAATGATAGGAGTTAGGATTGTTATTCTAATAATTTTGTTATTCATGGGGGAATACGATTACAGTGACAGGTGAAACATGCTGTCTGTTCAATTGGTGAAAATGACAGTCTATCCCAAGGATGAACAAAATTATGTGACGATACAGGTAGCGGGAGCTACAGTGAGATATGTGTTAAATGTATGTTCTGTTTGTTTTTCTTCTATTTGTTTATTTTCTGAGAATGATTAAGGGCAAATGATTTAAAGAAGGTTACAAACAGCGGTCATCCGTGTTACGAGGTGGCGTACAAGGACAGGGTTTGAAATGAGGGATTTTATTCTACTTTTATTCATTATGTTTGGATTGATGGTTTTCCTACTAATCTGTAAACTATTTCTTGTTTATTCTGAGGTGACTGAGGGTCTGATCTAGGTCAGGAGTGCAATAACAGTGCTTATTCATTCAGCCCGGCTTCAGATAACATCTTTACTTGCTTGCTAATACTTAAGGGACTATCCCCACAAAACAGCCTAAGCTTTTTACTTTTCCAAAATGTTGTTTCACAAATGTTAAGAAGAGTGATCATTTATGCAAAAATCAGAGATGAAGAGTATAAGTGTGATGATATGACTTAAAATTTGTTTTATTGTTTATTATTGTGATTATGGGTAATCAGAATGATAAAAAGTGAGGAGTTGTGGTGGCAATTTTAATGATATTCATTGATCTTTAGTAAAATATAGATGATTCAAAGAATGTCACATGTGTGTCTCTCACTTGTAGTGAGAGAAGATTCTGTTTATGTACCTGGGGAGGCAGAAGGGGGAGACACTCCAGAGAACAGACGAACAAGGACCTCTGACCTAGATGTCAGAAGGCCATTTGGTGCAGGGGAGCTTAGTGGGCCAACTAGTGACGTCTATGGAAAACTACTGGGAGGAAGGCTCTGGGGGGAAGAAGGCCTTGAAACTAAGATAAAAGCTAGTTCAGTCTGTCTGGGGGGGGGGGGGGGGGGTGTCACTCTTCTGCACAGGGTAACAACTGTGTATTAGACTGCTCCTATTCTTGCAAGAACAAATACTTCTATTTTATATAATTTGACTCTGAGTGTCTCTTACGCAGTGATGTTTGTTTGAGATAAATTTTGCCACAACAATAACGTCTCGGGTTACTTGACTGTAATCCTTTTCCCTGAAAAAGCGGGAATGAGATGCTGCGCTTGATTTAAGTGCTATGGGAACGCTTTTGTGCGTGACCAGCTGTGAATATATGTGTGCAACACGTCAATGAAATTGACTTTGAGCTTTTATAGCCTCGGACAGTGACGTCATTGGAATGCACACACTTTCAGAGGCTACAATTAAATGTGCCATAGGTGCATCGGCAGGTATAATTTTGTCTGAAGAGCAGTCCTGGGACATCGCTAGTGCGGCAATAAAGCGCAGCATCTCTTTCCCGCTTTTTCAGGGAACAGGGTTACAGTCAAGTAACCCGAGACGTTCCCTTTTAAAAAGCTACACTCAATGCTGAGCTTGATTTATGGGCTAACGAGAATACCCATGCCGCCGCACCTGCCAACCCTTGTGGATGTGTAGTGTGTGCTCACAAGAACGCGAAGAAGGTCTCAGACATGAGCTTGTGATGTCGACTCATGGATTTGAGAGCACAGAGTGGCACAAACATCCAAACTATAAATCTTATGAATGTGTGCGGAGAGGACCAGCCTGAGACAGAGTCATTGCGCTTCGACATCGAAGCCATTTGCCATTTGTGTCCATTTATACTCAGATAGATATCACAAACACACACTGCATTCTATGAGAAGGCAATGTACAATAAAGTGTGAGTCATTAAATGAGGATTAATTAGATAGGAGACATGACATAGGTGGGGTTACATTAACTAGTAGTTTTCTCATAAAGCATGCATTAAATAAATATAAATGCAAGAGACAGTATACAAGACATACAATTATCACACACAATGTCCGTTGGTGTATGTTCATTTACAGATCAGTTCGTCTATAAATTAATGCAGAGAAGTCTATTTTAAGGGCTGTAGGTCTTTCCTATGGCCTCTGTCTTATCACATGACCACATTTTTCAGAGCAATAAAAACATCTTATCTGATGGTCGCCCAGCGACTGAGGCCTTTTCTGCTCTCTTGCTAGCCTGGCATGCCAGACCTACATCAGGATGTTAGGTCTGGGAACTCACCATTGACAGGGCTCAATACGAGGGGCGGGATGAACGGTTGTCTTTCAAATTCCCTCTGCACGCAATAGGATAGCGCTACAACCAACCAGAGCAACGAAGAAGGTTGACGTAGTCTCACACATCTTCACACAGAACACATCTTCCTTTTTTAAAAATGACTCAAGTGCCGTTCTTTGTTCATGTTTCAAAGAAAAGCTTAACTTTAAATCATCCAGAGTCGCGGTCAAAGCCGAATCAAAAGACAGCTGTTCGCCAGCAGCAGCAGCCATTCTTTGTTTTCAATTAGCAGTGAACCGTCGCATCTCTGTCGTCATTATGTTAAGCCCGCCCGCTGACTCTGTAATGGTGTGAAAAATTTATAATTCATCAAACTTTGTTAAATAGATTAGTTGCTCTTCAATCAGATGCAGAGAGAGATTGAGCAAGGAATGATCCACATTTCATTAAGGTGGGGGAAGTTGGAATATTAAATCAACACCAGTATTTAATTTAACATACAGCAACCAGCATTTAGTCTTTGTGGTTATCAAACATTATAATTGCACTACTGCCCTGTACTGCATGAGTTTGATTGGAAAGATGTGTTGTGTCCTTTAGTGTTACTGAGTTGGTATGATCCCCCCTTTTATCAATCAATGGTATATTCCTCGCGTGTTGCACTCTTCAGTTTGCGGGAAGCACTCTGAAGAGAGGTAGGCCTATGTGTCTCCGTTAATGGACAATTCAAACAAGGTCTTAGAGCATATTAAACAGAAGTTATTATGAAATCAGAACGAAATATGGTGGTAATACTGTTGGTGACCCTGTTGTTTGTCAAATAGATGGTTCTTCATGTTTAATATAGTACATAAACTGTATTGCTTTAAACGTGCGATTGTGTCATATTTCTATGAATGGTATAACACTTTAAGTATCAGTTAATGTCCTATGTGGTTTTCATGGGTATGAGGATACTTGTTAATGTTGATCTGGCCTTAATTTCATTTTGATGACATGAGTGGTTAATCTGTGCTGCACTGAGTGAAATGCGCGCCAGTAATCAACGGTGAATTCTGGGTAATGTAGTTCATGATTCAAAGCATGTTATGTGTGTTAAGAAGAAGCTGAAACTTTGAATTGTTTCTTTGATATTGTAAGTTGCCTGCATATTAGAAATATGGGACAATGTACTAACTGAATGATGTGTTTGCAGATTGTCAATCCAGAACAGATGATTGATTGTAACACTGTCCCATTTTATGATTGCAGGTATGAGTTGTATTCTTTTGTTTCATTATTGTTTTATTAATTTTCAGAATTCATAAATCTTATTAGTTCTACATAAAAAATATGCCTTTGGTGTTATGCATCTTATTAAATGGAACCACTTAAGATAATGTGAAGAAAATACATCTTGTAATACGAGTTTGCGGGAAGCACTCTGAAGAGAGATTGTCAATCCAGAACAGATGATTGATTGTAACACTGTCCCATTTTATGATTGCAGTAAACACGCAAAAGCGAAAAGACGTTGCTGGTGTTTCTCTTTATTTGGGGCTGACCCTGTGGTGCGTCTAGTGATCCGCTACAACTCTATACACGATGTGATTGGCCTGACTAGAGTTTGGTTTTTCCAGCTCGAAAGTCAACGGAGAGTTGCTAGACTACACTGGCTGCAAAATAATTTTTGCAGCCGCTAGGGTGAGTCTAGATTTCTAGGCTACTCTCTAGCCTCTTTTGGGGGAATATTTCAGTCCTAATAGTGGGCTTTAAAGCTTATTTGTTAAATGTAACAAATAGTTATGTGTCTGATTGTCTGATAGTTACACCGGGGTCTATACCACGTGAACGAAGCCGCAGCGCATAACCCTTATCATAACCATACATTTTTAGAAAGGACACAAAGCACTCAGCGCATGCGCTTGTCCTTATTTGCCTTTGGGGATTGTATCTAATCCGGTTTGATCCACAACTGAAGTGGTCTAATGTGCAAAAGGCTCAGAAGAATCACTGTGGACGCAGCTGCCATGAGACCTATGTAACATCCTGACCTATCCAGATGTTGCTTACAGTGTTTAAAATGGTCTTGACACCAGCGGGAGACAGTTGTGCCCCTGATGGTGACAGAGTCCCATTTAACCCCCCAAGCACGTTACCCTCTGGGCAGGAGAGAGAATGCTATTCTTGCCGTTGCATCTCAGCTCCAGAGAGAGAAGATCAGCAGGGATCGATCTCGATGTCGAAGCGCAAGCTCTTGAGACTGGGCCAGTATCAGCCAATCGTCTATGTAACATGGCTAGGTCGAATGGAAGGACCCGATATTGGTAAGCTTCGCCCCCAAAAGGAAACCTCAGGAACTTCCTTTGTTGTGGCAATATTTCTATGTGAAAATATGCATCTTTGAGATCGAGCGTGAAGAACCAATCGCGATGTTGAATTTACAACACAATCTTTTTGATAGTTAGCATCTTGAACTTGAGCATTCTGACGGAACGGTTGAAGCCTCAAAGATCTAAAAACGGACGCAGTCCCCCTTTTCTTTCTTCGTCTTTTTTTCTTCCTTGTGACAGCAGATGCGCCCACTCCTGTTTCACGGTAGTGGGAACCACGCCGTTAAAACGAGGACGCAAAGAGAGATACCCGGCAGTAGCTTTCACGCTGCCAAAGTCTCTTTAAAGGGGTACCAATTTTAATACTTCCAGTTGGGGGAATGTTAATGTTCTGTCTCCTGGGCGGTAACAGGAAACAACAGAACATTCAACATTTTGCTGAAATCCGCTGCCCCCCAAATCACCAGAGGTGGTGGGGATGTTACAGTCATTTTGTGAGGATGGCGGGTAGGAGCTGATTTATGTATTTCACATGCCCCGTCCTGAAGGGGCACACCCCAACAGACATGGACACAAAAAAACCTCAGAATTTTTGTCTCAGGTCTATTATAAGGCTACTGAGCGTGACGAGCCGACTCCCAGTCTTTACGAGGGGGAGCGCAACTTGCCACACTCTGCTTTTGAGACCCCCCCCCTTTTTTTTAAGCAGATCAGCCTGGTATGCCTGCAACACTGCCATAGAGTGCAAAGCAGCACCAGTCTGTTCCTGCTTAATATTTAAATTAGGTCTGTGGCACGACACCAGATTAAGAGTAAAGATGATACAAATTAAACAATGTTCCAATTGCTTTCCTTCACTCACTTTACTTTCCTATGCAATCTCCAGTCGATAAAATTAAGTTTTTTGAACGAAGTGAATGCAGACACGATGGCTGCATTGCGTTTACATTACTCTGAGATCCGATCACGATGCGTCCTCGACTACCTCCGAACCTGGACACGCTGAGCGGATGACATTCCGATCAGAAGTGCGTTTACACTTGTCTTTTCAATGTGTATGTGGACAACATCCGGTTACAGGTCGCATGTTAATGTCAAGTGTAAACGCATTCTTACAGTTCTTCCAGTTTTTCCAGTCTTACACCTGCATACTTAGCCTATACGTAAACAAAGAAATCTAAAGGCCCGTGAGGACAGTGTGCAGTAGACGCCCAACAAACCCGAAAATACCATAAACATTACAGATAGGCATAGAATGAATTAATGTACATAGGCCTATCTTAAAAAAATATTCATGTGCGACTGACAAGCTACGCTGCACAGTGATTTTTAGGTCAATGTTTTGACTGTAGCATAAGTCAATGATGCGGTGGGGAACTGTCCGATTGCTTTACCACCTGCTGGCAGTTTATAATTATAATTTATGATTTGTTATATTTATCTCACCAGCGGCTTGAAGAGCAGCTACCACACCTCCAGCTACGACCCCTCCTCCGTTCGCCACGGCAGTAACTGACATCAAAGTGGAGGCAACTGAACCTGCAGCAATTCCAACTGCGGTGAAACCGGCCGCTGCTAGAACAGCAGGAGCTGCTGCAACTGCTATGGCTATACAATTGGTGGAACGGTGGAAACGTGGCATATTTAAATTTACTGGTTCAGATGGATAAACATTTTAAAATTAACAGTTAAAATAATGTCTTCTGTCTAGTAAAACAAGATTCCACATTTATTTTACCTGCTCCTGCACCAGCTGCAATCATCGTACCTTAAGAAAACAAACAGGTTATGATTATTGTGATAGGTGAACATATATAAAAAAGCAGGTACTACTTACAGGGATCCATCTTAAGTAAACTGGGACGCTCTTGAACTGACACCTTATGTAAGAGGTTGAGTTTAAAAGGGGGTGTATCCTTTTCAGGAAACGAAACTCATTTATAGAGTAAAGTACAGAGATAAGGAATAAATTCCAAGGGAAAAATTCAAATAAATTCAAATACAAACTTGCCTCATGTCAACGGCAAGCAGCCACACTAACAATTACAGGTATGAAATTTAGATTTTTATTCAGAAGGAAGAAAACACACACACACACACACACACACACACACACACACACACACACACACACACACACACACACACACACACACACACACACACACACACACATATTTTTAATTTCAATGTCACTGAAACTCAATAAATAGGCTCCTCATGAACGTGAAGCTCTCACATTACTCAAGCGAGATCACTCGCCACACAAACCGCATAGAGGAACGACTCGGTTACTAACGTAACCTCGGTTCCCTGAGAGGAGGGAACGATTATTGCGTAAGCTTACGCTATGGGGAAACTCCTTTTCTCGAGAAATATTGAAGTCTTTATGTAAAACGCATTGCAGCTGCACAGCATACAGCAATAAGCGAGGCAGCTCGGTCATTGGCTGTGCTGCGGCAACTGCACGAACCTATGACGGGGCGACTCTGAACCCGCTTCCAATGAGCGTGCTTCGCGCCCACGCGCGTCAGAGCCCGCCAAGATGGGCGTGGCCAAGGGCTATATATTGGGCGCCCCGTTGTCTGAGTTCTTTAGGTTCAATCGACTGAAGCAAACTGACCAAGCACAAGCACGGCAGATTACGCAATACTCGTTCCCTCCTCTCAGGGAACCGAGGTTACGTAAGTAACCGAGTCGTTCCCTTTCGAGAGGTTCCCCCTATTGCGTAAGCTTACGCTATAGGAACGCCATGTAAAACGCCGTGCGTGCTGACTTCGCTCTATTAAGCCGGAGGCAGATGCCTGAGCCTTCGAGCAAAGTAATTATCCAACGAGCCAGCCGAAGGCGGGCTTTATAAAAGGACAACGTGGAACGGCCCGATGGGCGTCCAGAGACACACACAAGCACATTTTTATGTACTGTCATGTATGAAAAATCCTCCACATCAGTCAAAGATGGATTCTATGAGGGAGGAGACAATGCTCAGCATGTACACACCCCAGCCTATGCATAGTTAGACCGACAGTATGTTAGAGTGCAATGAGGGGACCTGTAGGTTATAAAACCTGATAAATGTGGACGGTGAGGCCCAGCCTGCAGCCGCACAAATATCTTGAATGGGTATCCCACTCGACCACGCCCACGAGGAGGCCATGCCTCTCGTAGAGTGAGCTCTGATGCCCAAGGGGCACTGAAGGCCCTTGGCTTCATAAGCCAGCGCTATAGCATCAACTATCCAGCGCGATATTCTTTGCTTTGAAACAGCCAGACCTTTAGTGCGGCCGCCAAAGCATACGAACAATTGCTCTGTCTGTCTGAACAGGGCAGAACGTTCCAAATATACTCTGAGTGCCCTGACCGGGCAGAGTAAATTAGCGTCGCTTTCGTCTGCTGGAGACGATAGCGCGGCCAAAGATATCACCTGTGCTCTGAAAGGAGTAGAGAGCACCTTAGGAATATACCCGTGTTTTGGCCTGAGGACAACCCTGCTGTCGTTAGGTCCAAACTCCAGGCAGGTAGCGCTTGATGACAGTGCGTGCAGGTCGCCCACTCTCTTGACCGAGGCGAGAGCCAGCAAGAGAGCAGTTTTGAGCGAGAGCTGTTTAAGGTGCACAGTTCGGAGGGGTTCGAACGGGGCACGCTTAAGTGCGTCCAGGACCGTGGCCAGGTCCAAAATTGGCACCGAGGGGGGGCGTGGGGGATTTATCCTCCTGGCGCCCCTCAGGAAACGAACAACTAGGTAGTTTTTCCCTAGTGTGCGTCCTTCCACAGGGTCATGTGATGCCGCTATGGCAGCCACATATACTTTGAGCGTGGAGGGGGTGCGGCCTGCCTCCAACAGCTCTTGTAAGAAAACGAGCACACTCGGTACTTCGCATGTCTCAGGATTCAGGTTCCTGGATTTACACCAGTCACTGAACACCTTCCATTTCTGGGCATATAAGTGCCTCGTAGAGGGCGCTCGTGCCTCAGTGATGGTTCTCAACACTCCACTGGGGAGGTTCCCGGGAATCCGTTGAGGGGCCACGCATGGAGGGCCCACAGATCGGGGCGGGGATGGAGGATCATCCCGTTGGCCTGCCTGAGGAGATCTAGCCTCAGTGGAATCGGCCATGGGGCAGATTGCATCATCTGCATCAGTTCTGGAAACCACGTCTGGTTCTTCCAGAGTGGGGCTACCAGGAGCACTGCACATTTCTCCTCCCTGATCCGACTGATGACCTGAGGTAGCATCGCGACCGGAGGGAAGGCATACAGCGGGCGGCTCGGCCAGACTTGGGCGAGCGCGTCTGTGCTCTTTGAAAAGAAGAGAGGGCAGTGCGCATTTTCCTTGGAGGCAAAGAGGTCGACCTCTGCTCTGCCAAAGGTTTGCCATAACCACTGAATCGTCAGGGGGTGGAGAGACCATTCTCCTGGGAGAACTTTGTCTCTGGACAGCATGTCCGCTCCCTGGTTCAGAACACATGGCACATGCGCTGCTCTCAGCGAGCGCAGGTTGCGCTGGGACCATAGGAGGAGCTCCCTGGCCATTGAGTGCAGGGAGCTCGATCTGAGTCCACCCTGACGATTTATATGCGAAACTACTGTCATGTTGTCCGTTCGGACTAGGACGTGCTCGTCCTTCAGGTACGGGAGCAGGGCTCTGAGAGCCAAAGCGACCGCTTTCAATTCCAGACAGTTTATATGTAGGCACTTCTCCGGGTTTGACCACAAGCCGGAGACAGGCCTGCCCTCGTAAAGGGCCCCCCAGCCTATTTTGGAGGCATCTGTCGTGATCATTTTTCTCCTTGTGTTCACGCCCAAACTCACGCCGGACTGATACCAGTCGACAGCTTTCCAGGGCGTCAGGGCTTTTATGCAGCCGTAATTCGCTCTGATTAAAAAGTGGCCCGAGCGCCACGCGTGAGTGGGGACACGGCTTTTGAGCCAGCGTTGGAGAGGACGCATGTGCAACAATCCTAGCTGGAGTACAGCTGATGCTGAGGCCATGAGACCGAGCATCCTTTAAAATCGCTTGACGGGGGCCGCGCACCCGCTCTGAACGATGTTGCAAGGCGCCGGATAGTGAGCGCGCGCTCTGACGAGAGGCGCGCCGTCATCTGCACTGAGTCTAGCACTATTCCCAGAAAAGAAATATTCTGGCTGGGGGATAGCATGCTCTTTGCAAAATTGATTCTTAGACCCAGGCAATCTAGATGACTGATAATCCAAGATCTGTGTGTCACTAACTGGCTCTCTGATTGTGCTAGGATTAGCCAATCGTCGAGATAATTCAGTATTCGCACCCCCCGCTGCCTCAGGGGGGAAAGTGCTGCATCCATACATTTCGTAAATGTACGGGGTGCCAGTGACAGGCCGAATGGTAGTACTGTGTACTGGTATGACTGTCCCTCGAAAGCGAATCTCAGAAAAGGCCTGTGATGAGGCGCTATCGGAATGTGAAAGTAAGCGTCTTTCAGATCCACTGATAGAAACCAATCCCCTGGGCGAACTTGCGCGAGGATATGTTTGGTTGTTAACATTCTGAACGAGCGAATCATTAAAGCTTTGTTCAGATGTCTGAGATCTAGAATGGGGCGGAGACCGCCATCCTTTTTCGGGACGAGAAAATAGCGGCTGTTAAAACCTGCCTTGCTCATAGAGGGAGGGACTGTCTCTATAGCGCCTTTCTCTAACAGTTTGAGCATCTCGGTGCGTAGAACATGTGAAACATCTTTTCTCACTTTCGTCTCGACCACTGCCTGCTGTGAAGCGGGGCGGTCTGCGAGCGAATGGAAGCGAGTAACCGTGTTTTATTATGTTCAAAACCCATTTCGGCATGTCGGGGATATTTTCCCAAGCTTTCGCTCGCACAGATATGGGCTGAATGCTGGCTGGGGGCGTGTCGCAGTGACGTATGGCTCCCGCCAGCGAATCGCTCTGTACTAATACCGAGCTTACAGCTCTCCGCGGCGCGGGCGCGCGCTGAGCAGCTTTGATGAATGCCGAGTGCAGGGGTGCGTGTGAGATTACAGGCACGCTCGCCGTAATGCTCCCAGAGTGAGATGGGGAAATGTTTAACACTGTATGGGCAGTGCTTATGGGTGGGGGTGCATAGGCTGTGGTAGGCACGCGCGCCACTTTCATAAAACTTCCCGCTCGTGGCGGGAGGTTTTTGGTCATATAAACAGTGTTTGTGAGTTGGGGTGCGTGCATGACAGCGGGCACACGAGCTACTCTTATACAACTTCCCGCTTTTACTGGGGAAGTGTTTATAACTGTGGGAACAGTGCTTGTGTGTAGTGGTGCATACGTGACAGTTGGCACACAATCTACATTTATGGGGCGTCCAGCTTGAGCTGGGAAAACATTTGGCACTGCGTTGACAGTTTTGATATGTGGGAATGCGCACTTTGGTGTGGACACGTGACCCTTTAATGACACAGGCAGAAAATGGCTCTTTATGTGATTTCTGTGTGTCGCCGTAAAAACGGCGTTTGTTTGCAGGTGGGCGAGCTGTGTGGCTGGCACATTGGCTGCTGTATAGACATTTCCAGCCGCCTGTAAGGGGACTGGGTAATGCTTTAAACGTTTTGGAGAGAACGGTCCGGCTCTTGCGAGACACGCGCTCTCCCTTTTTCTCCCTGTAGCTAGGAGGACTTGCGAGGCTCTGGGTTCAGCACAATCTTGGGCCGAGGTCCCCGTCGCTCGGGCGGTTGTTTCCTGTTGGCAGAGCGAGAGCGGCGTCGAAAATCCGTTTCAGGTCTGGGCTGAGAGATGGGGGGCGCCGTCTTAGCTCGCTGCTGCTAAGGCGGCCGTTGGTGGCTCTGCGATGAGCTAAATCGCTTGGGCAGGAAGTGACACATAGCCTGTGAGTCCTTACGGGCTTCGGTGAAGCGCTCGGCGAACTCCTTCACCGCTGGTCCAAACAGGCCGCTTTGGGAGATAGGCGCGTCGAGAAATTACGCCTTATCTGCATCCTTCATCTCTGTCAGCTTCAGCCACAGATGGCGCTCAAGGACAGTCAGGTTAGCCATAGCACGGCCGATGGATTGGGCGGTGGCTTTTGTAGCTCGCAGCGCTTGCTTGCTAAAATCATTTAAGTTAATTTTTTTCCCTCATTATTGTACACACAGCACCCCATATTGACAGAAAAACACAGAATTGTTGACATTTTTGCACATTTATTAAAAAAGAAAACTGAAAATGCCTTTCTCCGCTGACATTCAAAGTTGTTCAAATCGTTTCTAAGGATACAGATTTTTAGAAGGCAGACTGAGATTTGTTTGTGTAACATTAACAACACATTATTAGCTGTTGTATAACATACTCAAGCCAAAGGCTAATCATATTAATTACTGTTATGTGTCCGACATTGTAGAGAGGAATACATGAAACACATCACCATTCTGATACATTGACTTGTATATGAGCCTGTATGTGTATGTGGAGATGAGGCTAATTTGAATATTCATGGATCTGTGCGTTTACTTGCATTGTGTACGTTTCTGATGCGTATGGGGATACGTGGTACTCCGTTACAGCTGCCGTGTATACTATGAGTATGGACGGTGTGCGCCCAAGTCGAACAGCTCCTGCAGAGATGAGAATGGAAGCAATCTCACAAGACATCGGGTCTATACGCTCGGCTGAGCACTAACCAGAAAAAAATAAAAATAAATTGTGGATAAAGTCGCCTGGTAGAAGGTGCCCTAGCCTCAGAGATCATGTTCATGACCTCTCGGGAGAGACGTGAAAGCTCACATCGAGAGGCCACAGGTGGAGGCTTCACAACTTGGGTTGGTGATGCCAAATTGACCCCTCCGCCAGGAAAAGGAGGTCCCTCCTGAGCGGGATTGGCCATGGTGCTGCTGACAGCAGCTGAACTATTCCCAGAAACCACAACATATTTGCACAACATATCCAGCATTGGTTGTGTGTACTAACGAAGGCATTGTGGGAGTCTCTCATCCCTGTGTCATTACACTATTTAGAATATTATTAATGGTAATCTACAACCAGAGTTACACATATATGAGGCTCAGTTTAGGGTTTTAAAAATGTTAACAGAGATTTGTTTCAACATTTTAAAGGGAGCCTTTGCTGGTCAGGCTGTATTGTATTAGAAACATGGCAGATTGTAATGCGTTTAAAGTTGCAACATATCGACTCAACAACAAATGTAAAGTAATACACAACAAATGTGCATTGCATATGTAAGAGCAATTTTCAGAGGTTAACAAAAAACAGCATCAAAAAGGTCAAGAAACTTTCAAGAGGCAAATTGTTATATTGTCCTTTGTTCTTGAAAAGTCAAAAGGTCTTCATTTACAACTTAAATTACCTCCTGCTCCCCTGGGGCAGAAGGTGTGGGATCGCCCTGTATTCTCCCGATTAGATCTTGTCTTGTGGGTTTTTCAGCTGTGTAAACATGATACTAGAAAAACAAGATTCTCTGTTCTCGTAACTCAGGAATACAAACAAAAGAGAATAAAATCAAATGAGAATATAAAAATTTCCATAACACATATAATTGTCAGAGTTATGTTCTGTTATGGCCATGTGTTTTGGTTCTGTCTTCCTTATCTGCTAGTTTGGCACATTTTCTCAGCTTGTTTGATCATTACATTTTCTCATTAGTTCCGTATTTATTCTTCCTGTTCTGTTCAGTTCTTTGTCCTGTCATATGTCAATGTTAAAGTGAGTTAAACTGTTTCCCTGCCTATTCAAATATGAATATTAAAATCACCCAGTAACAGAATCTTTTCAAACTTTGTTATACCCCCCAGAAAATCTGCAAACTCATTTAAAAACACACTGTTTGACTGTGGCGGTCTGTAAATGATCACAAACAGATCAGGAACAGAAGCTATCTCCATTTGAAACTCACAGTATAATATGCCTTAGGTGGAATGATTCGGCCATGGAAGTTGTCCTTGAAAACTGCCGCTAGACTGCCTTCGCGACCGGACATCCGAGGAGTGCTAATAAAAGTACAATTTGGGGGGGACGAGTTTGGTAAACTGACTTAGGTCGCCCTCTTTTGTCCAAGTTTCGGTCATGAAGAGAAAGTCCAGATTATGTGAGGTAAAATAGTCGAACATTTAGCAACGCCATCCTCAGACGCGAAAAGTTCTGCTTTTGCAAGAACTCTAGATACCGTCAATGGCGTTTCTCCAGTAACCCCATAAGGTTGGTTTGAGACATGGTCATAACATGGTTTGAGCCAATAAGGAATATACTATATAATGAGAAATATATTGATAAATATACATTGAAGTTACTTGAGCACCAAATGGTGCCTTGTGGCTTGGCTTCAGTGTGTTCCTCTAAGGGCAATCTGAGGAATCCTTTTCATTAGGAAAACTTCCCTTATGACAGTTTAAGTGAGTAACTCTGAGCAGTCACAGTACAACATTAGTTTACGATAAATAAATGACAGAAAGAGACTTTTTATTTGTATTTTATTTGCTTATAAACAGCACCCTTACACCTAAACTGATACAGATAGACCACTGATGTTAATCAAGACATACAATGAGATAATGATAATATAATGATTTCTTTTTTTTAGAAACATACATAAATGCACAGATTTATAGTTACACAGTACAGTTGCTAGCCATGCTAGCAACTGCCCCCACAGTGGCTCCCAAAGCCCCCACGATGGCTTGACCTGCCAAAGGGATTCCAGCAGCACCTAATGACATGAAAAATGTCAGTTGAAAAAGTTTGTGTAGGCCTATACCTATTTGCCCCTTGCATAAATCAGTTTTATTGTTAAAGTGCAAAGATGAAAAAAAAATCCAGATATTTGGCTCACCAACAGATTGAAGAACAGCTACCACAGATCCAGCTGCGACCCCTCCTCCGTTCGCCACGGCAGCAGCTGACATCAAAGTGGAGGCAACTGAACCTGCAGCAATTCCACCTGCGGTGAAACCGGCTGCTGCTATAACAGCAGGAGCGGCAACAATTGCTCCAGCTAATAGGAGAAACACAGTAGTTAAGGTGGATCAAATTCCATTAAAATAATTAAGATATTCCACAAAATCTGTTTTTTTTAACCTGTCCTGGAGCACCTCAGCACTACACATTTTCTGAATCCGAAATTGCATACTCTCTTGAGTAGGCACTTATTTTGAAGTAATTAGGCTACTTCATGACCACTAAAAAAGCCTACATTTGAATATGTGTAGTATGAATAATATAGCCTATAATCTGGACGTAGGGCCTACATTCACCATGTTGTCATCATGATGTGACCATACACTTTTGATTTTATGTAATGTTGATTTTGACAACATAAAACAGCATATAACTATAAAATAAAGTCCTGGGGCAAGGGCAAGTTCAAGCTCAAACTGGTGCACCGGTTGAACGACTTTGGAAACGGTGTGCAACGGGGTTTGAGATAAGTTTTCTCTTGTTTGGGAGGCGTTTCAAAAATGTCAGCCCAATCAGCAGCAACATGTAAACCACTTCACTTCAGAATTCTAGATCTGAGCTGTAGATAAACGAAAATTATTTCCGGACTATGCTATACTGTTCCATCAGATTTTGCGCTGCAAAACATTCATGAGTCATGACAGCTGACTGTTATGCTGGAAAATAATCATGACCACCCGACATGAATTATAAATCATTTTAATACGGCCATTCAAAACCAGGGTCTACATGTGGCATGGTAAAAACGATCATCGAAAATCATATTGGGCGGGAATAAATGTAATCAGCTGTATAGCCTACACAAGTGAGTAACGATAGCCTAAACAGACCAAAAAAATCGGATCTGTGCATTAAATGCAGCCCAAGTAAAGTCGTTTACAAATGTAAATAGCCTAATAAACAATAAAAATAATAAGGTCATAGATCATAACACAGTCTCGGTCTCTCGGAGGTAAAAAGGGGATTATCCTTCACCTGAAATTTTTGTCTTTTCATCGTGAAATGCGAGACAAATGTTGGATCAATTAGGAACCACAAATCCCTTTACGATTGGGAAATTTCTTTTATTCTGGACGGCAAGGGCAGTGACTGTAACATAGCGTATTTTGCAGTTGAACGCGTATTTAAATACCGATTTCATCAGCCTCCGAAAATTCTTCAAAAAGAACACAAAGAATGGCTTTCTCAGCTGCAATAGTTGCAACTCTTGAACGCAGCCCTTTCAGACAGGGCTTTCATAGGATTATGGAAGTTAAATTAGACGTCCCAGTAGCTTTTAAAATGTGCCTTAGAAAAAAAAAAACACATTAGGCCTACTAATGTGCACCTTGAGAAAAAAAGCACTGATATATTTTGAGATCAGTGCAAGTTGCTTTGTGCTCAAACATGCATTTTGGCTTAAGCCGTGCCTGAACCAGACAAACCAGATATATTATATTTTTAAGAATTTTACCTGCTGTTGCACCTGCTGCAAGAAGCGTTACTAGAGGAGAGATAGAAAAAAACAATTAAACTTGATAAACATTTAAAATTCTAGTTAGGATATTTAAAGATAGGCTATAGCCTATAGACTTACAGGGATCCATCTTAATTCGACTCTGTTAGGTTAAAACGAACAAACTCAGGATGCTCTTGCTTTATACCAGAGACTTTGTTTATACTGATCTGTTATGTGAGCTTGCTTAAATAGCATTCTGTGTCACTTTTCAAGAAAGGAAATCGAAACTAACATCAGAGACAACAACATCAGCCTGTAGCGTGATGACGTAAAATGACCACTGATGCATAATGTTTTCGCTGTATGTGTTTCTAGCTACTGTTAGCCTATCTTTTTTATTTCCTTTTCTGTGAAACTTTACGCTAGCCTACATGATGAAGATTCGATCATTTAATTCCTCCTGTATAGGTTCTATCGGTTCTGTCTTTTTATTGTTCGATGCATTATAATAATAAATAATAAAATATTCACAGAAAAAAAGAACATTTTAACACGCATCATTGTTTAACCTACATAGTAGGTTTCGATTTCCTCATATAAAAGTTTAAACACGCATGCGCGCGATGACTTACAAATTAGCCTACATTGTTTTATAAAATCTGTATGACATAACATCTTTGCAACTTTGTTTGACAGGATATATTAATGGTTAACTAAGAGTTAGCAGTTTAACAATGTCTGTATCTGTAATTGTAAAAGTTTAAAATCATCCAAGAAAGCCATGCTTTTTTTTCCCTACTGGCAGCTTCAAAGATCATCAAACGATAAAATATTTGAAATAGATAGGCTATGCATTTTGTATTTTATCTCCAATGACACTGGCCAAGAAAGGAAACCGAAACCAAATCACAAACAAATAAGAGTGGAACAATAGACAAACTGGAGGAAGGCATACTCGATTATATGGTTCTGATTAATTAGGCTAGTTGCTGTTTGCTCACTGCGTAGTCTATACTGACTGAGTTATACAAGTCAATTTCAAGAACAAGGCAACTATATGAGAGATGTTTGACTAAAGACTTACAAATTGCAGTAACCTATTGTAACTGAGAACATGGGAGGTAAATGGCTATAAAATTCCCACAAACTGTATCCACACAGAAATATACACAGAATCAGGGTTCTAAATTAACTTTTTTGATCACCAGCCAATGTGGCTGGTAACTTTCTAAAGTTACCAGCCATTTAGAATTTCCACTAGCCAAATTTTTCCCGGTGAAAATAAGAGAAATTATGAGTGCCACTGAATGCATTAGATCATTTTATTAACATTGGCATGAAAAAACACAAAGTAGCCTACAATAGGCCTACAACACAGAAAGTGCAAACATTTCATTTCAAGTTTGGGATCTATCTATCTATTAGGGATGTGCACGAATATTCGAATTTTCGATCTGTAATTATTATTCAAAAAATAAAATACTATTCGAATGGTTTTTCGCAGTTATAATTAAATGCACGGGGTGCGTTTGGATTGTATTTGATCACATAATGTCGTTGTCTGCCTCGCGAAGTTTGGAATTACTTAGATGAAAATGATAGCCTATTACAAAATGGAATTACGTTTAATCAATTATTAATTAAACTGAGTTATCATAATATCACCACCACAATTAGAAATCACATGAAATCCAAAGAAACACCAGTCGACTGAGGAGGAAGCAGCTGTCCATCACTGCATTAACGACTGCCGGTCAGCAGCTGTACCCCGAGGGAATCGTGATCCGAGATGATATCTTTTGGTAGCAAAATGATTTTGAGACATATGCTTCCTTTAAGTTTCGTTGAGGGAGAAAGGTTTAAGAACAGAAAAACGCATGCGGTTACTTCACTTTGCACACACTCACGTGTCTCTGCAACGTCTGTGTCAGCGCAGCGCGTTTTCTCACTCGAGCATGTGGATATTATTGTTTTTCTCAACATGAACGTGAAACAATATAAACACGTTAATCATATGCTGACTCGAGTATGTACGTTCTGTACGATAACTGCGCAGTCTGCTTTTCTTTTTTTTTCTTTTTTTGTTGCGTTTTTTCCCCGTTTGCGCAGCTTGAGCTTAAATGCTTTTGTTGTTCATATTTTTTTGTTTACACATATTGTTTAATGTTTTCAACTAAAAGAAAACCTTAAGATATATAGTAAGCTTGTTGTGTAATTGCCTAATGTATACGCTTGTTCAGAAATAATGACAAAAACCTTAAACTTAAAAAAATAACGTAGCCTATCTCTCGTTAAACGACATTTAAATTTAAACCCAGCAGTCTGTCCCAACCACCGCCGCATTTAGTTTAATCTTAACTTTTTACTTTACTAGCTCCCTCCTCTTTCAGTCTATGCTCCCTGCTCTGGCTCGTTCTTCATCTTCCTTGTTTTTTCTGGTGGACGGACGCGTAGGCTACGCTCCGTTCGTTTCCAATTTCCATGATCATTTCTTGCGCTGGTTTCACTGCAAACTGCGCAGCCAATGGGCGTATGAAACGTCATCACGTAGCATTACGGCACAGTGTTCATGGGACATGTAGGAAGTACTGC
The DNA here is from genome assembly GCF_029890125.1 of Rhinichthys klamathensis goyatoka. Lineage (NCBI taxonomy): Eukaryota > Metazoa > Chordata > Actinopteri > Cypriniformes > Leuciscidae > Rhinichthys > Rhinichthys klamathensis. The sequence goes on along the minus strand of NW_026606652.1, from coordinate 1,033,214 downwards.
CAGGGGGATAAATGACCGAGAACAGAGCCTTATGCATCACCGGCCAAACTGGCTAGTAAGTTTTTATTAACACCCGCCAAAATGAATTTTAACCCGCATTTGGCGGGTGTTAATTTAGAACCCTGCACAGAATGTTTAATTTTCCTAAAGCAGGGGAAAATTACAAATTGCATCCCTCATATTTTTAAGCTGAAATAACAGGTGCATAAAATTGATATATAGGCTACTGTAACTACAAAGTGCTCACACAAATACATTGTTATCATCGGTTATTAACAGAGGATCTATTTTAGCATAAGCTCTTGGGTCATCTCAATCTCTTCCTCCTCTTCATCGCCTTCCTCCCCAGGTGAAGGTGAACTCTTGGAACGAGAAAGCAAATCTGCAGCTCCACCTACTACAGCACCTGCTGCTCCACCCACAGATGCCACGGCTGCTGCCACACCTGCAGACAGCCCAGCAGCACCTGACCAGGGAGAACGTAAAAGGAGACAATCTTTTAATCACCAAAAGACTGTAACATGTTCTTCAACATTTTTAGAATGACATGGGGGTCAGGAAATAATGGACATTTTTATGATTGGGTAAACTATTCCTTTAAAATGGAACATACACCCATTTTGTAGTTTAGCCCAAATGGCCTATTCATTTCAATTAAGGTTTGTTACATTTATTCTTATAAAAAAACAAGAATTATTTATTTTGATTTCACAGTGACATTTGATTTCACAGCCTACACTGTAAAAAAAAAATTGGGTAACGCTTTAGATTACAGCCCGGAAAGTACTGTGTAATTAAGAGGAATTTACAGAGTAACTTTCGGGAATTATAGTGTACCTATAAAGTACTTGCATGTAAGTATAAGGGAACAATATGTAAAGTTTGGGGAATAAAGGGGTAACAACCAGGAGAATTAAAAAAATATTTATACTGTAAGTATTATAGAACTAAGGGGAACTTATTCTACTATTATGATGCAACAATCTTACATTTGGGAGCAATTTAGCAAGAACACTGCGTACCTTTTTGTAATAAATGTGTACCAATACATACTGTATAGGCTTTTTTTTAATTACAGGGTACATATCTATGCATTTATACTTTTATTTTTTTATAGCAAAAGTGCAGATGTTTAAGTTGGGCTAACATGTTTCAAGGCAAGAAAAGCGAAGACTATTGCAATTTTTTTTAAATACTGGGAAATATATATCTTGTTTCATGTGGTTACAGGGTAAGTGGTACTTGCATAATAAATAAAGGTTTCCGAGTCAGTGATATAAGATTGTGTGTATGCATTTTTATTGTTACCCTGTAACTACATGGAACAAGAGGGTAACAAGCACCACTTTAATTTACAGCCCACAATGTCACACTTACCCTGTAACGAATCGGTTACCTAACGTAACCTCGGTTCTCTCTAGAAGAGGGAACGAGTATTGCGTAAGCTAGCTTACGCTGCGGGAAAGATTCATCTTTGCTGAGATATTGAAGCCAAAAATTATATCATAATTTGTATCCATACACAACGCAGTTCCTCTGCGGCAGACCTAGAGCAGGCTAGCTAGCAGCTCATTGGTTCGCTCAGAGAGAACTGCTTAAGCCTATGGGAGAGCGGGGCTGAACCCGCTTCCAATGAGAGGCGCCCTTTTAACGTGGAGTGAATGTATTATGAGGCCGGCAGAGCGGGCACATGAAGTGTATACATAAGCATGTATGAGGCCGGCAGAGCGGGCACATGAAGTGTATAAGCATTTAAGGAGAGCACAAGGGGCGAACCGGTTGTGTGAGGGACTCCCAGTAATGCAGCTTCTTAGGGAGCTGGTCGTTTAGACAGCTAGTAATTTTGCCTGCAAGGCGGGAACTTCCAAGTTGTAAAATCTGACAAAAGTGGACGGGGAGGCCCATCCCGCGGCCACACAAATGTCATGAATGGAAATTCCACAGGACCATGACCACGATGAGGCCATGCCTCTAGTGGAGTGCGCCCTGATGCCCAGAGGGCAGGGCAGGCATTTAGATGCGTAAGCAGAGGCGATAGCGTCTACTATCCATCTAGACAGTGTCTGTTTAGAGGCGGCCAGACCTTTGGTGCGCCCCCCAAACGACACGAAAAGCTGCTCAGCGCGTCTGAACGCGGCAGCGCGCGTAGTGTACAATCTCAGAGCCCGCACCGGGCAGAGGAGATTGGCGTCGCGCTCACTATCGGATGAAGGCAGAGCCGATAGGGAAATAATCTGAGCCCTGAACGGGGTACCAATCGCCTTCGGGACATAGCCATGTCTAGGTTTGAGAATGACAACAGAATCATTCGGACCAAACTCGCGACACGCGGCGCTGGATGAGAGCGCGTGAAGATCCCCCACGCGTTTTACTGAGGACAGAGCCGTCAGAAAAACGGTTTTGAGCGAGAGGTATTTTAGGTCCACAGACTCGAGCGGTTCGAACGGGGGTGCTTTCATAGCTTCGAGAACTATAGAAAGATCCCAGATAGGAACCGAAGGGGGGCGCGGAGGGTTCATCCTCTTAGCTCCCCTGAGGAAGCGGATGACTAACTCGTCTTTGCCCAGGGACTGAGCGCGTCGGGGTTCAGAGAACGCCGCGACGGCTGCCACGTAAACCTTGAGAGTGAAGGGGGACCTGCCCTTGTCCAGCATCTCTTGAAGGAAAACAAGCAAAGACGGCACCTCGCATGACCGTGGGTCCAGATGTTTGTCGGTGCACCATTTTGAGAACACAGACCATTTAGACGCATAGAGCCTTCTCGTGGAAGGTGCTCTAGCCTGTATGATAGTGTTTCTTACTCCTTCTGGCAAATCAACGAATAGTCGTTGATCACCCATGCATGTAGCGCCCAGCGCCGTGGATGGGGGTGCCAGATCGTGCCGCGAGCCTGAGAGAGGAGATCTGCTCTGACTGGGATGGGCCACGGGGCTGTCTGCGACAGCTGAGTGAGCTCCGGAACCCAATTCTGACTCTCCCAACGCGGGGCTATGAGGAGCACCGAGTGGCGTGTGTCCCTGATCCTCTGAATTACCTGTGGTAGCAGAGCGATCGGAGGGAATGCATAGAGCGGGCGGCGAGGCCATTCCTGGGCTAGCGCGTCCTCGCTCCTTGAGAAAAATATTGGGCAGTGAGCGTTCTCTTCTGACGCGAAGAGGTCCACCTCTGCTCTGCCGAATAGCCGCCACAGTATTTGGACCGTTTGTATGTTCAGGGACCATTCTCCTGAGGAGATGAGGTTCCTGGACAGTATGTCTGGACCGTCGTTCAGATGGCCCGGCACATGCGTCGCTCTGAGCGAGAGCAGGCGGCTCTGAGACCAAACTAAAATGCGGTGTGTCAGTAGGAAGAGATTCCTGGACCTGACACCGCCCTGACGACTGAGATAGGAGACCACAGCCATGTTGTCCGAACGGATCAGGACGTGGTGTCCCCGAATGAGCGGGAGGAAGCGCGAAAGCGCGTTCTCGACCGCAAGCATTTCCAGACAGTTTATGTGTAAGGGGCTTTCCTGTGTCGACCAATGGCCGAAGGCCGGTGAGCCCTCGCAGACTGCACCCCAACCCGTGTTGGATGCATCTGTCGAGATGACTTTTCGGCGAGAAAAGGTCCCCATCGTGACGCCCTGTCGAAACCATTCTGCTACTGTCCATGGCTGCAGCGCCGTGAGACATGTCTGCGTAACTCTGATCAGCTGGCGGCCCGTGTTCCACGCGCGGTGGGGTACACGGCTGTTTAACCAAAGCTGAAGCGGACGCATGTGCAGAAGGCCCAGCTGAAGCACAGCGGAGGCTGAGGCCATGTAACCCAGCATCCTCTGAAAAGTTTTCAGAGGTGAGCGGGTGCCCATCTGAAACGAGGCGGCCAGTCGCTGTACACTGCGCGCGCGCTGTGTAGACAGGCGAGCCGTCATCGTGACCGAGTTCAAATCTATTCCTAGAAAGGAAATCGATTGACTGGGTTGAAGGGAGCTCTTTGTCCAGTTGACAGAGAGGCCCAGCGTTTTCAGATGGTCGAGGAGAACTGCGCGGTGCGACAGAAGCTCCGTCTGTGATTGGGCCAAAATCAGCCAGTCGTCCAGATAATTCAATATGCGCAGCCCCTGGCTCCGCAGGGGGGCGAGCGCCGTATCCATGCACTTCGTAAATGTGCGGGGCGCCAGGGATAAGCCGAACGGGAGAACGGCGTATTGATAAATATGACCCACGAAGGCGAAACGTAAGAATGGCCTGTGACGGGGATTTATCTGGATCTGAAAATAGGCGTCTTTCAGGTCTAGAGAGATGAACCAGTCCCCCTGGCGCACCTGCGCGAGGAGTTTCCTGGTAGTGAGCATCTTGAACGGTCTCTTCATGAGCACTTTGTTCAAAGACCTGAGATCTAAAATCGGTCTGAGGCCGCAGTCTTTCTTGGGAACCAGAAAATAACGGCCATAAAACCCCGACTCGGTCATAGATGGTGGGACTCTCTCTATGGCGCCCTTTTGCAACAGCGTCGCAATTTCTGAGCAGAGCGTGCCGGCGGCCAGCGGGCTGACAGTAGATTCGAGCCGCGCGCGCGCACGAGGCGGGCGGCGGCGAAACTGTAGCAGATAGCCGTTCTTTATAATGCTTAGTACCCACGGGGGAATGCCTGGAATGGCTTCCCACGCTTTGGAGCATTCGGCTAGTGGCCGAATGGCTATATCGCCCTGATTGCTGCACATAGCGGGCTGGACACAGTGTGTGGGCGCGCTTTGAATGTGTGTGGCAACGGGATTTGCACTCAGAGAGGAGTCTATGGGCCGTGAAACAGAGCGAGCAGAGAGGGGACACGCGCACGAGCTCGTGGGCGTGCTTATGTTCTCTGATATTAGAGCGGGCTGTGCCCGTTTCATGTGATGGGGCTCTGATAGAGACACGGGGTATGTTATGCTTGTGTGTATGGGTGAGCACATGATTGTGGGCACATTTTCTACACAACTGGCAAATTTTCTCTTTTTGAGATTTCTCTGGGTAGCCGTAAAAACGGCTTTTTGTCGCTCGCAAGCGGGCTGGGACACCGGCTTGTTTGTGGCGGTCAACACTACAGCAGTCGGCGAAATAACGGGGACTGGCAGAGGGCGAAGCTTTGACGGCGGTCCGGCCGCAGCGGGAGAGCACCGTCGTTTTCTTGACTTTGCTAGGCAGACTTCTGATGATCAGGCTTCAGCGTGATCTTAGGTCGCGGGCCTCGTGGGGGCGGCGGTCTGCGGCGGCTGTCAGAGCGAGAGCGAGGGCGGCCGCCCTGTCTGCGCTGGGCTGTTTGAGTCTGCGGAGGGGGGCGCTGTGGTGGAGCTCTAGCAGGAGGCTCGCGAGAGCGGCCCGCGGAAGAGCTACTGCGGCGGGGCAGAAACAAATTCATCGCCTGAGTAGCTTTCTGGACCTCAGAAAAGCGATCGACGATTCCCGTGACAGCAGATCCAAAAAGGCCCGTCGGGGAGAGGGGCGCGTTAAGAAACGCGGCGCGCTCAGAATCTCCCATGTCGGCGAGCGTGAGCCATAAGTGTCTCTCGGCAACACAAAGGCTGGCCATGCATCTCCCCAGAGCTTGTGCGGCGGCTTTAGTGGCGCGAAGGGCGAGGTCCGTAGCACTTCTCAGATCCGTGACAGCGGGGGAGGGGTTTCTACCGCCTTCGGCCCACTCACGGAGAATATCGCTCTGTAATACTTGGAGGACAGACATCGAATGTAGCGCTGCGGCGGCCTGACCGGCGGCGGCGTAGGCGCGAGCATGAAAGCTCGAGGTCGCTCTGCAAGCTTTCGAAGGAAGCGTGGGGGAAGAGCGCCATCTAGCAGAGGGCGGGCAGAGGTGTGCGGCGACCAAGTCCTCGACGGGCGGCATGGCTGAGTAGCCTTTCTCGGCGGCTCCATCCACCGAGCGCAGCGAGGCGGATATATCAGAGCGGTTTCTAGCCGAGAGCGGGGCATTCCAGGACTTCGTCAGCTCTGCGTGAAGTTCAGGCAGGAATGGAGCGGCCCGGTTGCACGCGGGGGTCGAGCGCCGATGAAAAAAGCTGCCGTGCATCCGGTTCGGGGCCTGCTCGGGTGGAGGAGACCACTCGAGACCGAGGCGTTCGACGGCCTGTGAGAGGAGGCGCATTAGTTCCTCCTCTATCCCGGCGCGGATCCCCGCCGATTCTCTCGTGGATCCGAGAGATGACCATTCTTCACTGTCTGATGCGAGCAGTGAACAGGAGTCCTTCTCCTCCGCGGCGTCATCGGAAGCGACAGAGCGGCCACTCGGCGGCAACTGTATGTCCGGCAGGGGCGGGGAGGGAGAGCGGGAAGCGGGAGGCGGCGGCCCGCATTGTTCCGCTGGGGGCTCCGGCGGCCTCTGGGAGCGGCGTTTTTTCTTACGCGGCGAAGAGGAAGGCGGCGCGGGAGCGGATTTTGCTGCCAGAAGTCGTGCCCGCAGGGACGACAACGGCAGGCTCTCACAGAAGTCGCATCCTCCATCCGCGAGGGCGAGTTCTGCGTGCTCGAGTCCCAGGCAGAGAGCGCAGATGACATGGCGGTCTCCGTCCTCGAGACGAGCGCGGCAAGAGCCGCAGGAAAAACGAGACATCTTTAAAAAGACGCTCGGCTCTTTTAGATATAATCGAGAAGGATACAGTCGTCGGATGGCGCTAGCTTGCAGGGCGGCTGAAGGTGGCGAAGACGGCCGGCTTCTTCAGGGTCCGGGAGCTCGCTAGAGTGATGCCTTCTCGACGGCGACGGCTTTTCTCAGGACAGCAGAAGCGTGCAGCTTGCTGAAGATGAAATGAATCAACATATAAGCCTGGGAGAGACTGTTATATACACCATGGCCACGCCCATTCTGGCGGGCCATGACGCAATGAGCGCGCGGGCGCCTCTCATTGGAAGCGGGTTCAGCCCCGCTCTCCCATAGGCTTAAGCAGTTCTCTCTGAGCGAACCAATGAGCTGCTAGCTAGCCTGCTCTAGGTCTGCCGCAGAGGAAATGCGTTGTGTATGGATACAAATTATGAAATAATTTTTGCCTTCAATATCTCAGCAAAGATGAATCTTTCCCGCAGCGCAAGCTAGCTTACGCAATACGAGAGAACCTCTCGTAAGAGAACTACATGGAACAAGGGGGTAACAAGCTACATGAAACAAGAGTATCTTTCCACAATATTTAAGCAAAAGTTGCAATAGTTTTCGTTTTCAGTGCACTTTTGTTAAAAAGATTACTTTTTAAAAATTACAGGGTACATATCTATGCATTTATAAAGCTTATACAGTATGTACTGGTTCACCATTATTTCAAAAAGGTACGCAGTGTATGTTCTTGCTAAATTGATCCCAAATGTAAGATTGTTATATCATAATAGTAGAATAAGTACCCCTTAGTTCTATAATACTTAGTATAAATCATTTTTTAATTCTCCTGGTTGTTACCCCTTTATTCCCCAAACTTTACATTTTGTTTCTTTATACTTATATTGTAAGTCGTTATAGGTACACTATAATTACCGAAGGTTACGCTGTAAAATTGCTTTAATTACGCAGTACTTTCCGGGCTGTAATCTAAAGCGTTACCAAAAATTGCTGTTTGAAATTAAATACAATCATGTTTAAGTCATTTCAGCTTAAATTACATTAAACTGACTTTAAAAAAATGGTTGAATCTCTTGTATAACTTGTCAAAATAAAGCCCCTTTCACACAGCGCTTTGAACCAGGCAAATTGCCAGAGTGCCTTCTGTGTGAACGCAAACATGACCCGGGATTGATGCCGGGATCGATGCCGGGTTGGGGACCGTAACATTGCCGTTTTCAGACCCGGAACGCGCTGTGTGAACAAAAGCTGTAACCAATGCCGTGTCGTAATGATGACGCTGAAGTGAAGTGAAAGCAGGCTAGTGAAACGGTACGTAATGCTCTAGTTTATGATCGAATCAGAGAAAAAAATGCACAAGCGTGGTTTCTCCAGAGAGAAATCGCAGCTCATAAGCAAACTATACACGTTGCTGAGACATTACATGTCACATCGATGTCACGTGTCTTTCCGGAACATACACGGGTTGTGTGTGAACGCGCTCTCTGATTCCGGCAAATCACTGGCAGTGTGAATGAAGCAAAATCAAACGAACCCGGGTCAAATCCCGGGTCGCTTTATCCGTGTATTTTCCGGAATCTCTGTGTGAAAGGGGCTTAAGTTAAGCAATTTTCATATATATTTTTTTATAAGTTAAAGCAATGAAAAAACATATCCTGCCATTACTTATTGATCATATTTTTTACAATACATTTTTTATTTATGTGCCCTGTTAATCTTTAATCAAAATAGGTTCCCCTCCCTCTTCTCTAATGACGTGCTTACTGGCGCGAGGGCGGGACAACCTGTCACTCATATGACATCACAGCAATAGCAAACCACAACTCCCTACATTTTTTTCTTGTTCAAAAAGCAGTTTCATCTGGATACGTCACAATATGGAAGAAAAGACCATCACAACTTCCTTTTAAGTTTTAATAAAAAATACCTGCTGACTGGAGGAGCGCGACCAAACTCCCCGCAGCCACTCCTCCCCCGCTGGCGACGGCTGCTGATGACATCATGCTGGCAGCCAGAGAACCCGCTGCTATACCAGCAGAGGTGAATCCAGCCATGGTGAGCGCCACCGGAGCCAATACAACTGCACCAACTAATGGACATAAACAGCACTAACTATCTTCTGTAGGCTACAACTGATCTGCGTTAATTTGAAGAAACAACCCTCAGAACAACTTTACCTGCCCCGGTTGCGACCCCAATAATGGTGAAGAGTCCTGAAAAAGAATAAACCTGATGAAATCACTGCAGAAGTTATTTTTAACTAGGCCTATACATGCCTTAAATTATATTGGAATTCTTAAATGTTCATTGAGTAGCCTACTACCTGACAAATAGGCCTAATGAATTTGAATAAGATTAGAGAGAGATAGGCTACTAAATGTCTATGGACTAACAGCAACTTTTTGCTGATGTATCAAGCCAAACGGAGGAAGAATGTCTGCGTCAGTTATTTTGTAACACAATCCTTTTGGGGAAATCTTATTTTTGAAGAGTTCTTCTTACTTGCTTAAAACGGATAGTTCCGGTTCTCGATTGAGAGTGCACATAGAACAAAATACAATAGACTAAAGTCCATTCCTTGATTCTGATTGGTCGCGTTCGAAGCCATTGTTAAATACTGTACAAACATTACAAATGTACTGTACAAACATTACAAATTATTTTATAGACTAATATTAAACTATACGGCTTCTTATAATATTTGAAAAGTAGCTAAACATTATATTGTCTACTTTTCAAGTATTAACGCGGATCACGCATTAAACCTATTTTACAACGATTTTGCAGTGCAAGTACTTTATACATAAGAACACATTTCTAGCTATATGAAGAACAACAAATATCTAAATATTACGATTTTATTTTCTGATTGAACATTTATGTTGTTTATTTTTAATGGTTAGACTATCTATACATTTGAAGATTACCATCCATTAGATTTATCCCATTTCTAATTGAATGTGAAAGGTCCTGCAAAAGGAGTTCATACCTCCTGCATTTTACACTTGCATAACATCTCACATTCATAAACTCAGTCGGCAGTCAGGGGAGCTGGATGTATGGCATAAGCCTTGTTTAACAACATGGAAAATTGAAACATCTTTTAAGTATGCTTTTTTTAAGTGACTGTTTTATTCCATCAAAAAACTCTTGGCCCAAAATCACAATGAGTGGGGACCCTAAAAGTTTCAGAAAGCACTGTCTTAATACATTCATGTTCTAATTGCTAGTGTTGAAATTTAATTTATCGTAGAATTATGTTATGAAAGTTGCAGGATGCTATAGACCTCCTTCTGCACCAAAGTACACATTCTCCTCATTGTCTGATTGTTTGTCATCTATAAAATATACCGAATTGGCTTTAATGGGTGACTTAAATTGGGAGTGGCTAACACCTGCATCGGATATGATTCAAATTAATCAAATTAAAAGTTTTTGTGACTCAGCAAATCTGATCCAAATTATAGACTCACCTAAATACTAGCCAAATCCTAAACATCCCGAAAAGTCTACACTCCTTGATTTGTTTTTAACAAATGTGCCGCAGAAATACAAAGCTACTGCTGTTTTTGCAAATGATATGAGTGATCACTGCGTTATTGCTGGTGTGAGAGATACCAGGATATCTAAATATAAACCGCCGTTATAAAAAGTTGTTCTGTGAACAAGATTTTTTTATTGATCTTAATCTTTGTGACTGGACCAGGGTGAATTTGATACCAGAGCCCGAAATAGCGTTGCAAAATTTTTTGGACATTATAAACAAGCATGCTCCTTTTTGGAAATATAAGATTAAAGGGCGTGATAATCCGTGGTTTTCAGAGAAATTGTCTGATCTAATTCATGACCGTGATCTTGCTTGGTCAATGGCAAAGAAATCCAAAAATAGCTCAGACTGGCAACGTTTTAGGCACCTGAGAAACAAATTTGTCTCTCAAATACGTAATGCAAAATCAGATTTGTATCTTTTTCAAATGAAATATGTGATAGTTCAGCTAATCCCTCTAAATTTTGGAAAGTTATAAAATCACTGTCTTCTGACTCTAGGGATACTGTCATGCCAAATATATTGAAGTTGAATGATAAAATTATTACAGACAGGAAAAGTATGCTAGATTCCCTAAACCAGCACTTTATATCTTCTGGATCGTTGTTTGAGCATGCAACAAAAACAGATGAGACAAAAGGACTACTCTTTGTCTAGGGAAAATGTACCTATCGATTTTGATCTTGTTCCTATTGCAACGCAGGAGGTATATGATGCTCTTATAAGGTTAAATGCTAAGAAATCCGTTGGTCCTGATGGGTTGGATCCTTACTTTTTAAATATTGCTGCTGAACATATTGCAGAACCTTTGACACACATTTTCAACCTGACTATTGAAACTGGATTAATACAGATTGTATTGAAGTCAGCATATGCCACTCCTTTATTAAAGGGTGGTGACCGATCAAATCCAAATAATTATAGGCCATAATCTAAGCTATCTGCTTTATCTAAGGTTTTATAAGGGCTTATAAGTGATCAATTGAAAGATTATTTAGAAACAAAAAACATTTCAAATGATTTGCAGTCAGGTTTTCGTAAAAAACACAGCACTGTCACTGCCACTATGAAAGTGCTAAATGATTTTATAAGTGCTATTGATTCTAAAGAATATTGTTCTGCGCTGTTCTTCGATCTTTCAAAGGCGTTTGACACAGTTGACCACTATGTCCTGTCTCAGAGATAGGTGGATATTGGAATGTCTCCAAAAGCTGTGAAATGGTTTGGCAACTATTTGAGTGGCAGAACACAAATTGTTCAAGTTGATGGTGTGTCCTCAAACTCATTACTTATACAAAATGGTGTCCCCCAGGGGTGGTATATTTTGGGTCCAATTTTATTTACCATTTATATAAATGACTTGTATCAGAATGTAATAAAAGCAAAGTGTCATTTTTATGTGGATGATACCGTTTTGTATTGTTCTGCCCCATCCTTGACAAGTGTCATAGAAGATCTGCAATCTGCTTTTAAAATTATTCAGAAGAATCTTCATAAATTGAGACTTGTACTAAACAGATAAAACTAAAATGATGTGTTTTTCTAAATCAATGAAAACAGAAGATGCTTGTCAAATTGTTACACTAGATGAGAAAGTAATTGAATGAGTATGTATCAGTCTATAAATATCTTAGTTTCCTTCAAACAGCATATAGAACACAAAAAACTTAGAGTAAAGTTGGGTTTCTATTATAGAAACAAAGTCTGTTTCTCTTTTAGTACTAGAAAAACACTTATACTTAAACAACATTTGTCTCAATGCTGGATTATGGTGATATTTTATACATGCATGCAAATCAATCTTCTCTGGAAATGCTGGATTCAGTTTATCATGCAGCACTAAGATTTGTAACTAATTCTAATTTTCGTACTCATCATTATAGCTTGTATGAGAGTGTTGGCCGGCCATCTTTGCACAATCGCAGGCTGGAGCACTGGTATATTTTTTTATATTTCTTTTTTTCTTTTTAAGGCCACTTTGTAAACTGCCTCCTTACTTATGTTCTCTTCTGACTCCCAAAGTTATACTCCCAGAAATGTAATCTTCGATCATATGGGCAAATGATATCCCACGAAAGCGAACTGTCTTCGATGAAGGTGCCTTTAAAGTTTTTACACCTTTTTCCTGGTACAAATTGCAGACTCAGCTAAAATTTGACTATTTACCGACAATGAACCAGATTAAAATTAGGATAAAGGACTTTTTGAGTACTAAATGCACATGTGCTTTTACTGAGCGCTGCTGGTGATTATGTTGAGATGATGTTAAATTGCCAAATGTCTTTTTCTGTCAAATGTTTGTATATTTTATATTTTTTAATATGAAACTACCATTCTGCTGTCTTGGCCAGGACTCCCTTGAAAAAGAGTTTTTGAATCTCAACGGGATTATTTCCTGGTAAAATTAAGGTAAATAAATAAATAAAATATAAAAAAGCAAATCTTTGAGCTACTTACCGCGCTTCATGATTTAGAAGATAGTTGCACAGGAGCTTGTAACTGGAACCCCTGCTATGCTGCAGACGGAATGACGCAAGTAAACTGAAACTAAACTGCTTGCTTGGAAATCACGTTCAGCTGTGGTGGTGAGTTTCCATAGACAGTAAAATAAATGGACAGAGCGATCTCATTGGAACTCAGTTGAGACAGTTGAAGCCCACTTTTAGCGATTTTTGAGCACTTCCGTTCCTGACGCGCAGACTCAGACCGACTCAAACTAAGCTTGATGACGTGAGCAACCTGTCTGACAGACGTCAATCTTCTAGTAACTGTGCGTGAAAACTGCCAACGTTAATCTTGCAGAGACGGGGAACTTGAGCAAAGAGTTATTTGGCGTGAGTGAGCAGGAGTAAGAATTCCGTTGCTTTTATGGACTCATTATCTATGGGCTTCTCCCTTGACGGGACGTCCCCCCGATTGCCTGCGAGCTTCTCCTCCTGTCTGTACGGTAACTTCTGTACAGCGCGACAGAGAGTCGAGTGGTTATGACGCAATCGTTAGCCTATTTTTTTTTATTTTTTTTTATTTTTTTTTATTTGAACAATTATTCATGTACAAACAGTAAGGCAATAGTAACAATTCTTTACATAATACAAACAAATAATTACAGCACAGGTGCATGAAATAAAATAAACTTCAAATAAATAAATAAAATACAAATAAAGTAGGGGCTAAGGTTTTTTTGTTAAATCATACTCTTCTATGACAGATAAAAGACTAATTGCATTTTTCTTTTTTATCACTTTGAGGGCTTTTGTAAATGAAACAAATTCACCATGAAATGCACAGAACATTGGTTTCACCTTAAGGTATTTTGATTTGTGTACAAAAAATTTCCCCAGCATAAGGATATTATTAACCAGGAAGTTATCTTTGTTATTATTCATTAAACGTCCATAAATAATGTCCTTTTCAGTGAGGTCTTCGAGGTGAGGTATCTTTGGGTAGAGCCAGTCGTAAATATCAGACCATAAGGCCTCCACAAACATACAGTGAAAAAACAGATGCTCCGTGGTTTCAATATCATCACAAAATAAACATTTATTTGAGTCAAAACCAAATCTATGTCGCAAATATTCACTCGATGGATATATGCCATTTAAAATGTTAAAATGTACTTCTTTAACTTTGGGGGGTAACGGGAATTTTAAATACCCAGTTCTAAGTCTGTGAATGCTATCTTTTGAGAAAGAATGTGAAATTGAGTTTCTATACACTAATAAAGGATAAGAAATGTGATTGAATTTATTTCTAACATTTTTATTTGAAAGTTGGCTTCCTTTAAACTCACGGCCTTCAACTAACAGTACTGGAAGATGTGGGATTATAGAGACAGAATAAGAGAGAATTTCTTTAATTTGACATACGACAGCTTTAGGGATGGCTTTAGTAATAGATTCAAAACTGGCCCGATTGCAATTGAAATTATATTTAACACAAAAATGCTCATATGATATAATTCCAGTATTGCTGTCAATTAAATGGGACACAGCCCAAATACCTTTCTCCATCCAAATCTTGTCAAACAGTGATTTATTCCTGACCATAATATATCTATTGTTCCATAATGGTGTATTGTGTGGTGTAAAATTATGGTTATAAAAAATCTTCCAGTATAACAAAACCTGTTGATGAAATTTGGATAATTTTATCGGCAGACGTTGAACGGTGAAATCACAATTTAGTAAAAATTCTATACCTCCTAATTTCTTAAACAATTCTCTGGGAATATGAAACCAAAAATTATTGTGGTTTAAACAGGATTTCAACCAGTTAATTTTTAGGGTCCCATTTATAGCATCAAAATCAATGGCTTGTAACCCACCATCTTTATAGTCTTTTGTCATCTCTACCCTTCTGATGTAATGGGTTTTCTTTCTCCAGATGTAACCAAAGTTGACCTGATTAATTTTTTTAATGGCTTTGTTTGAAATAGCTATTGTATATGCAGGATAGATTAATCTTGATATGCTTTCCATCTTTGTCAAAAATACTCTACCTAATAAGCTTATATCCCGCAAAAGCCAGGAGTTAAGTTTCATTTGACATTTATCTAATACTTTCCACACATTCATATTTTCATTTTCAACAGAATCTTTTGAAATAAGCATTCCTAAGTACTTGACTTTTGATTTTATAGGGATGTTATAGGCCTCAGTTAAGTGGCATTGATGAATTGGCATTAATTCACACTTGTTCAAATTCATTTTCAAACCGGAGGCTTTAGAGAAGGTGTTAATTAATTGTAAAATTTTTGGGACCTCAGTTAGCTTCTTTAAGAAAATGGTCGTATCATCTGCAAATTGGCTGATGATTACTGGCTGGCCAAGTATATCTAATGGGGCTATGCATGAGTTCCTGACAAAGATAGAAAGCATCTCTGTTGCTATAATAAAAAGAAATGGGGAAATAGGGCAACCCTGTTTTATGCCACGATTGATTGGAAATCTTGGTGATGTACCTCCTGGTAAGGAAACCGAACTATTAGAATTTTCATAAAGGGATTTAATAATATTTCGAAATTTATCTCCAAAACCAAGCAATTTTAAACAATCAAAAATAAATGGGTGTTCGATTGAATCAAAAGCCTTGTAGAAGTCAATGAAGAGAATAAAGCCATCATCTTTTATTAGATGTCTGTAATCCAAAAGATCAAGCACTAAACGAATATTGTTGTGTATGGATCTCCCCTTCATAAAACCGGATTGGGAATCACTAATAATTTTATGTAAAAATAATTTCAATCTGTTAGCATATATGAGGGTAACAATTTTATAATCAGTGTTTAATAATGTGATTGGTCTAAAGTTATCTAAAATTTTTGGGTCCTTATCAGGTTTGGGGATTAAGGTTATGACCCCTTGTTTCATAGAGAGAGGGAAAGTCAAACTTTCAGTTGCTTCCTTTAACATAAGCAAAAAAGGGTCTTTTAGTAAATTCCAAAAGTGTTTATAAAAATTCGCCGTAAGGCCATCACATCCTGGAGATTTGTCTAAAGCCAAGCTACTTACTACTTTATCTAACTCATCAGGGGAAATAACAGCATCACAGCGTGCTACATCTTCATCATCTGGGGAATAAGATCTTTAATATGGTTGAAAAATAAAACTTCATCGTCCAGAGAAAATGTTGAGGAATATAACTTACTGTAAAAAGAAACAACTTCTTTAGAAATTGAAACTTGGTCTGTAATTACCTGATCCTGAAGTGATAAAGCTTTAATTGAAAGTTTCTCTTGCCTTCTTTTTTCTAAACGACAGAAGTATGAGGTACTTCTTTCCCCATCCTCAATCCATTTAGCTCTGGACCTGATAAAGGCCCCTTCCGCTTTACGAAGATAGATATCATCAAGCTTGTTTAGAAGATTTTGTAATTTCTGTTTATCATTATCAGTAGGTGAAATTTTATTATAATAAATATTTATCTCTTTAATAATATTAATTTCAGATAATCTGTTACTACTATTAGTTGTTTTTCCAAAATGAATAGAATATTCTCTCATTTTAAATTTCAAGAATTCCCATTTGGAGATATAAGATACTATTGAATTATCAGACATCACATTAGCAATCGTGGCTTTGATACCTTCATAAAATGAATGGCTTTTTAATAAACTAGAATTGAATTTCCAGTACCCTTTATTCTGTCGGCTAACACCAGGAGGATTAAAACACAATTTAATAACAGCGTGATCTGTGAGAGGAGCTGCTGACATACTACAGTCACTGATGGAGTTTTTAATGGAGACAGAGAGTAACCAAAAATCTATTCTCGACTTTGCTACATTGTTTGGTTTAAACCAAGAATATTGCTTCATGTTAGGATATTTAAATCTCCAGGGATCCAAAAGATTGTGAGTGCGACAAATATCCATTAAAACAGGGTTGTAACAACTGTGATTACATCTGGATGGACATCTATCAAGCCATTCATCATTAACCATGTTAAAGTCACCACCCATAACTATATTCGCAGTGGGATAACTGAGTTTAAGGGTAGCAATGACATTAGAAACATCCGAAATCAACTGTCTATTTTGAATTAAATTATTGAACCCATAAACATTGACCAGAATAAAATAGAGATCATCTATTTTCATAACACAAATTAGCCAGTGACCATTATTACTAAATCTAGATGTCACTATTTTACCTGGTGAGTTACAGAACAAGATGGCAACACCTGCTGATCTAGTAGACCCATGATCAAAGATGATTTTGTCACCCCATTGGTTTACCCAAAACTTTTCATCCTCTGGTGTTGAGTGAGTTTCTTGCATCAAAGTGAAGTGCGCTTTTTCGCCCTTACAAAACAAAAATATTGATTTTCTCTTAGTGCTCTCTCTTAAGCCCCTAACATTAAGTGAAATACATGAAAAAGAAACATCCATAACAAAAACAAAAAGAAAAAGAAAAAAGAAAATTGACAACCGTCAGTAAATATAAATGTCCAACAGACTAAACTTTGAAGAAAAGTGAGAAAGAGAAAAGGCTCAAATAGGCAGTGTCCCTTCAGATTGGATTAATGAAACCATCCAAAAAGATCTTAAAGTCAAACGGCCTTTCCAAGCCTTGAACAAAACAGACCTCTTGATCCTAGACGTTACCTTGTGTGCTCCTAAGTGACTCGCTGTCCGTTAATGTATCCGGCACCCCCTCTGAAGTATGCACGCTTTCCAGCATCTCTTGCTTCTTTTATTTTAGGCCACAGTGCAGCTCGGGTCTCCCTGTCGGCTTTACAGAGGTCTTCGATGAAGCTGATACGAAGTTCTTTGCAGATCGCGTGATCCTTGGTCAATCTCCACAACGCATCTCGATGGAATCTCTGAGTGAACTGAATTATGACGTGTCTTGTTGTGTTTTCTTCACGTCTCCCTATTCGATGAACTGAGTCCACAATCTGATTGATACTCGAGGACCATGATGGTGAGATTTTAACGAGTAAATCAGCGACCGCCTGACGTATGTCTTCACCTTCTTTTTCCTTTAATCCACGAATCCTAAGATTCCACCGGCGTTTGTATCGTTCTAGCTCCAAGACACGCTCCATTAGCTCCGAGTTGTCTTTCTTTACAGCCGACACATCACGAACAGTCGATTGTAACTGCATTTTACAATCTTTAATTTCTGCTGCGTTGAACTCGACAGCCTTTGCAATGCTGGTCAACATGATGGAGTTATGTTGCAGCTGAGTGCCTAGTGTATCCACCTTATCAGTTAGCTGCTTTATGGCTCCCAGGACCGTATTCATAGCTTCATTCCCTTCTGTCCCAGTATCCTGCTTTTTCGCAGCTGGTGTGATCTTTAGTGGTGAGAACGGGTCTTTTCTTTTAGGTTTCTCGGTGGAATCCACCTCCATCCTTCCAGCATACTCGTGGTCGACAGGTGTCACGTTGCTGCGTGATAAAGCCAGATTCTGTTTCTTCGACGTCATGGTGTACAAACTTTTCCGGAGGTTCCGTTTTATTTGTAGATTCAAAAGGAGCACAATATGTCCATTGGATAGCGAAATATGTGTTAAAATCTGGGACAGGCCTAGAGAGCTCAAACCCTGCAATGCACCCGATCCGCCATCTTGCCGGAACCCGTTAGCCTATTTTTACTAAATCTGTTTCTACGGGGCCATAGTGTAACATAGAAGGTAATGGAGCCCTTTATACATTGTCGTGTTTCTTTAGAAATAAATAATGGACAAATAGAGTCTTTAAACGCCTCAGATGTAAAGTTATTCGCTGTCAAAGTGACGCAAAAATGAATGGGAGTCAATGGAAATGCTAACGCAAGTGAAGTTCTGCTACAACATGGCGGCACCCGGCGGGCTTCAACTTCCGGTCGATGGATTACCCCCTTGTGAGTTTCCCATTTCCCATTCAGCGCGCATGTGCAACCTCAAGACGGCGAAATACATGACCTCATACGTCGCGCAAGCTCCGGATCGTGTGCTTTTTCATCGCTTGTCAGTTTAGTGTTAATATTTCTCTCCATCACCATAATAAATTCCACGTTGTTTGTTAGATAATTTGCAATTACATACAACATACAGGCTTTAAAGTATAGAATTTAATGTTTTCAGATGTTTTATTGCTCAATCGGATTCGTCAGCCATGTAGCCCTTTCGCTTAGCCTGGATGCCAGCCCGAACCCCGCCCACAACATTTTTTGATCGGGAAGTTCGGTCTGGACTCGCTCCATTGAGGAATAATTATGATCGGTTCAGAAATCGTTGGGCCAATCAAATTGCCAGGGCGGGCTTTATACGATGATGGACAGATGATCTGCAGGGACGTAATCCTCACGTTATCAAAGAGCGCTTGGGTTGAACTGGTTTCCCTCAGAGATGACTGCCGCTGGAGAACTGAGATGTATTAGATTGCGCTATCGCGTCTGTTGTAAAAGAAATCGACAGCGCATTCATTTTAAAAGACGACCATAGAACTGCAATCAAGGCATTTGTCGATCGGAAAGATGTGTTTGCCGTCCTTCCTACGGGATTCGGCAAAAGTTTATTTTATCAGCTGGCTCCGATGGTAACTAAGAAGATGGGACGCAATAAAAACCCTGTGGTCGTTGTAGTTTCTCCTTTGGTCGCACTCATAGAGGGCCAAGTAAAAGAAGCAACACTCGTTATTTTACTTCTTCCAGCGTGCGTGCATTTGAGTACATGTAGTTGACAACTGTGCTATGCAAAGTAGTTGACTTACTGCGTTGCTCTCATTGGTTGTAGGTCTATCTATCCAATTGAGTGCAGAGGTTGTTTTTTTTCCTGGTTCGGTTAAGACACGCCTCATAATCAAAGCCCTATGAAGCAGTATCAGACTCACATTCTGACTAGAATATGAGTATGACGAAGTCAGGCTACCTTTCGCTCTGTTTTCTGTCTGACTATAGCAGCCAATGCGTCAAGTTTAATTAACGGATATAATTAGAACTGTACATTTCTAGTCCACAAGAGGCATCTGGTTCGGACGGTCGTTTATATTTTTAGCTTATTAGTATTTTTACTGTGTGTTTTTCGTTTTTGTCACACAACCTTAGGCTACGATTGGTTGCAGATATAAATAAACTTTATTGCACTGCAAAATAAGTTGTCTGTGAAGTTAACTTGTATTGTAAACCCTATCTTTATAGTTGTGTCTATTTGGATGTCTTGTTACAGTTTTATGATACGTCTTTAAAATCCAAAAAAAGAAAAAAGAAATCACGTGCACTGCAGAATCCTTCCAGATATCAGCGATATTATGGAAGATAAAATTCGCCACAGAAAAAAAAAACGTACTTAGGTCAGCCAATAGGCTCGCGTGCCTATTGGCTGACCTGTGGCAACAGCAGCAGCCTATCGAGAGAGGCCCTCGATAGGCTCTCTCGATAGGCTGATAAAAAAAAACAGTTTGTATCAGCCTGTCGAGCTATATTTATAGGCCAAGGCCACGCCTATTCTGGCGGGACGTGACGTAAATGGGCGCGAAGCACCCCCATTGGGTATCACGGCCTCATTGGCCTCTCTCGATAGGCTGCTGCTGTTGCCACAGGTCAGCCAATAGGCAAATTAAGGATAATTTTTGGCTTCAATATCTCGAGGAAAAGAGGTTTTCCCCATAGCGTAAGATATTACGCAGCACGAGAGATACTCTCGTAAGAGAACACGCTTTTGCAAATCATAATTATAATCGAAATTCTGATTTAACAAGTCATAAATATGAAATAAGAAAAAAAAACAAAATGATTTAAAAAGCCATTGTGACATGAATAGTACGAATTATGACAAGTCAGTCGAAATTATCATGTGAAAGTCTATTATGATATTAAATTCGAAATTATGATTATAAAGTATGACCTAGATTAAATGCCCATTATTATAGCCTGAGCCACATTTACCCAACAAAAGCCATCAACTGTCTGTTGTGGTAGTGTGATCTGGCCTTAAATATGATTTTCAGAACACCTGCACTATACTTTTATATACACAGCAGCCATAGAATAACCATTTTTGGAGCAAATAACCTCTTAGTGAAACGTTCTTAAAATAACCATTATTCTTAGTGTGAAGAACCTTTTTCCACTGTAGAGAACCTTTTGTGAAAAAGTTCCTTGGAAGGTTCTTCATGGAACCACAGATGCCAGTAAATAACTATTTGTTTGTACTGTACCCTTCTGGTCAACTTCAAAACTTTGCATTGAAACTTAATTTCTCCATGATTAATAACATGTTTTTGCTACATTATTCCTAAGTTGTGGAACCGTTGTCCACTGAAACTGCATATTAACGCACCAGTGGGGCTCGACAGCCTTAGTCAAACGGGTTGGCGCGTATGGTCGCGTTGCGGAGAGATTGTGGTTAGGTCTCAGCAGCAGGAGGGATGTACAGTAGAGGTCAGTAAGCTGGGCTGAGTTGAGTGGGGGACGGAGGGGGGTGACACTGGGACGCCAGAGTCACTGTCGAGCCCTCTTGAGGTGTCGTGGGCTAGTCGACGAAACACTGAGGACGGAAGGTGCCCACTTGAAGACCCTAGAGATGTCCCCTACTCGGTTCAATCCAGACGGTTGTCGTGCTGGTCCTGTAGTTGCAGCCGTCGCGTGCGCTAACGCGCCAAGTACACTGCTGCCGTTAACGCCGGACAGAAGGGGAGTCACACCACCTTATGGAAAGAAGTGTAAATGGATGGAGAAGCATAGTTTACTGTAAAGCTACGTCTTGGTTTTGCTTATCTTGGCGAAAGCCGAGTACAAATCAGCATGAAGTTTTAACATCTACTCTCGTGTAATGGAAATCATAAGTCACTTTGGGTAATAAAATATCTGTAAAAAAAATACAGATATTTTTCCACATTGATGTACAGGTCCTTCTCAAAAAATTAGCATATTGTGATAAAGTTCATTATTTTCCATAATGTAATGATAAAAATTAAACTTTCATATATTTTAGATTCATTGCACACCAACTGAAATATTTCAGGTCTTTTATTGTTTTAATACTGATGATTTTGGCATACAGCTCATGAAAACCCCAAATTCCTGTCTAAAAAAATTAGCATATCATGAAAAGGGTCTCTAAACAAGCTATTAACCTAATCATCTGAATCAACTAATTAATTCTAAACACCTGCAAAAGATTCCTGAGGCTTTTAAAAACTCCCAGCCTGTTTCATTACTCAAAACCGCAATCATGGGTAAGACTGCCGACCTGACTGCTGTCCAGAAGGCCATCATTGACACCCTCAAGCAAGAGGGTAAGACAGAAAGAAATTTCTGAACAAATAGGCTGTTCCCAGAGTGCTGTATCAAGGCACCTCAGTGGGAAGTCTGTGGGAAGGAACAAGTGTGGCAAAAAACGCTGCACAACGAGAAGAGGTGACCGGACCCTGAGGAAGATTGTGGAGAAGGACCGATTCCAGACCTTCGGGGACCTGCGGAAGCAGTGGACTGAGTCTGGAGTAGAAACATCCAGAGCCACCGTGCACAGGCGTGTGCAGGAAATGGGCTACAGGTGCCGCATTCCCCAGGTCAAGCCACTTTTGAACCAGAAACAGCGGCAGAAGCGCCTGACCTGGGCTACAGAGAAGCAGCACTGGACTGTTGCTCAGTTTTGCATGTCATTCGGAAATCAAGGTGCCAGAGTCTGGAGGAAGACTGGGGAGAAGGAAATGCCAAAATGCCTGAAGTCCAGTGTCAAGTACCCACAGTCAGTGATGGTCTGGGGTGCCATGTCAGCTGCTGGTGTTGGTGCACTGTGTTTTATCAAGGGCAGGGTCAATGCAGCTAACTATCAGGAGATTTTGGAGCACTTCATGCTTCCATCTGCTGAAAAGCTTTATGGAGATGAAGATTTCATTTTTCAGCACGACCTGGCACCTGCTCACAGTGCCAAAACCACTGGTAAATGGTTTACTGACCATGGATAAATGGACCATGGACCAACTCTCCTGACCTGAACCCCATAGAGAATCTGTGGGATATTGTGAAGAGAAAGTTGAGAGACGCAAGACCCAACACTCTGGATGAGCTTAAGGC
This sequence comes from Rhinichthys klamathensis goyatoka, assembly GCF_029890125.1. Lineage (NCBI taxonomy): Eukaryota > Metazoa > Chordata > Actinopteri > Cypriniformes > Leuciscidae > Rhinichthys > Rhinichthys klamathensis. Next base: position 1,010,582 of record NW_026606652.1, on the reverse strand, counting down.
CGCTATCGAAGCATCCTGGGCCTCCATAACACATCAGCAGTGCCACAGGCTGATTGCCTCCATGCCACGCTGCATTGAAGCAGTCATTTCTGCAAAAGGATTCCCAACCAAGTATTGACTATTGAGTGCATAACTGAACATAATTATTTGAAGGTTGACTTTTTTTTTGTATTAAAAACACTTCTTTTATTAGTCGGATGAAATATGCTAATTTTTTTAGACAGGAATTTTGGGTTTTCATGAGCTGTATGCCAAAATCATCAGTATTAAAACAATAAAAGACCTGAAATATTTCAGTTGGTGTGCAATGAATCTAAAATATATGAAAGTTTAATTTTTATCATTACATTATGGAAAATAATGAACTTTATCACAATATGCTAATTTTTTGAGAAGGACCTGTATAAGGACAAGAATTTAATATTTTGATTCATTTTAAATAGTACATTTATGCATTCTATGAGAAACAATAGTGAATATTGTTAACTCTAAACTCGATGACAGGATGTAAGTGCTTTTAGTAAAGTAAATTTAAACATACTACATCTAGCATAGAGCTGTAGAATGACATCGTAATTTTCATTTTAAGACAATGACATGAAGAATCACAGATTTTTCAAGATCTCCGATTTCATGTGCTTACATTTTTATTTTCAAAATGTAATAAAATTACAATTACAAGAACACACAATTACATATACACACACAGAGGCTGCTTCCAAACTCCTTTCATGGACTGTCTGGTTTTTTTTTTTGCTGCTCCGCAATTTAGCTGGTATTTTTCCAACATTATAATTGTAAATGTTGGAGAGGCTTTGGACTGTTAGGTTTGGATTAGGTGATGGATGAGTAAACCCTTCTGGGTGCCGGTAAGAGCACAAATAATGAGGAGACAGGTGATCAGATTAACTTGGTGTATTGTAGGTAGATGGATGGATCACAACTGTATATTCAATGATGTACATAGTCTGGAAAATAAGTACAATAAAGAGAATGAATAAACTAAATACAATAATAAGCATTCACTGTTAAATAATTAAATAATTATCCTCAATACTCATCATTGACATTTTTCTACTTAACATCCAGTTGAATAAACAGAAACATGGTATTAAACAGGAAAATACACACTATAAGGGCAATTTGTCCTCAATAACATACAATGCCCATATATGGGTAACCGCATGGCTCATATGCATTACATACAAACAGACATGACGCTGATCGTCTAGTATTGGAACATATTAACAGACCGACTAACATCCCCTCATTAATAACCCATAACATTGATATGGCGCTTAATAAAGAATGAATCGTCACACTCAAGTAATAGCCTATTACTAAATACTAGCATATTACTGATCTGGATAACACAGAACGATCTATACAGGACATGTCCGGACATGCACTTATGTCACGGACGCTTAACTCTATTCAGATCAAGTTACACAACTGAAAATCAACATAAATATAATCAAATTGACTTACTTTAAGGGCAATGACTAACATCATAATATTACAGTTGCACCAATCACCCCGAACGAACAGGAATCAGCAACTTTACAGCTGACAGCTCTCACAGATCACCTACACACAGCAGATAGCGGCAGTTGCACTGACGACTGTACACTGTTCTGCATGTTACCATGACTACGGTTTCAGAATAAAAGTCCCGACTAAATGCGGTTTCAGAATAAAAGTCCCGACTGAATGAGCCTTTAATACAGCCGCCCCCAAAGATGTGGAGCATCTTTGCTGCCATGAAAGGCGACTTCACTTATCAGGGGCTAGCAGCATCGGGACAATCCTTAGGTAAGGCTGGCAGGATGACTAGGCGGGCTACCGGTCTGGTGTAAACTTGGCCCTTTATCTGAACGTCCGCTGAACGGATATGACCATCCGGACTTAGGTGAGTCTTGATAACTTGTCCCACAGGCCATAAACCACGAGGTAATTGGGGGTCTACAACTAAAACAAATGTTTTCTCCTTCAAGTCAGGGGGAGAGGCTTGCCATTTCTGGCGAGTTTGAAGGCTGGGAAGATAGTCCCTAATGAACCTTGACCAGAATCGGTCCGCTAGGATCTGGGAATGTCGCCAGCGCCGGCGACTTAGCATCTCTGATTCTGGGTAAATGACTTGAGGCAGAGATCCATCCGGCCGCCCCATGAGGAAACTATTTGGCGTCACTGGGTCAGCATCTGCAATATCGGACGACACATAACCCAAGGGTTTTGAATTCAGGATGGCCTCCACTTCCAGCAAGACGGTCATCAACACTTCCTCGGGAACTGACTCTGAATCCAAAACTGTGTACAAGGCTGACTTAACAGATCTCACCTCCCGTTCCCAGACTCCACCGAAGTGGGGGGCCGATGGGGGATTGAAATGGAAATGGATCTTCTGACGAGCAAGCTGATGCTGTATATCAGGAACTAATGCGGCATAAGCTTCCCGTAACTCCCTTTCACCCCCGCGGAAGTTCGTACCTTGATCTGACCATAACTCAGCCGGTGTCCCTCTCCTCGAGACAAACCTTCTAAGAGCCATGAGGAAGGAGTCAGTACTCATGCTTGGAAGTAGGTCTAAATGGACTGCTCTCGTGGTCAAACATTTAAACAGAATACCCCAACGCTTCTCTGTACGTCTTCCGAGTCTGACCAGCAATGGTCCAAAACAGTCCATTCCACAAGAATGGAAGGCAGGCTTGTAGAGCCGAAGACGAGCAGAGGGTAAATCTGCCATCTTAGGGATTGTCGGTTGGGCCCTCCACCGTTGACATTCCGGACACTCATGTTGAAACCGTCGCACAGCTTCGCGGCCACGAAGAATCCAGTAATATCTCCGTAGTTCGGCAAACAGCCGTTCAGATCCAGAATGATGTAACTTCTGGTCATAATGATGTATGATCAAACGGGTGACTGGGTGATAAGGGTCCAAAACCAGAGGATGTAAAACAGAGTCCTCAATGCCTGCAACTCTCCTCAGACGACCTCCTACCCTGATAAGACCACTGGACGGATCCATTTCCGGGGCTAAGGTGATTAGACGACTTTTGGACCTGACTGACTTCCCACTCTCTAACAATTTATAGTCCTCAGGAAATGATTCCTGCTGCACCCGTCTGAGAATTTGGAGCTCAGCCTGATGGTAATCCTCAGCCTGGGGAGAAGTCCCAGGAGAAATGGTAGTTCGAAGTTCTTGGGCTGTCACGTCCAATAGTTCCTGCCAGGTATGGTAGTTCCACCCATCAGTATTGCCAGAAGAAGGAGGGCAGGTACTGATCCCACAGAAGGCCGATTTCCGCAGTTCAACCTTGTCTGCCATGGTCTCAGTCGTAGGTAATACTGGCCAATCCTTGGGATCCTGGAGGAGGAAGGAGGGTCCTTGAGACCATCGGTTGGATGCAGCGAGGTATTGAAGAGGTTTCCCTTTCGTGAGGTCATCAGCCGGATTGTCTGCAGAACTTACATAATGCCATGAACACTTATCCGTCAACTCCTGGATCTCAGCAATTCTGTTTCCGACAAAGACTCTGTATCGACAGGACTCCGAATTCAACCACTGAAGGACCGTGGTAGAGTCTGTCCACAGGGAAATAGACTTGATGGGTAGGGTCAACTCTTTCTCCAGTAACTTAGCCAACTGTGCTGCGACTAGACTTCCGCAGAGTTCCAGTCTTGGAATAGAGTGAGCTCGTCTAGGAGTGACACGCGAGCGTGCGATGATAAAGGACAGGTAGGTCCGACCTTCCTGGTCGGTAGTCCGGAGGTAAGCCACCGCTCCGTATGCCTGCTCAGAAGCATCCGAGAAGACATGTACCTCATGAGTAGCTATACTCATTTCAACTTCAGGAGGGAGATATGGCCGGGAAAACGTGATACCAGGGAGGTATTGGAGTTCCTCTTCCCAACTATTCCAAGACCGGAGGAGCTCAGGTGGTAAGTTGGGGTCATCCCACCCTCTCTGTTTGTTCCACAGTTGCTTAATGATCACTTTCGCTCGAGTCGTAAAAGGTAGAAGCCAGCCAAGAGGGTCGTATTGGGAAGCTAGGACCTTATATATATTCCTCAATGTAAGAGTGTTATATACCACAGGTCGGTGCTTGTACGACAAAGTGTCCGTCTGCCAGTTCCAGCTCAGGCCTAGCGTTGATTCAGGGATATCTGACTTCTCCTGCGTCAACCACAGTTCCACACTCACAGCTCGGGCATTGGTTGGTAGGTGACTCACCACACCAGGAGCATTGCAGGCCCACTGGCGAATGTCAAATCCAGCTCCAGAGAGGATATTCCGTAGTCGATCAATCAAACTTCGCGCTGCTTCAACAGTAGGCAGGCTCTGCAGGCAATTATCGACATAGAAACATCTCTCCACCGAAAACCGAATCGTTTCATCAGTCTGAGGATGTTGCTGTACATGGCGTTGTAGTGCGTAGGTTGCACAGCATGGACTGGAGGTCGTGCCAAAGGGTAGTACCTGCCACTCAAGAATCCTAGGTGCCTCATCCATCTTCAGGTCCCGCCAAAGGAAGCGGAGTAGAGGACGATCCCCAGGTAAAAGGCGAACCTGGTGAAACATCGCCTTGATGTCCCCACTCACTGCCACAGGATGTTCTCTGAAGCGGATAAGAACACCCAATAGCGAGGCCCCAAGGGTGGGCCCTGGCAACAGGTACTGATTGAGGCTTTGTCCTTGATACTGATGGGAGCAGTTAAAGACAATGCGGCACTTTCCATTGTGACTAACAATGTGGTGAGGGATGTACCAGCATTCAGCCGAATCAGGTAAGGGGTCAGTCGCTTCCCGAACAGCTCCTGTCTCAACTAATTTCCTCATTTCCTCTTTATAGACCTCAGCTTTGGTGGGGTCCTTCAGCAGACGCCTCTCTACACTACGAAGGGTAGGTAGGACTGACTCCTTAGGTGCATTCAAACAAGGCATATCCTTACGCCGCAGTAAAGGCGTAGCTAACCGATTGATGCCCTCCACAGGGTGAGTGCGGGTTTCCATCTCAAGCAGCTGAAGAGCCTCATGATCTTGCTTGGACCGGGTTACATCTTTACTCTCCCACTGCGGACCCACATCCAACTGCCACAGGCGTTGAACATTCTGGAAGAGTTCGTCCTGAATTGGATCCATGGATGTTAACAGGCATTGCCGTGCTGCATGAGGCCGCCCCATGAAAGGAATGGGGCCCTGGAGCGTCCATCCTAGGCGTGTATGAACTGCAGCTGGCGCACCCGGGCCGCCCCAATGAACAGGCTCTGTCGGAATTATGAGATGGGGCTGATCGGAACCGATGAGAAGTAAAGGCTGGACTTCATTAAGTGTACTGATTGGAAGACCCCGCAGATGCCTGTACTTCTGTCGTAGCTGTTCTACTGGGTAAGACTGGCGGGATAGGTTAAGACGATCTGCTGTGAAGGCATGATTGATCTTATAACTGGTTTGGGGTTTACAGATGGAAGAGATCCGAAAGGATATGGAAGAGCCATGAAGGACCTGAATATCGTCTCTCACCGTCCGCAAAGGCAGATCCTCAGGGACACCCTTGATGCCCAAGGCCTTAACTGCAGTGGAGAGCAGAATAGTCCTCTCCGAGCCATCGTCAAGAAGAGCGAAGGTGTCAAGGGTGCGATCTTCATAATGTAAATTTACAGGAACCACTTTGAGCATGACTCGACCTCCGACAGAGGGTTTATCCAGGAAGAGTCGATCCGGAGAGGAATTCGTCAGGCAGCTCTTTTCCACTTGAGCCGAATCCTCCCTCGGGGATAGACCAACATTCACCTCATGAAGAGGGCGGAGATGTGTGCCTTGGCATAGGTTGCAGGGTTTCTTAAGGTCACATTGAGCAGCATGGTGTGCCCTAGCGCATCGCCAGCAACGGTTGTTACTCCGAATCCATGTCCTGACCTGGTCAGAGTTAAGCTTACTGAAGGATGCACACTGGCTTAGATAATGCTCAGTCTGATCACAGAATGGACAATACCGTTTCACTTTAGAAGGTTTAGTTTGTGAAACGGGACCCTTGCGAGAGATGGGAGTCTCAACTGGGGGTTCTTTAACCCCATGCAGGATGGTCACAGTTCTCTTTCCAGAGTCTTGCTTAGCGTGAAAGACTTTAGACATCGGCTCGGCATCGTAGCTGTGGCACCATGTTTCGTAACGGAGCCAGTTCGAAAGGTCAACTAGATTAGGGGTCATGCCAGGTTGGTGGAACATATGGCGACGGAAGTCAGCACGCAGCTCAGGTGGAAGCTTACTAAGAAGTCGCGCAACATGGGACCCACAACTTAGCTCCAGTTCACCATCGCGTCCCAAGGTTCTCAGTAGTCCCACTAGTGACTGTACCTGGAGAGCGAACCTCTGGAAGGCAGATATATCACCTCGCTTGATGTCAGGACTCTCAAGAACAACAGCGATCCTCCTTAAGGCAAGTTGATGCGGTTGACCAAACTTCTCATGAAGTGCAGTCATTGTATCAGTGAATGGGGTAAGGGAGTTCAGATAAGCGTCCGCTATCATTCTAGCCTCCTCAAGCTTGAGATGATCCACTAAGATCTGGTATTTGAAAAGTTCTGTCCCGTCAGGAGGGAGCAGGTTCTCTAAAGCAATCCGGAGTCTGGCAAACTCACCAGGATCAGGCCGGCTAAACTTAGGAATGGTAGGGGTAGGTCCTCTGTACACATATTCAGACATAGATACTGCAAGAGGTTGATTGGGTTCTACCTTCATCGCTAGATTTGGAGGAATCGAATAAGCAGGCATAGAGCTGAACCGTGAGGAGATAGGTACCGACGTGCGGTTGGCAGGTAAAGGCATGGCCGCAGGTGTTAGCAGCTCTTGAAGCTCTTTAGGAGTAGGAGGAGGGGGAAATCGCCAGACATCAGGAGCATAAGGTTTAGGAGGGCGTGACTGAGTAGCTGGGGATACAAAGGGATAATTTCTGGTCTCTGGCATCACAGGTAGGTGAATTGTGGCACCCGTATCAGACAAAGCAAGGGCATCCACCCGGGCTCTCAGCTCAACGTCAGGCTCAGGCCACGGGGGTGGGGGAAGCTCAGCGAAGTGTCCATCCTCCACTAAGTTTGTAGATTCAGCTGGCCTCAGGGGGCTGGATAACTGAGACGCTGTCAGCTGTGCTGGCGATAGGTTCTCTCCTCTAGCTTTACTGAGATCGACTCGAAGGGACTGAGCCACCTGTACTAATTCTCTAACTTCAGCACGGACTTCTCTCAACTCCCTTAAGTCAGCCTGGAAAGCCTGATGTGTCTGCATTAGTTGTGCATGCTCCTGGCGCAAATGCTGTCGCTCACGGTCATGTGCAGAGGTAGTGAAATCAGCTGCCGAAGGCGACGAGAAGGAACGCTGAGGACATACAACATGCTGTGGAGGCAGATAATTCGAGGACATGATCTGTGATCCACCAGAACATATCAGGTCACCATCAGGGGCAATGGCGTAGGTCTGGAAGGATGAGGGGGGAGTCCGTTGGGCAGGTGCCTCCCAGGTTTGTGGAACATCATGATCAGCGACAGGTCTGCCTCGTGTATAATGTACCTCATATTGCTGTAGGTAAGCTGGAGGACGAGTATGGCGCTTAGGGCGAGTTCCTCCAAGCATCTCCTCATCAGAGTCCATAACTTCAGAGGGGAATACTCAATCCGGCTCGAAGGACCAATTTGTTGGAGAGGCTTTGGACTGTTAGGTTTGGATTAGGTGATGGATGAGTAAACCCTTCTGGGTGCCGGTAAGAGCACAAATAATGAGGAGACAGGTGATCAGATTAACTTGGTGTATTGTAGGTAGATGGATGGATCACAACTGTATATTCAATGATGTACATAGTCTGGAAAATAAGTACAATAAAGAGAATGAATAAACTAAATACAATAATAAGCATTCACTGTTAAATAATTAAATAATTATCCTCAATACTCATCATTGACATTTTTCTACTTAACATCCAGTTGAATAAACAGAAACATGGTATTAAACAGGAAAATACACACTATAAGGGCAATTTGTCCTCAATAACATACAATGCCCATATATGGGTAACCGCATGGCTCATATGCATTACATACAAACAGACATGACGCTGATCGTCTAGTATTGGAACATATTAACAGACCGACTAACATCCCCTCATTAATAACCCATAACATTGATATGGCGCTTAATAAAGAATGAATCGTCACACTCAAGTAATAGCCTATTACTAAATACTAGCATATTACTGATCTGGATAACACAGAACGATCTATACAGGACATGTCCGGACATGCACTTATGTCACGGACGCTTAACTCTATTCAGATCAAGTTACACAACTGAAAATCAACATAAATATAATCAAATTGACTTACTTTAAGGGCAATGACTAACATCATAATATTACAGTTGCACCAATCACCCCGAACGAACAGGAATCAGCAACTTTACAGCTGACAGCTCTCACAGATCACCTACACACAGCAGATAGCGGCAGTTGCACTGACGACTGTACACTGTTCTGCATGTTACCATGACTACGGTTTCAGAATAAAAGTCCCGACTAAATGCGGTTTCAGAATAAAAGTCCCGACTGAATGAGCCTTTAATACAGTAAAGCTGCACTGACTATTGCTGCGTCCCAATTCAGAGGCTGCATCCTTCGAAGGCCACATTCGAAGGCCAAATGCGGCCTCCAAATGTGTCCTTTGTTTCCCGTGCAATGAAGGATACAACAGATGGATACTTCACAGCCTTGCCTCTCCCAGAATTCATAGCGTGCTAGTGACGACAGGATTTATTTGAGAGAAATTGCCAAATTAAACTTTTAAACTTTTAAAGTATTTGGTTTCAACTTACTCAAATGTAAAAAACAACAACCTTTAAAGCAGTTCAAAAGTTGACATATCTTACTAAGAGGTATTTGTATATAGTTTATACTCTTTTACGTTTTGTTTTCAGACAGTTTAATGTAACTTTCAAAAACGTCTAGAACAAACGTTACCGTCACTCATCAACGGCAGCTGTCACAAGCTACGTTTCCATCCAAACGTGAAGCGAATCGTTTCAAAGTTCGCAAATAAACAAAAAACAAAAGCGAATTAGCTGCGTTTCAATCAAGTTGTTAGAGCAGATGACGGTGGTATTGGTGACCTAGTAACCAACAATAAATAAAACACCATCAGTGGAAACAGCCGATAAGGCAAGTGGGTTTAATGTTCGCTACGTCAGAATTTATTAGGCCAATGTGTTTCCATCTCCCATTATTTGCATTAACTCTTTTTCGCACAAGTCAAAAACTTTTAGCGAATTAAGGGATCTTTTCCCCTCGAAATTTGGCATTTCCATCACTCGTTTATGATGCGATCCTTAAAAATGCACATAAAAACAGAGTAATGAAAACATAGCTTCAGTTTCTCTAGGCGACAAGAAGAGTCCTCCGTAGGCTAGACCGCCCCATTTTACAACGCCCACTCAGACCTTCGAACAGGCCCGTCGTCAAGGGTGGGGCATTGGGGGGCAGTGCCCCCCCAAATGACTTATTTGTGCCCCCCTAATCATTCAATATTAAATGTCTACGGTTGTGATTATTTTCACTTTCTCACCAAGTTGTTTCAGCAGAACTTATCTCACAGGAACAGTAATCTCTCAACGGTAGAAATGCATAACACATTATCTTCAGAAATGATTCAGAAAATTCATTATTCAACGCATATGCTCAGACACAAAGGAGCGATTTTTATTATTATACAAGCGAGACGTTTAGAAGATGTCTTTAAGATGTAATGATTTAGAATGTATGTTAAACTGACATCTTAAAGATGTCTATTAGATGTTAATAAACAGCAGATGTTTTCAGATGAAGTGATCTTTAACAGACATCTTGCAGACGTACGTGTGCTATCTGGATTACACAGAACGTAACTTGAAATATAATTATATTCATAAATGACTGTTAAAACATCCCAAAACAGCATCCAAACCTTGCAAAGACCTACCTCAATTATTCAAATACAACAGCCAATGGCAAGTCTCCAGCAGCAGACCTTTCAATATGTTATTTTTGTGTTGGTAGTTTTATTTATTCAAATTACAATATGCAGTTTGTGTGTAAGTATATCTATCATATAAATCATGGAATTCATTTAGTTAAGCATACCGTATTGTTTATACGCAATTCCTTTGCGCTGCTGCGCATTGCATGCGATCTCAGAATCAAATTTTGGCGGTTTTGTAGGCCTACTACAGCAAAGCTATGGATATAAGAAAGTGGTTTAAAGATTCGTCTTTGACAAAGACGACTTTGACCAACAACAACGTGTGTGGAGACGACTCTGGAGCTAATGAGATGGTAGGAATGGAGAATTTGTCTAATGAGGCAAAAGTTCACAGCGTAGACAGAGCAGCGGGTGTAATTATGAATGGGCCTACTACTAGTGACGTGGCCGCCGTCGCTGTGACTGGGCCAAAGCTGCAGGCCATTTATGATCTTGGAAATGAAGGACCGAATCAGATCATTTTACAGCGATACCCTGCTCGCTTGTATAATAATAAAAATCGCTCCTTTGTGTCTTTATGGTATCAGACTCCTGACTGGCTTGAATATAGTGTCAAAGCTGATGCAGCATTCTGCTATAGGCTACTAGCTAAATGTGGAAATGTTAAGAGAAAATAGAGACGTGGAGATCATACGGTGAAGTACTTTATTTGAATAATTGAACAAAACAAGACTATTGTGGTCTATTTTAGTTATAGCCTAATATGGGTTGTTTTGGTCTATCTCAGATCATTAAAAAAAGTACCCCCCTATGAAAATTAAATGCCCCCCCCCCCCATTTGGTTTGTTCTGGCTACGGCCCTGCCTTCAAAGGATGCAGCCTTTGTCAGTGTTTGTGATCAGAAGCTTGATGGACGTTTCTCATCTCCTCATCCTTTTCAGCAAACCAACAGCTCCTCCAAACAGACCCCCCACAGCACCACCCACAGACGCCACACCAGCTGTTGCAGCTGCAGACAGTCCCGCAGCACCTGAGAGAGAGAACAAAACACCTAATGACATCAATAACCCAAAGCCTTGCAGCAGAATGACGCATAAAACAGGTGTAGTAGCTTCCAATCTTGTAATTACAATACAAAAACATTCCATGTATATTAACCAGGTACTATTATTTCATAAAAATTCAGTTTAGCTAATCATTTTCAATAGTTTATTCAAATGTTTTTTTGTTCTCTTTTCTTAAGGCATTTACAGTCTTAATAAAGGTTTGGTAAACCACTCCCTTTGAACTTTTAATAAAAAAATACCTGCAGACTGGAGTACTGCGACCAAACTCCCCGCAGCCACTCCTCCCCCGCTGCCGACGGCTGCTGTTGACATCATGCCAGCTCCCACCGAACCGGCCGCGATCCCGGCACCGGTGAACCCAGCCATGGCGAGCGCAAACGGGGTCAAAGCAACGGCACCAGCTAACCAACGTGAAAATAAATAGAGAGAAAAAAGCATTTATCATTTAAATTATTGTTCTAACAAGCATTTTTTTATATGAACCCTGCTGATTTTGTTTTTAAACCGGTCTAGAATAAGTACTTACCAGCCCCAGCTGTAACCGCAATGACTGTGCCAGCTAAAAATTGAAATATAAAGGATTTAAAAACAAACGACGGAAAACAGAGGTACATTTGTTTTGTGTCGTTTACCGGTACGTGTTACTCACCGTTCGGAAAACCCATGCTTTCGAAAAGTTTACTTTACTTTAAACTACACCGTGACAACAGTAGAATGATTTCTCACACACACTTGAAGACCAAACGCGTACATAAATGTAGGCTTTTTCTTCTTCTTGGTGTTTTATAGCAGTTGGCATCCAAAAAGTTGCATTACTGCCAGCTGCTGTCTATCAGCGTGTACTTCTTCTACTTCTTGCAAATGAAGGTGGTTTTGAGCTTTTGTATTTTCCCCCATTTAAATTACACATTTAAAGTAAAATGGCTCATGAATTGTTTTACTTAAATCGGACTCAATATGGTTATTTATACCATACAATATTTTTTTTAAAAGGTTGGAGGTTTGCGTTTTTTTGTTATTTTAGTTATAACTGCCCGTGGCATTATCCAACTTCTATCAACAAGCTCTTAAGGCCTGGAAGTTATGTTGTGTACATAACTTTTCCCCACATAAAGCAATGCTAATATTACAGTTACAATAACATTAAAATACTACAATAACCAGAAATCTCTTTATTTACAGAGTTGGATGGATAAATGAATTTACTTTCTATCTGACCTTTTTGATCAGTCAGCTCAGTTTCATTCTTATGAAAATGTTATGAATAAATGGTAATTTCCTATTAAATATAGAGAATATTATTATGTGATAAAAGCCATTCCACGTTTATTGGTGTTAATGAAAAGCCTTTTCTGGTTGTAATTGTGAAATAACATCAAAAGATGTTAATACATATTTTGAATCAAGATATACTTCTGTATGATGAACCTTATGATCTTATTTGGTAAATTTTATATTCACAAAAGTAAAAGAAATAATTTTAAACCTTGTGTGAAGGCTTTTATGACTGACTTTCATTTGAGTCTCTCCAATGTATTGATGACAGAAAATTTAGAGATACAGTCGTATTCGTTAAAGTTGAAGCTTCTTGAAATTTTATATGCTGTCTTCTTTCTTTAAGTAATAATCAATGATTTATTTTGTTAATTAAGGATAAAAAGGTATCTTATGTAATAAATAATCTGTTGCTTTTACTGAAATTCTACATACACAAATGTACATTTTTCAAAATTCCTCCATGATTATTGTTTTTTAAAGAGGAATTTATAATATATTTGTACTCTTTATTGGAAGACTTTGGTTTAAAAACAAACAAACAAACAAACAAACAAACAAACAAACAAACAAACAAACAAAAAAACTCCTTCTCCCTTACTTTTCTTTTCTTTCTTTCTTTCTTTCTTTTTTTAAAGAAGTCTTAACTCACTTATTGTGTATAATGTGATAATGTGACATTTGATTGCAATCTCAGTCTTTGTTTGTTAATCTCTCAGTTATGACTGCCTTTCTGTTATTGTTCAACAAGTAGGCTATATGAATTAAAAAAATATATATATATTTATTTGTTTATTTTCTTTATTTTTATTTAAATCAATATTATTGTATATTTGCATAATGTTTTCTTCTTTCTTTTCTTTTTCTTTATGTATTGTAAACACAATATTTTTAGTTACCATGTTTTTGGGATGTCATGTTATATAAATAGTTGTAAATGTTTCATATTTGTCAAAAAAAAGAAGAAAAACAAAGCCTTCTTCTTGTAGGATTCCGGGAGTATAGAAGCTGCTAAGCGTATTACTGCCCTCCACAGGTCAACGTTTGTATGTATGTATGAATATCTACGATGAATATCTATTTTTTTAAAATACATTTTTATTGATTTTAAATAATTACAACTAGGCTACAGTCAAGGGGGGCACACAAAAAAAGAGACAAATATATAAAGAAACAGTGACAAACTTAAAATTTAAACAAAAATGTGAAGTTGCTTACAGATTGAAACACACTTTGCAGCTTTCTTATTTTTCAAACCCAACGTGTTTAGGTATTGTTGAATTTCTGATCTTAAAATTAAAAACAAAGGCTTATTTCCTCCAAATTTACATTTATTAATACTAAATTTAACTAAAAGAAGTAGCAGGTTAATTAAGTAATATATTACCTAATGATAAGATTTGTCATAAGAGAAAAAAACAAATAACACATTTTTTAAAGCACAGTTGAAAGCTGGGCATGATATGAGCCTTAATAAAGGAACAGAGATCTGACCAAAAACAAACTGAATGAGGACAGCTCCAAAATAAATGATAAAATGTTACATCATGTAGACCACAAAATGTATCAATATCACAATTAAATCTGTTCACAAGATAATAATTACATGGGTAATATTTCTAAATGAGTTTAAGTGAAATTTCTTTGATTTTGTTTGTGATTAGATATTTTTGAGGAAGTTTCTAGATTTTATTCCATGTATGAATATCTAATGAGGCGGTCTAATGAGGAATCTACGTATGCATATCTATACACGTCTATGAGTAAAAAGCACATCTGAATGGAACTGACTAGAGCTAAAGCAGAAACTTAGAGCATGTACTAATATATTGTACTGCTTATGAAAATAAAAGGGTGGAAAAAATGGAGAGAAATGGGTATAGGAAAACACTGCTGAATAATGGCTTGAATCATCATAAAACATATAATGCATTAATGAGTTACTTAAGAAATGTAGATCTGTTTAATAGGATTTAGAAGTTTATTTATTTATTTAGTCCTTCCTATTCCATCAATGGTCCACCTTCCAGCCCAGTAGGTGGCGGGAAAGCACCTATCGTTTGTTTGCCAACCGCCATAAAACGCCAAAAGAAGAAGAAGCCCACAGCTAGGTCACACTGCCCCCTGCCGACATATCCAGCACATCACGACGAGTTGTTTGCTGGCTCAGAGGGTCAACAGGAAGTACTACTTGTGTCCCACCGCAGTTCTCAAGCGGAAAAGGTTGTGGCATTAACGACAACAGCAACCCATATGGCGTCCCAACACCGTAAGCGATAATACTATTCCTTCTCCAATTATGCGCGGGCTCTTCGATCACAGTGACAAACGCGGTGAGTGTTTTATCTTGCATCTCGCGCGGAGTGGGCGTGCACGCTCCTCGTCCGTTAAGCGCGAGGCCTTCGTGCACGCGACGCAACTCCAGACTCGAGGCGAGTTTGTGCAAAAACCGCGTTGATTGTGGCGGTAACTTTATATGCACTCTTATGGGGTATTGTCGAACTCACGCTGTTGATTAAAGTGGCTTTATTTCGGACCCGTAAGCGCGTGAGATACACGAAGGCTGGTTGCTAAAGGCCCCCTGGTGCTCGCGGAATCGGTTGTGTGTTTGTTTTGTGAGGTTTTTTGAAGCCCTGCGTTGCCTAAACGACGAAAGCATCTTTTGCACAAGCTGAAGCGGCTTCTTAAAGCTGTCTTGTCTGTTCATAGAGGGTCAAACAATGTGCGAGCTGTTCAAGGCCGCATGCGCTAGCTGTCTGTGCACGTGAGCCGACCTTTAGCCAAAATATAAACACCAGTGGCCCTTACCAGTCTACCCCGAATGCCTGTGAATAAGACTTTAAAAGGTTTCATTCGAAAGGCAACATTCGGCACTCTTGCAGTTTCAAAGTGTTTGTATTCTATTCTTTAACAGTTGCCATTATCTATTTGCTTGCTCTTCTTATTTATTGACAAGCAGTTCTGTGGTTGTTGTTACAGGTAACGTTAGGGGAGAGCGGGACTAGTTGTCACTTTTTACTCCAGTGAATATTTCTGTATATAAAGTTTGTATATAAGCACATACTTTGTTTACTTAATTATTGTTTTTTTTAAAGATGATTCGAGTTTTGTGGCATTTAAAATGACCTTTTAAAAGCAGCTGAAGTAAGGGGGAATTATACGTGTGTATATATACAGTACTGTGCAAAGTAATAGGCACTGGCACGTTAAATGGTTTTAAGTCAGTTATTTATATCTTTTTGGTGTAGTGTGTCAGTAGGAAATATCAGTTTATATTTCCAAACATTCCTTTTGCCATTAATTGTTGTAATCCAGCGATACTTTTGTATGCACAAGGAGTCTGACAACAGCCGGAGCTCCACACAGAGATCTGATCTCAACATCAACGAGTTCATCTGTGATTACATGAAGAAACAGAAAAAACAAACAGACTAAATCCAGAAGAACTGTGGCTGTGTCTCAAAGACACTTGAAGAAACCTACCTGTAAAACTATGTGCAAGTGTACCTGGACAAAAGCTGTTAAACGCAAAGGGTGGCCACACCAAATATTGATTTGATTTAGTTAACAGAAATTAATTGATAAATAAAATCTATTTATGAGGCATAAAAAATAAAAAGTTTGGTTCTGGTTGGTTGTCAGTTGGGGTCATGGGTAGGGTATTTTTTTTTTTTTTTTTTTTTTTTTTTTTTTTAGTGGCAGCAAGGGATAGGTAGGAAATTAATCAGGGCTCGACGTTAAGCCTTTTCATGTGACAAATCTGTCATTCACTTGTCCGAGTAAAAAAGTTGCTTGTCCGGATTTTTTATTCTGAAACAATATTCTCATCAGTGTTCAATCAGCTTTGATATTTAAAACCCTAAATTCTAAATAATTGAATTTATTGATCTAATTTAGGAATTTAAAATTAAAGATGAAGCATACTATTACCCTAGGTAGGGCTGATCAAATTAAATCATTTACACTGAAAAATTACAATTGCATAAAATAATGTTATGAAATTGATTTAAATGTACAAATAAGAAACATTGGAATTATACTAGGCTACTTAGAAACATAACACTGTGGTAGACAGCAGAAGAGGGGATTGGGATCATGATTGGGATTTGGGATGATTTTTAATGAAACTTGGGAGGTGGATGGAGGTTACTCTTTAACGTATCAGTATGTGGTGTGTGTATGTGTGCGTGCCTATGAATGCATGCATTTGTATGTGTGCGTATATGAATAAAAGTGTCCTAAATGAAAAAAAAAGACTTGTATAATATGTATTATAGTTCAGTTTGACGAACGAGACGGTGAACGATCGTCTAGCTGCCTCGTTTGTTAATAGCATTGCTGGAGGACAACAGGCATCTTGCATCGCGTGCTATAAAACGTAAATTATAGTTCGCCTCAAAGTTTTTTATTTGTGTATTTATTTAATTTTTTATTATTTCTTCCCCAAGCTCATAAAATAAATTTGGGTCGCACATAAATTGACAGGGTTGGTCGGAAACCGGAACCAAACAAAAAAATGTTTTATGCCTGACATCATTTTTGAAAGCATTCTCAATTTTTCACAGCTTTTCTAAGTGCCTAAAACTTTTCACAGTTCTGTAGTTTTGGATGTAGGTTTCTTCAAGCCAGTTTTTTCTTTTTCTTCATGTAATCCCAGATGGACTCGATGATGGTGAGATCAGATCACTGTGTGGAGCAAACTGTCTGACTCCTTAATCTCACTGGATTATTACTTTTTAATTGATGACACAAGGAATGTTTTGAAATGTAAACAGATTTTTTTCTACTGACACATTACAGCAAAATATATAAATTACTGGCTTTATTTTTTTTTGTGAGAATTTTTTGTTAAAAAACTTTTACATAGTATTCATATGTGTTATTTAAAGTGGTTTAATAAAGGTAAAAAAAAAAAAAAGAAGCTTTTGAAGATATTTCCACAAATATTGAACATTATTATTGTCTAGGAAAACAAAATACAGTTCACTAAAAACACATTTTTCATATAATATTGAATTTAGTTAGGATGACAGAATAAAAAAAATATATAGAATTAATTCTAATTTGACTAATTTTAATGTAAGAAACCAGGTTTAAATCAACATAAAACCTTTGCTAGAGTAAACAAACATTTGTGCAATTGGACTTTGGACTTGTAATTACTGAGATACAGCCTCAGTGACAACTAGCCCCGACCTCCCCTATAGGCCTATCTCGGTATGGTTTGCAATACATTTGTGTTAAGATTTTACTTGAATGCCAATCAAACTGGGACTGGGCTTTTTTTTGTCAAAAGTAGTTAGAGAACTATATGTAGCATGTTAATAATCCAACTTATTTGTCAAAATAGTACATCTTAGAAGATCATGCAGTGATAAAGATACAATTATAATTCTTGTCTCTTCCAGAGCAAACCGTACAGTGCAGGCATTCATGGATATAGTTGGTGGTTCATTCAATCATCTGGTTCCCAGTGACCAATTGGATGATTCCTTGCTGCTCGGACAGAACCTGGAATGTGAAGCAAGTGATGAGTTTGAAACGGGTCACGGTCACCCCGAAGATTCACTGAAGAACATGCTCAGTGACAAAGATCCAATGTTTGGATCTGCTAGTGCCCAGTTTCATCTTCTAGAAAATGAAGATGTCAATTTTAAGCTTGGAAGCTCAGCAGGTACAGTAGTTGCTTTTGAAGTCTGTAGTAAAACAAAAAAAAAAGAGTTTGCAATTAACTTCGACCGTGCGTTTTGCAGATCATGACATGACAACAGCAGGTGTTAGTCAGAGTCCATCTGATGGAGAACACAGTCAGTCCAGCTTCTCACGGGGCAGGAGACATGCAAGTCATCTACAGAGACGACAAACAGGTGCACATAACATAAGGGGAAAACAGGGACACAACTGGGTGAATTTATTTGGATTGTTTTGAATCTGCTGAATCAGTTTGCAAGCTTATGCAACTATCCATACATTTTTTACTCTATTAGTAAATAAAGTAATTAGCAAAAGCTTTTTTAAAAGTTGCATTCTAAATTATTTAGCGATTTATTTTTTCATCCTAACAATAAAATAAATAAACATTAAAATGTCAACTAATGATTTTATTTATATATAATTTTTATGTACATTTTAAAATGAAAACCGTTTTAAATGGCACTCACACCTCCAGTTTCACAGACAAGGTTTAAGCCTAATCCCAAAGTAAAATGCATGTTTGAGCTGTTTTAACTGAAAGCAACTTTCACTGACATTTCATAAAATATGTCAGTGCCATTGTTTTGTCTCAAGATACACACTAGATTTTTTTTTCTACTAGGACATATTTAATAAAAGCTACTTAAATGTCCTAACTGAATTTAGACTTAATCCTGGCTTAATCTAAGCCATGTCTGTGAAACCAGCCCATAGTCTTCTATAAGGGACTCTTCTAAAGTTCCTCTGTCTTTTAGCAAGTTTTACTTGACCAGTAGAAGACCTCTATGTGGCGATACATGTAGAATAAATATTGCACATTTTTCTGACAGGTGGCATTTCACTGTATATAATGCTGCAAGTGACTGTCTGCCCCCCCAAAAAGACAAATGTTATTAATTAAAAATATTTATAACTGGAAATTTTGGCACTCTTCTTTTGGCATATTTTGATATGGTTTAAGTTTCTGCTGCATTGGGATATAATTTATTGGGTTTTCCTGGAACCAATATTTTTGCCTATTTGCTGTCTGTTTGACAGCTCATCTGTTCTGTTTTGCTGCTACGAGTGTATTGAAACCATTTTTCTCTTTCAGCGAGCCGCGGTCGAGTCAGAGGCAGGCGCCCAGGTCCTGTACCAAAAGCAACTGAGAGTAACGAACAAGAGTCAACATGCAGCGGAAACTCGGATGGAGATAAAAGCCTTGCTGCAAAAAGGGAAGCTCTGCTCAGCCGTCGTTTTGGAATCCATGAGGTTGACTCCTCGATGAATCCAGTTGTTGTGTTACGGCGATTAACTGTTACTGTAGGGGGCTATAAAATTGAACTGCTTCCTGGACCGTCGCATGCGTTTGGATCATTTAGCACGAGCGACCTTCAGTCTTTGGGCTTCCAAGAGGACACCATCACTGCTGATGGCCTCACATTGGATTTGGGACAAAATCAAGATGAAGGTGCACAAGAACTTGATAATTCCACACAAGAGGTTGTTGGGGAAGTGAGCGTTGGTCAGCCCACTAGCGATGACATGCCTATGGATTTTGGGCCGTATGTGAACCCTAATGAAGTACAAGACACTAATAGCATCTTGTCGCTCAAGCCCAATATGAACAATGCCACACCAAGAGACGGCAAAATCAATGACCAAATCAAGACCCAAAAGCCAAGCGAGCACAAAAAGGGGAACAAGAACGGCACAGCGGCACCTGCAGTCAAAAAGCTTCTGAAACACAAACAGGCTCTGTCTGCTGCCAAAAACAAGCCGTCTCATCTCACCAGGCCAGGGCTCTTACAGAAAGTGTCCAGACATCCCAGAGACAAAAAAATACATACGAGCCGACCAGAAAATCACAAGGGTAAGCCTGGTATGGTGGGCTTGAAACGCCCAGGAGGGCCACTTGCTCCTAAATCAGCCTCAAAAATACAAAAGATTCAGGATGGACATCCTGTGCATCAAACCGCAAGCCCGTCTGTCCCGGTGTCCCCGACCATCAGTCGTAAACCATCGTCTGTTTCTGGCCCTGGTGTCAAGTCAGTGCTGTCTCCTCACCCTCCGAAAAAGCCACAAAATACTCCCACTTCGGTAAACATAACAAACCCGCCTGTGACAAACAGCCAAGGGGATGAGGAGCAGGAGAAGGTCAAGATCAAGAAGGCAGAAAAGATCCAGCATAGACACAAGAGCAGAAACTCTAGGAGTATCTCGATAGAGGAGCCGCAGCTGTTTATCCCTGATAATGCCCCAGTGGTGAAGAAGGAAGTCGAGGGCGAACCTCCTCCTGAAAGCGAGACTGTGTGGGACCCCAGCAAACACTGTGGATTATGTAAGAAACCTCACAACAACCGGTATGTCGACTTTTATTTCTAAATCCATTCTCATGGTCATAATTTTTTTTGTTTGTTTATTGTTTTATTAATATTCAATTGTGCTTGCTCATTTCTCCTATTTTTGGATTTAGATCACCTTTGCAATCATCTAAAACTCATTTAAAGTTAATTTTTAAAAATCCTTTTAAATGAATAACCCTGTTAAATATAATCTCAAAATTAATTTTTCATACTGTACATCATATTGTTGTGGTGCCTAAACTCAGTTGCAGCATTTAAAGTGCCCCTATTATGCTATTTTAAAGGTTTATAATTTTGTTTGGGAGTCTCCTACAATAGGTTTACAGGCGTCCAAGGTCAAAAACTATTTAATTTGATCAATACACATCACCTCATTTTTCAGAGTCTGAATACGGTTTGCTTAGAAGATTCAGTCTCTCTAAACCCCTTCTTTCCGAGAGCTACTCTGCTCTTATTGGTCAGATGGCCCAGTCTGTTGTGACAACGAGTGTTGGTAATGAAAAGGCCATTACCATATCTGAATTTCAGCTCCAGAGGCTTCCTCAGCACTTGATTCAAACAGTAACGATGGTGTCGGGTTTTCCGTATCAGTTCCAGCGCAAGTCCACATCCTTTGGAAGTGCATGCAAAGTGGATTCGCAGCGCTGAAAACAGCATTTTCTTGACACGTCGAAAACCTACAAAGGTTACTGACGACTCATTTCAGGCAATTCAGAATCGGTTCTTTCTTTTAGGAGACAATAACTTACAATAACTATTTGTCGTGCACTTTGCAGACCTTTTACATTCCCAAACAGCTATATTACACAATGAATGAAAGGTAATATTCAAAAAAGCATAATAGGGGCACTTTAAAACTATTGATTTTAGTGTAGCATATATTAAGACACCCTGGAGCCAGGCCCGGGGTTGGGGCTCTCATGCGAGCGCCTGGTGGCCTGGCCTCCCCTCATTCGCCCGGATGAATGACGTGGGGCCGCCCTCCCGTGGGCTCACCACCTGCAGGAGGAACCGTAAGGGGCCGGTGCATAGTGGATCAGGCGGCAGTCGAAGGCGAGGGCCCCGACGACCCGATCTCTGGACACGGAAACAGGCTTTAGGGAGGTGTAACGTCACCTCGCTGGTGGGGAAAGAGCCTGAGCTTGTGCGGGAGGTACCGACTAGAGATTGTCGGGCTCACCTCCACGCGCAGTTTGTGCTCTGGAACCACACTCCTTGAGAGAGGCTGGACTAGGGCTGGGCGATATGGGCAAAAAAAATTATCACGATAATTTTTTTATATCAGTCGATATCGATAATTATCACGATAAATGTCAAATCTTTATTTCTTTCAAGTTTAAAGACAGATTTTTGCTCCTAAGTGAAAGTTGTAGAAACCAGAGCGTTAATTGTGGTTTTAAACTACTCTGAGGTAACGTTAGAACATTCAAACATTTGTCATTGTTCCTTAACAAAATAAATATCTGAATAGAAAAATGTATTTCTTAGTTTCTGCATGTGCTAATGGGGGATATTGTTTCAAGTCTTGTATCTTGTTTCAAGGCACGTATCTTCAGCACAGTTTGCAGTGCAGGCTGCAATATTAATATTACATTTTTTGTCTCGAAGCGCATATTTAACAGTGAGTTGATAGTAAATCTGCATCCTAACTCAAGCTAATACTACTATGTTAAATTTATGTTCATTAACAAAAATAGTAACATCTGTTAAAAAAATTTAACGACCCCATTTTTATTTGGTAAAATGTATTATTCTGACTGTTTTGAGTTTTATTAAAATTAACCATTGGTCATCCAATATCATGCATTTAGATCATGATAACCACAGATAATACCAGGCATAGCCTATAACAGCTCACTAGCATGGCAACATTTTACTTTATGGTTTCTATGGTATTTGTAAAAAACGGTAGCCTAAATACATTATTAAATACTGTAATTATATTCCATTAGTCATTTAATACATTCTGTACATTAATAATATCATACAATTCAATATGTATATCCCACATTTCATGGTGCAGTTAATATTACTAGGCCAACGTTACTGTAAATCCATGGTAAATGGATTTCAAATCAGATTCTGACTGTATCGTTGGACACAGTGTTTCTCCTGTTTGTCAGAGCTGTTTCATCTGCCTTTAAACTGGTTTAAATCACTGAGACGTTTGTGTTCTTCACTAAATTCAAGCGCTTCTCACTGGATCTAGTGAGCGAGACGATCAGAGTAAACGCGCCTGCTAGTCTAGTCAGCTCGCGCGCGCTGCCGTTTGGACTTTGAGCCGAGCGGATAAACAGTCCGTGAGGCGCGTGCGGTTCAAATGAGTTTCGTTCCGCTTTTGGCGCATACACATTATCGAACATTTATCGAACTCTTGATATCGTTTTATCGAGAAAAATAATATCGCGATAATTATCGTTATCGTTTTATCGCCCAGCCCTAGGCTGGACTCTCTACCACTTTAGAGTTGCCCATGGTGAGAGCGGCAGCGGGCTGGTGTGGGTTTACTTATAACCCCCCGGCTCAGCCGTCATGTGTTGGAGTTCACCCCGGTGAACAAGAGGGTCGCTTCCCTGCGCCTTCGGGTCGGGGCAAGTCTCTCACTGTCGTGTGTGCTTATGGGCAGAACGGCAGTGCAGAGTACCCAGATCTGAACCCGAGCGGTGTTCTGTTATTGGACTTCTGTGCTAGTCACAGCTTGTCCATAACGAACACCATGTTCAAGCATAAGGCGGAGCTCCGACCGGATCCCGAGGGAGTCTGGAGACATTGAGTCCGAGTGGACCATGTTCTCCACCTCCGTTATCGACGCGGCCACTCGGAGCTGTGGCCATAAGGTCTCCGGTGCCTGTCGAGGCGGCAATCCTAGAACCCGGTGGTGGACACCAGAAGTAAGGGATGCTGTCAAGCTGAAGGAGGAGTCCTATCAGGCCTGGTTGGCTTGTGGGACTCCTGAGGCAGCTGATGGGTACCAACAGGCCAAGCGGACTGCAGCCCGGGTGGTTGTGGAGGCAAAAAATTGGGCCTGGGAGGAGTTCGGTGAGGCCATGGAGAAGGACTATCGGCTGGCCTTGAAGAGATTCTGGCAAACCGTCCGGCGCCTCAGGAGGGGGAAGCAGTGCCCTACCAACACTGTTTACTGTGGAGGTGGGCAGCTGTTGACCGCAACTGGGGATATCGTCGGACGGTGGAAATAAATACTTCGAGGATCTCCTCAATCCCACAAACGCGTCTTCCATTGAGGATGCAGAGGCCGAGGGCTCGGAGGTTGACTTGTCCATCACCCAAGCTGAAGTCACAGAGGTAGTTCTGAAGCTCCTCTGTGGCAAGGCACCGGGGGTGGATGAAATCCACCCGGAGTAGCCCAAGGCTTGATGTTGTGGGGCTGTCTCTGTTGACACGCCTTTGCAACATTGCGTGGCGGTCGGGGACAGTACCTCTGGACTGGCAGACTGGGGTGGTGGTCCCTCTTTTCAAGAAGGGGGACCGTGGGGTGTGTTCCAACTACAGGGGGATCACACTTCTCAGCCTCCCCAGGAAATTCTATGCCGATAGTTGAACCTCGGATTCAGGAGGAACAGTGCGGTTTTCGTCCTGGTCGTCGAACACTGGACCAGCTCTATACCCTCTCCAGGGTGCTGGAGGGTTCATGGGAGTTTGCCCAACCAATCCACATGTGGATTTGGAGAAGGCATTCGACTGTGTCCCTCGCGGCGTCCTGTGGAGGATGCTCTGAGAGTATGGGGTCCGGGGCCCTCTTCCAAGGGCTGTCTGGTCCTCCCTGTACGACCGGAGCAGGAGCTGGGTTCGCATTGCCAGCAGTAAGTCGGACTTGTTCCCGGTGCATGTTGGACTCCGGCAGGGCTGCCCTTTGTCACTGGTTCTGTTCATCAATTTTATAGACAGAATTTCTAGGCGCAGCCAGGGGCAGTAGGGTGTCCGGTTTGGGGACCAGACAATTTCGTCTCTGCTTTTTGTGGATGATTTTGTCATGTTGGCCTCATCAAACCAGGACCTTCAGCGTGCACTGGGATGGTTTGCAGCCGAGTGTGAAAAGGGTCAATCTACGTTCCTACTCTCACCTATGGACATGACCGAAAGGACAAGATCCCGGATACAGGTGGCCCGAAATGAGCTTTCTCCGCAGGGTGGCTGGGCGCTCCCTTAGAGATAGGGTGAGGAGCTCGGTCACTCGGGAGTAGTGTTGCTTTCGTCAACGAAAATTATGACTAAATATCGTCGTCAACGAACCTTTATCACGTGACGAAAACGAGACGAGACGCAACGTAAATGCTGGTCATGTGACGATGACTATAACTAAATGTATAATGCAATATCGTTGACGAATAAAAACGAGACTAAATGTGGTTTACAAAATAAAAAGTATGCTAAAATGTCTCTTCATTTTCGTTGACCAAAACGAGACGAGACGAAATGTTATTTAACGTTATTTCGTCTCGTTTACTTGCATTATTATTATGCAGCATTTCTGTTTCCTGTGTCACTTCAGGGGCTGCATCAGATCGCACTGCGCAGACGCAGGCGACTTCACATCCTCAAGCCCCACTCGTGGCATTATTTAGAAGATCCAGCTGCGTGAGTTACGGCTGTTTCACACATACTCCGTGTGTAGTGCGTATGCGGTGCGTGTTGCGGTGTGTATGCAGGAGCAGCACGAGCTATTTTGCTTTCACATGTGCTCCGTTTGCAGTGCGCAACTGATCTACGGCTGTACCACAATCACAACATTTATTCTCTATTTTTTATTTCAAATCAATATTTTTAGCCTACATCCATTATGTCGCGTTGTTGAGGTAGCTACTCTGTAGATCTCTGCTCTGCTGTTACGCACGCAACGCTCCTGGAGCGCATTGACGGACCGCATCCGCGTGCGTGTGAGCGCTCTAACCATAGGCTCTACATGGGTGCGGGAAAAAAAATTCGGAGTATGTGTGAAACAGGCATAAGCATAAACGACAACAAACAAAGTTAAGTCTGACACAGAGAAAGGGATTCGTCTTTGGGAGAAAAAGAAGAAATGACATTAGGAAAAATTTTCATTTCATCATGTGTGTAGGCTACTTCTAACATGTTTGGTTGGTAAAATAAATATGTTGTAAATTCAAATCAGAGCATTTTCCGTGTCTGGAATGGATGTATTCTTGAGTCTATAAGGTAACAATAATATAATAAGATAACAGAAGATAAGATTGTTTGAAATGGGTTTGGCTAAAAGAACATTTTGGTTTAGTCTATACTATAGGTACTTATAGGCTACTATATTGACTGGGTTAAATAGAATACTAAAAAGAGACTAAAATACAATTTTCATTGACTAAAACTAGACTGTCTTTCGTCGACTAAAACTAGACTAAAATGTCATCAGTTTTCGTCGACTAAAACTAGACGAGACTAAAAAGAGTATGAATGTGACTAAAACTAATAAAAACTAAAATGACAGCTTGACACAAAGACTAGACTAAAACTAAAATTAAAACAGGCCGCCAAAAACAACACTACTCGGGAGGAACTCAGAGTAGAGCCGCTGCTCCTCCACACCGAGAGGAGCCAGCTGAGGTGGCTCGGGCATTTGTTCCAGATGCCTCTTGGATGCCTTCCCGGGGAGGGATTATGTCTCCCGGCTGGCCTGGGAACGCCTCGGTATTCCCCCGGAACAGCTGGAGGAAGTGTCTAGGGAGAGAGAAGTCTGGCTTCTCTGCTTTCTGCTGCCCCCTGTGACCCGGTCCAGAATAAGTGGAAGATGATGGATGGATATATTTAGACAATTATAGAGTTTTAATATCAGAAAATAACAAGTATCGACAGAAGTATCAAAGAATTTTAATATCAATGCATGCCTCTGAAATTTAAATGATAAATTGGTTTTTAGGAAAAAGCCCCACTTAAAGGTATTGTAGGTAGGATTTTTTTTTTTACTTTTTGCCAAATTTGTTTAAACTTTCTATATATATCAATGCATAATTAAAATGTAAGTACTCTGGAAAAGAGAGTATAAAAATCGAGTGTCTGTAGTCCTCTCAGGGCTGTAATAAACACAGCTACTTATCTCCATTCACTTCCACCCCCTCCATTCTGGGCTCCTTCCAAAACCACGCCCCCAAAACACATGAACGCGCGATGCCGACAGCTCACAGCTGGAGGACGCGCTTACCAGCGCCGAGCGGAGAGGAGCAGTGCATGTAGTGACATCATGTCAGACTCACATGTAATAAAATACCTAACTTTATCATTATGAATATAAACAACTAACATGGCTGTTAGTACTCACTATCAAGCTAGCATATCGATACTGGTAAAGTTTAAAATATATTGAGTTTGATTCGTTAACGAGCTAGTAACATAAAGCAAAGCTAAAAACAGGTTGCATTGATGCACGTTTTCCCATTACAATCAGTTACACTGTGATGAAGGTGAATTTCGTGTAAGATTCATAACATATACGCCGTGTTTAGCATGTAATTGTGTCTCTTACTAGTCTCTTACCCTCCTCGAGTCAAACGAGTGCGCGCATGTGGGCAGCGCATGTAGCAGCGGGGGTGTTGCCATGGTTGCGAGAGAGTGACAGTCGCCTAAGCCAATCCTTTGTTTCGTCCCGGAAGGAAATAATGAGCTGTGTTTAGTGCAGATTAAATGGTCTAGAGTCACTCGATTTTTATACTCTTTTTATCAGAGTACTTACATTTTAATTATGCATTGATATATATAGAAAGTTTAAACAAATTTGGGAAAAAGTTTTTTAGACCAAAAACGACCTACCCTACCTTTAAAGGATTAGTTCACATTTGAAATAAAAAATTCCTGATAATTTACTCACCCCCATGTCATCCAAGATGTCCATATCTTTCTTTCTTCAGTCAAAAAGAAATGAAGGTTTTTGAGGGAAAACATTCCAGGATTTTCTCCATATAATGGACTGCAATGGCAACCAACGGTTTGAAGGTCCAAATGTCAGTCTCAATGCAGCTTCAAAGGCTCGACCCGATCCCAGTTGAGATCAAAAATAAATAAAATTATGTACTTTTCAACCACAAATGCCCGTCTTGTACCATCTCTGAGATGTGCCACGCATTACGTCATCACGTTGGAAAGGTCACGCGTGACATCGTTAAACTTCCAGGATATGCACACGTAAGGACCATTTTAAACAAACTTGCATAAATACATTTAAATATGTGTCATTCAACATACAATAACTTTGAAGGGTACTCCTACTCCAAACTTGTAAACACTGGGTCGGTGACACTGACCTTTCCAACGTAATGCGTGGTGCATCTCAGAGATAGTACAAGACGGGCATTTGTGGTTGAAGTATATAATTTTTTTATTTTTTTTTAGAATATATCAGATCGTTTTGCTAGATAAGACCCTTATTTCTCGGCTGAGATCGTCGAGCCTTTGAAGCTGCATTGAGACTGACATTTGAACCTTCAAACCGTTGGTTGCCATTGAAGTCCATTATTTGGAGAAAAATCCTTGTTTTCCTCAAACTTAATTTCTTTTCGACTGAAGAAAGACATGGACATCTTGGATGACGGGTGAGTAAATTATCAGGACATTTTTATTTGAAAGTGAACTACTCATTTAAGATCTGTATGTATTTGCTCAAATTGATGAGCTGCAGACAGACCTGTGAGTTTCATAAACACTGCTGTTGTCTGTTTGTTTGAATAGGTTCATGGTGGGCTGCGGCCGCTGCGAGGACTGGTTTCACGGGGATTGTGTGGGTCTGGATCTGGCTAAAGTTCAGCAGATGGAAAAGGAGGACCAGGAGTATGTTTGCTTGAAGTGCTGTGCTGAAGAGGATGGGAAAACCGGTGCCCAGGCCACAGAGCAGTCAGACGACAAGTTATCTGCTAAACAAAAACAAAGACCCCAGCAGTCGGTCACCGCAGGTGGAATACGACCCTTCCGAAAAGTAAGCAAACACGTCATCCTGTACCATTTGTCATCATAAAAATCAAAGAGTTGTAGGAAGTAGTTATGAAGTAAGTAGCTTTAATTATCTTTTTTTTTTTTTTTACTTCTAGAGCCTTGTGTAACAAACATGCATGAAAGTATAGACATTAATGGATAATTACTCTTCCTTTTAATCAGGACACATATTAATAAGGGTGTTTTCACATATAGTTAGTTTTAAAAGAACCAAACCCAGTTCACTTAGTGAACCAGCCGAAAGTGACCGCAGCCCTTTTGGTGTTCACAATATAGTGGACTCAAAAGAGAACCCGGTTCCTTTTTTGATCCTTTTCTTTGTTGTGATCTCAGACCCTTTCTTGTTCACACAACAACCTCAAAAGAACTCAGATACCAGCTTTCTGTGCAATTTGCATGTGGACACTTCCACCTTCGACAACATCTGTTAGACAAGCCCGAGCGCTTGCACCCAAAATTTCATCCAGGTTATCGT
Source organism: Rhinichthys klamathensis goyatoka (assembly GCF_029890125.1). Lineage (NCBI taxonomy): Eukaryota > Metazoa > Chordata > Actinopteri > Cypriniformes > Leuciscidae > Rhinichthys > Rhinichthys klamathensis. The sequence goes on along the minus strand of NW_026606652.1, from coordinate 981,777 downwards.
AGAAGGGACATGAATCCATTTCAGCGGACTCCCCACCTCAACGCATTGTCACGGGTGCTCATGTAGCCTACTTTTTTTACTTTTATGTGGCATTGTAATACTGTTCTTGGGTTATACCCTCTTTTAGGGGTGGGTGATATGGCAAAACATATATCACGATTTTTTCATGTTGTTTTTACTATTTTGCAAGTGACTGAGCAGTACAGCTACACTTATGTCCCTATTTAAAAACCTGGCCTTGCAAGGTAACAAAATATAACAGAAAAATGAAAGACAGACCATGTAGGCTATAGTGGGCGTAGATAAAAATCTTTATTTCATTATTTTATCTTTGTTATTAAAAATAAGAACAAAGCTGCACATTACAAATACAAAACATACTATACAAATGAAATAAACAGTGCTTTATTTTTTCAGCCACAGTAGGTGTATATAACAGCACCATTCAAATACGAAATTGAATAAACACGTGTAAAAAATAAAATGCTTCATAGACTTCACTGTAAAAAATTATAGGCTACATTGATTCTTATTTAAGTTTTTCAGTGAAGATCAGTGAGGGATTTTTTTTCTTAAAAAAAAAAAAAGTTAGCAAAGACATCGTTAAAATAGGCCAAGTGACTACAGTGGCTCAACCATAAGTTTATCAAGCAACGGAAATACTTTTTGTGCGCAAACCCCCCCAAAAATAACGACTTTATTCAACTATTCATTTTCTTCTTGACGTGAGTTCACGAGAGCGCCACGACGCATGCGCGAGAAATGAGAAGATGACGCAGATGGGTCTCAATGTAGTGTTTAAAATGGTGCTAAAGTGTGCATTTCCTGGATGTCCGAATCGTGAGAAAACGTAAAAGTGCCTTACCAATGCCGCAAAATGAATGGCTTACCTTTCACAATTTCCCATCAAATGATCTTTAAGGAGTGAGAGAGCTCTCAGATTTCATCAAAAAATCGTAATTTGTGTTCCGAAGATGCGTTCAAAAGTCCTACGAGGTTGGAACAACATGAGGGTGAGTAATTACTGACAGAATTTTCATTTTTGGGTGAACTAACCCTTTAAGGACTAGCGGCAGCATGTGTATTATTTGGTTGCTGCCACTTTAAGAGCTCACGCAGCACAGATAAAGACATGCATCCGATTATATCCCAACTGTCAACTTTCACTTTAGACAGAACCGACTGTGTTTATGTATTTTTTTGTGTGTATTTGACAGTTTAAGCCCAATAAGACAAGAAAGTATAACTTAGCTCAGTACTCACGCGCTTCTAGAGTATGCGCTTCGTGTGTACGTGCTCAGAACAGTACGATAATGAAATGTTATGCAATGTTATGTTCAAGGGGGTAATCCACCACCCGGAAACTGAAGTCTGCCTGGGGGCCACCATTGGCTAACAAGCCTTCACCTGCTGTTAGCATTCCATTGACTCCCATTCATTTTGGCGTCACTTTGACAGCGAATAACTTTACATCTGAGGCGTTTAAAGACTCCATTTGTCCATTGTTTATTTCTAAAGAAACACGACAATGTATAAAAGGCTCCATTACCTTGTATCTTAAGTTATGGCCCCGTAGAAGCAGTTTTTTATAAAAATAGGCTAACGATTGCGTCATAACACGCGACTCTCTGTCGCACAGTAGAGAAATTAACGTATAGACAGAAGTAGAAGCTTGCGCGCAATCGGGGGGACGTGGAGGCATAAAGTCAAGGGAGAAGCCCATAGAGAGTCATAAAGTTGCTCTTGCTGCTTTCTCATGGATAGCTAATAGTCACGATCTCCGGCTCTGCAAGATTCGGAAGGGAATGATTCAGATTCCTCTTGGCACAGCTACTAGAAGACGTACAACTGTGAGACAGGTTACTCACGTCACATCTACGTCGTCAAGCTCAGTTTGAGCCTGCGCAGTGCGCTTGGCAATCAGGAAGTGAGTGCTTCTAAGTGACTTCACTTTTCCGTTGAAGTTTATGGGGTCGCTGTGTCCATTTCTTTTACTGTCTATGGTTATGTTATGCATTTATTTACGCATGCAAATTATCCACGTTCATGACTGCGAATAACTGCAGTGTCACGTGATCGTAACTCTACCGCTGCGTTAATGTGAAGTGAATGTATTATTTAGTGTTGCACAGTATGTTGGGACGGAAGTGCAAGAACTGCATAGAATACACTGTAGCACGATAGTACGATATTTCTAAAAGCAATACATCTGTTGAAAGGAAACGCAAAGTGAACCGGGACCTCATCGCGTTCACATATCACAAAGAAATTGAACCACAAACGAACTGTACTCAGACCACCCCCTGAGGTGGTCTGAGAACGGTTCGCTTTTTGGTCCCTTTAGGGGTGTCTGAGATCACTTGATTTGTTCACATATACATGCTGAACCGCTCCGAGAGCGTTTGGAGGGTTCAAACGAACTAGGTGTGAAAACACCCTAAGTAAGTTTGTGCTTGAAATTGTCTTCAAATTAGCAGTAGCGTGTCATTGCCTCAAATGAGGAATTGAAAGGAATTGAGTTTGTTCTAATGGAAACTCTGGCACAAAAACTTAATTGGAAGAAACAGAATCTGATATGTTCTATATCAATCTAGTGGGAAAAAAAAACATGATAATTTAATTATTTGATGGTTGCTTGTGGCAGATTTACAAAGTCATATTTTGTTCTGCCCTTTCTGATTTAGCTTTTGATTTGTGTGGTATCCACCAGCTTTCTTTAAAAGGGTTTGTATATATTTGACTCTCTCAATTTTTTTACACATGGGTGTAAAGGGGTTAGGTAGCTTTCACTCATTGTAGGTGAACAGTGTGTGCACATAGACTGGTGTGTTACACACTCACATACAAATTTGCAACAACTACTGATATGGCCACTTGAGCTTGTCTTGCTTAAATGTCATTGTACTATATTGCAGTATTTAAAAAACCCCCAAAAAAACCCTTTTTGTTTTATGTAGGAGGTAGGAGAAAGACGACCCTCAGAAGATTCCACACCAAAGGGTATGATTATTTTCATCAGTTATTTAATACATTATCATTAATTTCTTTTTAATAATTTTGAGTTGAATTTTTTGCAGGACCAAATGTGAAGCATGAGTCGAAGAAAGTTAAAATATCCCACGTTAGCTCAAAGAAACCGTCCACTGGACATATCAGACGAAGTGTTCGGGACTCTCTGGAGGAGATTCTCTTGAAACGGTGTGTGAATGTGATTTTTGGTAGATTGCCAGTAAAGCCAGTCAATAGCTTTTCCTTAGAACTGTCTACCTCTTGTTTATATTACGTGTGTAATGTTAAGTTGTTCAGCGTTTATCCTCTCATCTCTCGTCTAATAGACTGAAGGAGTCTGATTTGAAGGTTTCATCGGAAAAGCCTGCTGAGTTGGCCAGAAGGACAGAGAAGGAGCTTTTTGCTCTCTTTCAGGGTGTTGACAGCAAATACAAAAACAAATACAGAAGTTTGACTTTCAACCTGAAAGATACAAAAAATAATGTAAGAATTTTCTGTGCAAGCTTTTCAATTAAAGTATGTATAGGGAAAGCACGCATTTCTAGCCAAATCTAATGCTGTGTTAATGAAAAAAAAAAAAACTTATTTTGCAGGTGTTATTCAAGCGAGTACTCAAGGGGGAAGTTTCCCCTTCTGATTTGGTGCGTATGACTGCAGAAGAGCTGGCCTCTAAGGAACTGGCTGCTTGGAGACAAAGAGAGAATCGACATGTTAGTAAAACTTTATAGCTCTGTTGCATTTCCTTAAATATCTCAGTTTATTTTTTGGTAGACAACATAAAATGGCATTTGCAAAGTATTTAACCTACTAAGTGATGTGAACTATGCAGAGTATTTTCAGCAGGACATATTTGTTCATCAGAAAAGTAATTTAATAGTCAGATTTTTATGTTGATTTATATTGATGGTTAAACTTTTGGTCTTTCTGTTGGCAGACAATTGAAATGATTGAGAAAGAACAGAGAGAAGTAGAGAGACGCCCCATTACTAAAATCACCCACAAAGGGGAAATTGAAATTGAGAATCAGGAGCCTGCCAAAGCACCAGAGGCCATAGAGGCAGAGGTGAGATTTATTCTCCATTCTTAGCAGCTTTTCCAACAAGGAAAAAGAAAATTATTTAAAAAATGTTTTCCCTACTGCATCTTCAGCCAGAGCCTGTGCCGAAAACTGCGGAAGTGCCTGAAGAAAACCCCCCTGAGACTAAAGCTGACAGTCCCAAGAAATCTATAGATACCACCTACTTGCACAAGTCTCATCTATTTGACCTCAACTGCAAAATCTGCACAGGTAAAACCGTTAAAATAAAATTCAGCTTCTGAAAAGTTTTTCTTGTGGAGAGTTAAATGGGCTACATACTAAAATAAAAAATATCCCCTTAGGATTTATTTTTTTTGTGCAAAAAAGCTTTTCTAACAAAAGTAATCCTAAAGTCTGATAAATTAAAGGCCCTGATGTACTTCAAGTGAAATCGAAGAATGAACTGATGTGACGTCATTTTGAACAAAAGCAGGCCAATATGAACTTCGTTTTGGGAGTACGAAACAGCTTGCCAAAGTAAACTTTCCGGAAAAGTTTGCTCCGGCTGTTAAGTGATATTAAGTAATAGGTTGGTGTGCACTGAGGCTCCACCTACTTTTTTATGTGGAATCTTTTCCGCTTCACTTCTCCTCACAAGTCCGGTGCGATCAGACGTCCGTGAGCTGCTTTATAGTAGAAAGTTAAGTTGTACTTCTGATGAAACGAGACACTGACAATGTTTTTCATGTTTAATACAGTAAAGCTGCTTGATTTTAAGCAATCTATTGTATAAAAGTGCTATATAAATAAATGTGACGCGACTTTACTAGAGTGCCGAATTGCAGAGCTCTTGCAAACATATCTACGTTACTATGATCAGATGCTTTTATTAAAAAATGCTTGCTGTTTTCTCAATTTTGTTGTGGGTTTATTTTGTTATTGAGAGGAAAGCGCGCAGCACATATTTACATTTCAATCTAACCTTCGCTCTCAACAATGTGGGTGGTGTCAGATGTTCGTTAACAGTATATCGCTGCTCACTTATTTCGAATGCCGTTTTACCCCAAAGCAACTTCACCGTGAGTATATCGGGGCCTTAAGTCTATTACGGAACCACTCCTTTGCCTGTTAATAAACAATTAAGACTCTGCATGTAAAATGAACAAGTGTTTGTGTCTAAGTAGTTAAACATTGTTAAAAATAAACTTCTTACCTCAAAGTTGCAAAGAACGAGCAGTTATTAGTATTTTTAAGTTGTAGAATGTTTTAATGGTACAATGAACTGTTACTGTGTTTCTGTGAAGGTCGCATGGCTCCACCTACAGAGGAAGCCGCTACTAAGGTGGTAAAAGTGGCTACAACAGTTGTGAGGAGGCAGTCTAATGCGACAGATGAATCTCAGCACTCCACAACTACACCTACATCAGCACTAATGGACGATCTGTCTTTAAGAGCCATGGAGGAAGGTCTCCTCAATTTTTTGCCTGAATCCAGGTAAGATTTCTGATTAAGCAGGTGACTTAAGCAAACCCAAAACAAGACTTCAAAGGATATTTATGAAATTTTCTTTTTGATTTATTTACTTTAATAGGTCAGATGGTCTGAGTAGCAAAGAAGATACAGCTACTTTTCTCAGCAGCTTGGAGAGACTGTGGGGGGGCTTTGTTGATATGCCAGCTGTGGCGAGGTTTCTAACAAAAGTTTATCCTGTCTCTGGAATACTGGACCCCCTAACACAGGTAAGTGACATTTGAAATTCATCCTATATATGTCAGTCGCACATTTGAACTGTTGTGTTAGAAGCATATCAAATTGTGTCTGCAGGATTTGCCGGACAACATCCAAGTTGGTGGACGGATTTCCCCTCAAATAGTCTGGGACTATGTTGAGAAAATCCGTGCTTCTGGGACAAAGGTGGGAATTATTTATCCTTTGACTTGTCATGATCTCTTATTTGACCATTTGAACAAGCTTTTTGTGACTTTTAAATGTTTATTCCCCAGGAAATTTGTGTTATTCGCTTCACCCCCGACACAGAAGAAGATGAGATCTCGTACACTTTGTTGTACGCCTATTTTAGCAGCCGTAGAAGATACGGCGTTGTTGCCAACAACCGCAAACAAGTTAAAGACATGTATCTTATTCCTCTCGGCTCCACGGAAAAAATTCCCCACCAGATTGTTCCGTTTGATGGTCCAGGTAAGACTTTATTTGCAGATTCAATTGTAGGATTGGTATGATTTTTGCAACAAATTTTTTTAAATTAATCGTGATGCTCCACATTGTAGGACTGGAGGCTAATCGTCCAAATCTTCTTCTTGGATTGGTCATCCGCCAGAGACTGAAAAGGGACTTCGGAGTAATACTGCCAAATGATGTCAGTGAGGCTCCAAGTTTCTTGGTAGAAAGCAAATCTCAGGTCGACTACCCACAGAAAGCTTCTGTGGCTCAAGATGTGGAGCGAAGTTTTAACAGCGGTTCTGGGAGCACACGGAAAAAAGACACTGCAGACTTAATTAAGTCTGTCGACGAAGAACCGATATTGGATATGGAGACAGAAGAGAATGTTTCTTTGCGCTTCCTTCCCGGTGTGCTAAAGTTGCCTGGAAACACGGCATCAGCCTCAAGCGACAAATTGAAGAGTGACTCTACAACACCAGTGTGCAAGACTTCAACAGTCGGCAGTGAAAATCATGCAGCAACCCAACCTAAACCTATAGCCAGTGCTTCTCGACTTGACCGCTTCGTTATCAAGAAAAAAGACCCCAAAGCTGTTAAAACTGAACAGGTGCCACCCAGCTCGAGTCTGGAGTCCAGCTCAGAAAAGAAAGAGAGTAAAGTCGTACTTTCTCTGAGTGACAAACCTGCAGATGTTTCAACAGAGAGTTTCCTTTCCTCTCTCGCAACTGCTAAACCCAAAGAGGAGACAGAGTCTAGCAGCACAGCTGCACCAGCTACTCAAGAATCAAGCGAAACCACTTCATCGGATGTATCGAAAGACTCCGTTACTGATGGCTCTTGCTCGGTTTCCAAAAACGAAGTCGTATCAAGTCCCACCAAGACTTTGAAGATATCTCCTTCTGGTATTTTAAAGAGAGTTTCTTCATCAGCTGAACTTACTGAGTTAAAACCGCAACAATCGGAAAGCAATTCAGAAAAGTTTCAGCAGAAAGTTACTCAGCAACCATCTGCGCAACCCTCTGAAGAGTGCAAAGCCATAGAGGACATCCAAGCCATCACCACAATCTCATCCATTGGGAAGAACGAAGGTCTCAAGCAGTCTAGGACCCCTTCTTTTAACCCTAAAATTTACAGTCCACCCATTTTTCATTCGTACCACGCCGGTCCACCTGATCCCCAATATTACCCTCCTCCAGCCAATCCTGCACCTTACTTACCCCTTCAACCACAGGGTCCTCCACCTTTCCCATTTCCTCCTGGTCCGCCGCCTCCCCAAATGTTCCCTCAAAGCGATCCTCGCACACTGGCTCCACCGTGGTCTCAAACAGTCCCTCCCCAAACTATCCCTGCACCTTCTTTGACATACGAGTCCAGCTTGCCGACCTCTTCGCCCCTCAGCAAAGACGAGAAGAGTTCGGAGAAGTCTTACAGCGACCTGGGCGACAAGCCGTCCAGACGCTCCGAAGAGACCAACAGGAAGGACAATAAAGATAGAGACCACTATGACAAACACCATCACAAAAGCAAGCACTACGACAGGGATCGGGAAAAACACAGGGACAGAAGTCACAGTCATAAAGAGCGCCACTCAAAAGAGGACAGGTACGAGAGACCGAGAGAACGGCACCACAGCAGCCATTACCGGGACAGAGACAAACACAGGCGGGACTCTGATTATGAGAAACACAAGAGGGACTCGAGAGACAGGCGTTCGTGATCTTGGCATCAAACCGCTCCACCTTCCTTAAATCTGTAACACCATAGAAGAAAACTATTTATAAATTTGCAAAATGATTTTTGTATGAAAAGCAGCTAGCACCATTTCTTTTTGAAATTTTAAAGATATTTGTTTGTTTTTAATTGTACATTTTCCCTACCTGGCTTTTCAAGTATCCACTAACATTATCTCCACAAGCAGCTGGTTGTCCAGGAAATGAAACTACTGTTGCCATGAGACGCGACATCCCATGGTTGATGAGAACAGCTTCTTTTGCTTCACTTTTTATTTTTGTGTTTTAATTTTTCTAAATTTGGCTTCTTAAGTATTTTCTATGCTTCAGGTGACAAATATTTCTTTGTACATTTTGGCTTGTCACACAACAGAAATGTGCATATTCAGCACATTGTTTATGTACAGTTCATAATAAAATGTTTTTATTGTTAGTAAAGCGACTGAAATGGAAGTCTTTGTTTTTTAAAGAGGCTCATTTTTTATTGTCATGCACTAATTAAAAATAACACCTGCGATCACAGAAAAAGGTACTTTTTCACAATAACAAAAAAGCAATTATAAAAGACTACTTTTGGGGTAAATACAGGATGAACCTGAAACTAAATGAGGCCCCATTAAAGGCATAAATGCCATTTATTTATATATACACACACACACACACTGTCATTTAAAAGTTTGGGGAAAGAAAAACAGGAATATTGTAATCTATTTTAAAATACCTGTTCTAGTTTAATATATATATATATATTAATATATAAGGTAATTTTTTTATAATTCCAATGAATCCATGCTGATTAAAAGTTTAAATAAATCTTACTGACCCTAAACAGTAGTGTATTAGTGATTATATATATATATAATCAATATGGGAAATGGAAGTGTATCCACCATAAACCACAACAAATGAACAATTTAATAAATTGTATTATGAAAATCACACAGATTGTGGTTTTAAACTATTCAGACATCCTAAATGTAACTATTAGGGTAACAAAAAATGGCAAACCCAATATTTCAGAACACTTATTGGCTGAAAGAAAATTACATTTTTAAAGCCCTATTTTGTGGCATAAACAACAAAGCTAAACACATAACTTGCATACCGTATATATACCATATACCGTAAACAAATACCACATACCAGCTTGACCTTCAAGAAGAGGCACAAATATGCAACAGTCCTGTTATCATGTGTTCATCTCTTCATTTTGTTCCTTCAAACATCAAATACATGGTGATTTTGAGATGGAGGGTATTCTTGTCCCTGTTATAGTCATCACTGCAGGATCACTTTTACAACCTCACATCTCTGAGACAGCATCATTTTATCATGCCAATAATAAACAACAGATTCCAACTCTTGAAAACTAGCACCGGTTTTGTGCCATTTAGTGTACTTGTTGAGACTCTGTGTATTCTATCCTAGATGTGAATACCTAAAATCAAATATATGCAACAATAAGCACAATCATTTTTTCTACTCTTCACCTTGATATACATTGAAACCTTCACTGGTTTGATGAAACTGCAGCTGTCTGATGTCCTGATACAAGAAAACATCTTTAATACTTCCATCAAACCTTTCAGTAAAAACACCAGATGTAACAGACGCCACATCTCTATTCAATTCAAAACCCCCAAAATAAATCACCCCTCCATAATTTACTGCTACATACTGTTCAAAGGGATCAATGTCTGCAAAAATGACTCTTTCCTCATTCACATAGACCTGGATGAGAGTTCGGTTGTGAGTAATTAACAGATAATTCCAGTGATTACAGCAGAAAGTGTTTTGGTACACAAGAGGAAGAGTGGTTCTCTCACCAAGATTGACCGAAACCTTCAGATAACCGTCCTGCAGCCCAACTGCTAGATGGTCATCGTCTTCACTCCCTGCTTTCCCCATCCACAGGATCAAACCGTCCTCTGCTGAAGTGGAAAAATTCAGTGAAACCTCGGTGTACATCAAATTCCTAGAGATGTACTTTGGATCGTTGTATTTTAAATACGAGTTTCCAATAAACTTCATAGTCCTCAATGTAACTTCTTGGTCACAATAAGTCCCAATCCATCCCAAAGAACACATACATGAATATGAAGCAGACATATTGACACAGAGAGAACCGTGTTGACAAAGATTGTTGACACAGTGAATGGACTGTTGACACCGTAAACCGGTCCACAACGAGGGGCAAATACACATGAATGAAGAAAGACCCGCTGGATGGCAGTAGCCACCGTTCATGCAAACCTTATACCCACACGCAGTCCCGTCCCAGTCGCCAACATTGACTCCGTCGAGCGCACCCGTCTCTGTAAGATCAAGGTCATGCCCGTTAACTATGACCTCTCGAATGCCGCCTGTGAATCCCACTGGGTCTTTGTCCACTGCATCCGGGGACACTGTGTTCAGGAAAGACACGCCCCCAATGAAAATATTCGTGCCAACATCCAGAGTGCTCGTGCCCTCCGAAGAGTTCCTGGTCACGGTTTCATCGTCTAGAATGAGGAAGCCGCGGTTGCCTTCTCTCCCAGTCTTCACCGTGTGCCACTTCCTGCCAGTCACATCGACCTCTTTTGGAGACTGTAATACAATCGTTTCGTTTCCCAGATTATAGCGGAGCTGCACAAATCCAGCTGACAGGGATACACTGAGGAAATCACCTTGGAAGAGAGTAGAGGATAATGTTAAAGGGATTGTTCAATAATGTTAATAATTTACATTAGGGTTTAGAATAAAAATTCTGTTATTAATTACTCGCACACATCGCTCAGTTCATATGGATTAGTTTACAATCAATCACTTTATGAACTTTTTGAAGCGTCAAAGAAGTAGTTGCGTAGCTGTCAACAGAGGGACAGAAATCTCTCAGATCTCATCAAAAAGATCTTCATTTGTTTTCTGAAGATGAACTAAAGTATTACGGGTTTGGAACGACATGAGTGTAAGTAATTAAAGGGTAACTAAACACTAAACCAACTTTTTTTAATTAATGATCTGTAAGACTGGGGCTTTATTAGTGGTGTTCATTGATTCGAGTAACTTTTTTGACATTTGGGTATAAAGTGTTTTAATTCTACAAAATATGGTGTAAAAACACCTGAGTGCTGCCCTCTTCAGGTTGAACGGTGGCTACTGCAGTGGAATTTTCCTATTGGATGTTTGCGGTAGTTTGTGACGGTAGCGGTGAGAGCTGACGTAAGCAGGTTTCAGCTTACCACGCCCTTTGGTACGAGCTACCACGTCCATGGCAGTATAAAAACCATCTTGTTTCGTCAAAACCACTATAGCGAGTCAGGAGTTGGAATTGCGAGTATTGAAAACGATCAGGATAGAGTATCCGTTCATCCCCTCTATCTCCGCTGGGCTCCACCCACTTTTCCAGCATTTTTCAAATATTGCCAGTGGGTGGAGTCAGGCTCTGACCAGGGGTTTAGTTACCCTTTAATGACAGAATTGTCATTTTTGGGTGAATTATACCTTTAATTCATAGCCTTTTGTTCACCACAAAACTCCTGAAATCATCTCCCTTTGTTTGTTTTTTGTTCACATTTGATTAGGCTTACAGAACATGACATAACCACTTGAATATGCATTAAAGATACACTTAAATGCTTTAATTTTGCATAAATTTAACCAGTCAAGATGCTGCCTTACCGGACCGACTGCTCAGGTACCGTGCGGTGTAGAATATGATGCCCTCAGGTGAAAGTGTTTGAAACTGCAGCTGCAGATGGGTTCTGTGCCTTATATTGATGGGAGGAAATGACATCCAAGATGACTGATTGCCACTGAAGAAAGGATCACTGATAGATACAGCTGGAAAAGAAATAAAAAACCTGAAAGCACAGGCTCTAATATTTGCCGTTTAAATGTTCATGAACTAATTTAAACAATTGTGTGACTTCCATTAAGTGAGCATAATATAAATATAGTATAAAAATATTTGAAAAAGTATCTTAAACTTTTCTTAACATATTCAAGGCAACACTCATTTTGCAGTGGCTTTTTACAATCTATTTTTTTCTCCTAAAATATAAAGCTATGTACATGTACAACTTTTTCATGTATAACAATATAAAATATGCATTACAGTATAAAAGGATTAATACATTTCATTTATACATCCACACACTACCGTTCAAAAGTTTGGGGTTGGAAAGATTTCTTTGAAAGAAATTAATACTTTTATTCAACAAGGACATTGAGCAAAAGTGACAGTAAAGACATCTATAATGTTACAAATATTTCTCTTCCAAATAAATGATGTTCTTTTGAACTTTCTATTTGTCAAAGAATCTTGAAAAAAACAACACTATTAATATTTCTGTACTGATAGGTTGAGCACCAAATCTGCCGAATATGTGGAACTAATGCGTAACTGGGCAATGGGTTCCTACACTCATGACATATCCTAAGTGTTATGGAAGTAGTTCTGCTTACCGCAGGCTCTACACTTTCTCATCTCTCTCCTGATCCTCCTCACTATCATCATCAGCCACTGGAGCTGATGAAGGTCCTGCTGCTGCAGAAAATATATTTTGACACATTTTACAGCGTCTTCTTGAAGGGCCTGTTTCTATTTTTCAAGCTATTTCTCTGCACATTCCTTGCGTTTCTTCTCCATCTCTCGGACTATTTTGACAGATACACACTGACACTGCATTGTTCTCTGCACCCTTCCGCAAACCCTCTAGTGGTTCCCTGGAGGTCGGATTGAATGTGGTCTAACCTTGCTGGCAGAAGAGTCCAGCAGAGCCTAGGGGGCACTGGCATGTGTATCCATCAGGAAGGGGCACACAGGTGGAGCCGCGAGCGCAGGAGGGCGGCGGGATGTGTTCAGCATCACAGAATGACACTTTCTCAGAGCAAAGAGCACCTTTCCATCCAAACACGCACTGACAGCTGGAGGGGAAGGCCACAGAGAAAAGATTAATAATGTTTGTCAGTCATTGACTTGCACAAGTTGAGCTCAAATGGAAATCTTACTACACAGAGGATCCAGAGTCCACACAGGTGCCCCCGTTCCGGCAGATGACCAGGGTGCATGGATCAACACCACACTGCCCCACATTACGTCCTGACTCCGGCCTGCCCTCTGGCCCTCCTGGAGGCTGAAACTTCCCATCTCTTCTCATCCGAAACAGCAAATCGAAAATGCAACCTTTAAAATCATATATATATATATATATATATATATGAGAGAGAGAGAGAGAGAGAGAGAGAGAGAGAGAGAGAGAGAGAGAGAGAGAGAGAGAGAGAGAGAGAGAGAAAAATCATCAATTATGTACCCTCCAAGCTCATAAAAAGAGAAAAAAAAAACCCACCATAAAACATTAAAAATAGTCTTTATGATTTATGCGATATATATCCTTAGTCTTCTGAAGCCATATGATACCACGAACAAAATATACAGTAGGCTACCATTCAAAAGTTTAGGGTCAGTAAGATTTTTTTCTCTCCAAAAATAGTGTTACAAAAAATGTCTTTCAAATAAATGCTGTTCTTCTGAACTTTTGAAAGAACCCTGAAAAAAAAAAGTGTCATGACATCCACAAAAATAATAAGCACCACAACGGTTTTCAACCCTGATAATCAGAAATGTTTCTTGAGCAGCAAATCAGCATATTAGATTGATTTCTGAAGGATCATGTGACACTGAAGACTGGAGTAATCATGCTGAAAATTCAGCTTTGCCATCACAGGAATAAATGACATTTTAAAATATATTAAAATTGTAATAATATTTCACAATAATACCATTTTTATTGTATTTCTGATCAAATAAATGTAGTTGTCTTGGTGAGTAAGAGACTTAAAAATCAATCAATAAATAAAATAAAAATAAAAATCCTACTGACCCCAAACTTTTGAATGGTAGTGTACATCTAAGAAAAATATTGCTTTTAGCAGCTCTGGAGGGATCCAATGGACTATATAAATGTAAACAAATGTTTTCCAACAACTGCAAAAAAAAGAAAAAACATGTTGACGTTGACGACCGCTTTTGTAATTATTTTTGGAAGCACCATCATGGTGAAGGGGAGAGAAAAAAATATGTGTACAGAAGTCCATGTGTTTAAGCTTTGATGCTGAAATGAAAAAAAAATAAAAAATCTGTTGTGCTTTTTCCAAGTAAATAGCAAAAAAGAAATTAAATGAAATGAGTGGCAGATACAGATGAGCCGTATGAATATAAAGGGACTTAATGCACACTGCCTTGAGCTCCATGAGATCAGTTCATATATTCATAACTGAGTATTACATTATCATCTGAATATAATACCCAGTCAATAACCATTTAAAATCATAATCAAGCAGTTTCAACAATTTAATTTGAGGTTGAAGAGGCCCCGAGATAGCCGCAGTCAAACTGTGTTTTACTTGCCCAGTAAGGGAATTACTGTAAACTGAGGGATGAGTTGAAACTATGTTATGTGGTAAGAGAGAAAAACTTGTATTGAATCCTGAGCATTTCTTAAACGACATCGACTAAATGACGAGACACTCAGTGGCTAGGACGGATCTTAGCCCATTTGTCATCAGTTCCAAAGTTTTCATGATGTTGTGCGTAAAGGTACATCATCTAGCGGTTAAAAAACAAAACTGCCTGCATTTTGCAGAAGAACATTGTTTTGGTTGTGCTTTGGCTCTGTGTGACTGTGCGGATGAATATGGCTATCCTACTGCAGTGCTCATAAAACATTGAATACTAGACTTAAGAGATAAAAGCAGTTTAGATGGAAAGGATCTCAAGCTGACTAGCAGAAGATGGTACTGCAGCTCTATCCATTAATAGACACGGTATTCCAGCACAGAGCTACAACAACGCATAATAAAATGACCCTTCACAATAGATAATGCTTTACAATGAACTCTGTAGAGAGCTACATATGGAAATTTATCTGTTAAATAAAATACCTTACTGACCTGTTGAGTAATGAAAACACCATCTTTGCGTCACTTTTACAACAATACAAATCCCTCAGTTCTCACCATCTCTGAAAAGCAGTTTTGTATGTTGATTCTTGTTTTATGACGAGCTGTCGCGTTCTTTTTTTGCCAGCAGACTCTCCTGTGTTCAGTGTTTGTTTAAAATGGTGATTCCCTGGAGGTTGGAGATTTAGCTGCTCCATGTCAAACTGTATCACTCATTGTGACAACAAACCTATGCCACTCCTACATCATACACGTGTCAAAGTAGCCTAAGCAACTTTCCTCTATCTACAGATTTGACGAGACGCGCACGGGCGAGTGATGCATGTACGCAATTTCCCATGAAAACCATCCCGACAGGTCTAAAATATAAACGCTTATAATAGGCTTACCATAGTGTATCAGGGTAAGACAAAAACACGTTTTGGATGAAGGATGGATTTTACTTTAAAAAAAAAAAAAGAGAAAAAAAAGTGTTCCTTTGCACAGAATTTGGGTCAGGGCAGGTAAAAACATTTCTTAAATGACAGACACATTCTGCTAAACAATTTCTTCCACTTCCCATGAAATGCAACAATTTATGTGAGGACGGTTTTATGAACGATTTCCAAAGAAATTTGTTCTGCTGGTTTCATGAATGAGGCCCATTGACTGAAGACAGTAGGATGGAATGGATCTTTTGTCTCAGTGTGATTCACAGCTGTGAGGAAATGCTGTTTAATAATGTTTGCAGAGATTAAAGATAAAAATATAGTACCAGTGAAAAGTTTGGATAGATGTGACTGAATCTGAAACCTTAACAACTTTAATCTAAATGCATATCCTTAAATGTTGGATTTTTTTTTTTTTTCAAAACTGAAGTTTTAAATGGTTTTAATTTTTTTTCAACGCCATTTCAAGACATCAAACAAGCCAATTATTATAATAAAACAGGAAAAAACATCACCTTCAAAGCTGTTCTGGAAACGAGAGCCTGCAGGCAATAGCTCAGGTGTGTATTCTTCATATCCACCCACATAAAGTTGACTGAAGGTGTTCAGGCCCACCAGCGGTCCAGTGGATGTACCTGTCCTCCTCTTCTGCCCATCGACCTATTCAGAAAACACACCAATGTGACGTCAGCATGACATCAAAAACAGTTTAGAGTCTAAGAACAGGAAATTACTGAATTTCCATTCCAGATCATTTCTTTTTTTGTCATCATTCTTAGAGATAAGACAAATATCAAAGTATTTTTACTGGCTTTGCGTCTTGCATTTAAAATCTATAGCAATATGATTGGTTTATTATTTTATAATGGTACAGTACTATCTTGAAAGCATCTAAATACCATGAAACCGGAACCACCGTTCAAAAGTTTGTGGTTTGAAAGAAGTCTCTTATGCTCACCAAGTCTGGATTTATTTGATCAAAAATACAGTACATTTTTAAATATATTAAAATAGAAAATAGACATTTAACATTTTAAATTATTCCTGTGATGGCAAAGCTGAATTTTACTCCAGTCTTCAGTGTCACATGATCCTTCAGAAATCATTCTAATATGCCGATTTGGTACTCAAGAAACACTTCTTATTATTAATGTTGAAAACAGTACTTAAACATATCACAGTTCCATAAAAAAAATATTTAGGATTCTTTGATGAATAGAACAGCTTTTATTATAGAAATCTTTTCTAACATTATAAATGTTGTTAACTCATTCTGCGAGGATGCTTTAAATTGATCAAACGTGAGAGTAATTAATCTCTTAAAAAAAATAAAATTATATATATATATATATATATATATATATATATATATATATAATCTTACTGACCCCAAACTTCTGATCAGTAGTGTATATAAAAGTAAAGAGCCTAGAAATGATCATTTAACCATCATTTCAAAGTTTGTTATATTCCTACAAAATAAAACGCACCTTCAGCCATCCATTTTTCAGATATCTTCCAATGTTCACTGTGTGAATTTTGATCCTCGGATTCAGGCGCTCGCTGATAATTGTTGCCAAACCCGAGCCAAGATTATACTTATGAACAATCCTGCCGTTCCGCACCCCCAATGCGAAGAAGTCGTCTCCACTGATGCCTTCACAGAAACAATAACACACAGAATCCAATTAGCACATGCACTGGAGTCCAAAAGTCTGACACCATATTGTAAATCTGGCATTTAGACATGGAAATAAACAGGTTTTAGGATTTTGGAACACAAAGAAAAGTGATGAGGAAATGAATCACTAATTTTGACTCAATTATAGAAAGGCATGTCAAATTGCAGCATTTTCATTAGTGTTTCAGGTCAAGCTGACCATCTCTAAAATGTAATTTATTTTTCTTTTTGAGCTGATGGATCAAACGCTCCAATTTATCTGGCCAATTATCAGGTGAATATTTGCCTTCTCATCCTCTCTGATTCCTTCTTTTTTGATTTTGTTCTCCACTGTGCTGCACGGCTCCCTTGACAATTGCTTCATTATTCACAGTGCTGTCCTCTTCCCTCTTTCCCTCGATGAATCATCCTAAACTATAATCCCGAGAGACACTCGCTGAACTGAGGAAGATTCATACCCCCCTTACTCTTTTATTCAGCTGCCTGTCTTTTGATTAAACATGTTCGTAGCAGCGACGTGTCAGTTAGCAGCCACTGAAACTGACCTTAAAATAAATTGCCGATGGTGGCGGAGAAGGCATGAGGAAACTTAACCGAGATGCTGTCTCTTCTTAATGGCACTTTCAACTGGACATTGATTTTTATTTTTTATGGATTTACATTTCAGTATTCTAGACTTTAATGAGAGTTAGTTGACATGTAGTTGCATAGAGTATCAGACTATTAGGTTAAAGTTAGTAGAATAAGTTGACCTGTACTTTCAAAGTTACTTTTAGTCAGTACTAGTAGAATGTCTGTAGGGGAGCATCTAAATAAAGTGTTAGCAGATATTAAGCAGACCGTCTACTAATATTCTAAAGAGAGTTAGTTGTCATGTAGTTGCTCAGTTACTTTACAAAGCTGCTTAAAATTAAAAGATTTATATACATTATTCTCTGAACACTACTCTCAATAATCTCTATAATATTTACCGTCTCAAGTAATTTACAATTGAAAAATGTTTAACCATTTTTGTCACACTTTAGATCAGGGCCCAATAGGCTTTATGCACAGCTTCACTACTTCCTGAACTTCAGCCAGCCCTTTGTTTCCTGTCTGTCATTATTGGACAAACTGATTAATCCAGGTGTGCCTGATTATTGTTACTGAGGCCAGGCACACCTGGATTAATCAGTTTGTCCAATAATGACAGACAGGAAACAAAGGGCTGGCTGAAGTTCAGGAAGTAGTGAAGCTGTGGCATAAAGCTAATTCTCACTATTAACTATGACTTTTGCCTCAAACTCCTTATTAATAGTTAGTAAGGTAGTTATGTTTAGGCATTATGTAGGATTAAGGGCTGTAGAATATGGTCATGCAGAATAAGGCATTAATATGTGCTTTATAATTAACAATAAACAGCCAATATCGTAGTAATATATATGGTAATAAGCAACTAGTTAATAGTGAGAATTGGACCCTAAACTAAAGTGTTTCCACTATTTTTACTGGTAAACAGACTTTTTATAATAATTAATTTTCTATAATAATCATAATTACTAAATTACTATTAGGCAGTATTAATTATTATTATTTGTCATTTACTCATGTCAAAGTCCATTACATTTTTTTTTTATTGTTATAACAAACTTTTAAATGAATTTACTTTTTTTTATTTTTAATTCCCTGTTCAAGATTTCTTCTCTATCGTTTGAGATTCTTTAGAGACTTCATATAACAGATCTTTCCCTCATGCCAGACAATAAAAATCATCGCCCCGTTTTGTGCACAGATAAATTGTCTCTGCTTTGCATGGGCTCTGGACTTACATTTATAGCATATTTTACAGAAGCTGCTCCATTAATATCTCCTAGTTGAGTGATACTACTTCCAAACCACACTTCCTCTAATATGACCTCAGTTGCTATGAATCCAGCTCTTATTTTTCATACCACAGTATATACAGCATGCTATTGTAAGCGCTGAGGGATGCACTGAAATCAAGGCGAATAAAGAGAGATGGAGTAACAAATGTGAACAATATTCCCATTTTGACCCACCTTGTCCCTTTTGCCCAGAAAAGAGAATGAGGCTGTTTCTCAAAGCGGAGACATTATTGGCAAAGGTGAGCTTCAGGTGGAATTCATAAAAATGACCCATACTGGGAATAGAGGGATAAGCCATATAGGATGAATATCCAGATTCATCAAGACCACTGAACCTGGGCCGAGTGATGTTGACAGCTGTGAAAAAATAAAATAAAAATTAATCAATAATTATACATATACATACATGTGTATAAACATATGTCTACAATAATGTGGAGCCTACAATATTACTAATAATACAATGGGCTATGATAGCCAAATTATTAATGGTTACTTAGCACAAGGGTTGCAGGTCCAATTCCAGTTATAGTTAGTATAATTATTCTTGAGAAATGTATTGGGACAACTTGAAATAAACAAGAATCTGTAAAATGTCACGTAATTTCACTGAGGTGAAGTTACCAGCAGCTGTCTGAGAAAGCGACACAAGATGGCGATATTGCACTATACATCAAGCTTGTCAAATCCTATATTATTATTTCCTTTGGGGGGAAAATGCTGCTTCTAACAATAATTATTATAATTGTGTTCCATTTTACTCTGCAAATGGACAGTGGTCGTAACATTTATATTTTGCAGAAATATTTTGCCAGAATTTGTGCAACGGCTGCTGCTTTGGACAATGTAGCCTACTTCAGAAGCAGAAAATCTTCCGAAATATCAACATTTGATCCACTGGTCCAGCAGCCATCGTTCAGAAACATTTCAGCTTGGGTACATTAAGCATCTACACTTTTTTTGTCCAGTGAAAAAAAAAAAAAAACGTGCTACCTTAAGAGTTTTCTCCACCCCTCATTTTGTCTTTATGAACTGTGCAGTCTGCAAGGCCTCTCCGGAGGATTTCTCCGGGAACAGCATTGAAGTTCTTCCCTATGCTCTCCTCTTGAATTATTGATGCCTTTTGAAATTGCACATATATTACCTTGTCGCGGTTTATTTGCAGAGGGCCTAATGAAGGACTAGAATGCGTTTTTAGCAGGGACGGTTTGATGAGGCCAGCTGTATTTCTTCACTCACAGTGTCGTGTAATGGCTCAGTGATACGCTGCTTATGCTGAGTTACGTTTTCTTGCTCAAAGTGAAATTCATTAGCAAGCCGGCCATTTATTAATCAGATGCATTGGGCACTTTTTGAGAGTGCCAGTTACCACCCTAAGATAAACTGCAGTCCTGTATAAGGATGTAATTGAACTCATTTGCAAAGTCAAATGGGGATTTCTGATTCAAGCCTTCAGAAGTAACCAGAACTGCAATAATTACAGGCACAAAAAACACTTGCTTTCCCTGATTCCCCCCCCAATGCCGAAGATGACTAAAACCTCACTTTTTTATTTTCCCCCATTTGACAGTATATGAGACATGACCTCAAATGACTATATAACTTGTTTAAATTTCCATGCAAAGGCACTGCATAGCACAGGAAGGCTCTCTATTGCTGCTGTTGCTAGAGGTGACTAAAGGAACAAGAAAACAACCTCCAAATCACTTGCAGTTTTTACTGGTGACATATCACCCATTTATTTTCATTCGTTCGAGTCAAAAACCGTTTGTGTGCAAGGATTTTTCTCTAGTGAAATTCAATAGCCTTCTGTCAGCTGTGTTGGCTGGACCCGCAGATATTTTGCTTTTCTTGATTATCTTCGCTTACCACACACACAAAAAATGAAATAAAGACATATGCACATAAGAATAAAAAAAAACATGCACATGTGAGCAACTCCTAACAAAATCTCTTTGATCCCAAACACTTCCCACAAGATGATTATTTAATCTTCTGGTGTAGAGCCTGGTGACGATGGAATGAAAAAAACAGGAAGTCACATGATATGTGTGTTAAGGCGGTTTAAGACAGATGTGCCATTATGTTATGGGTCTATTTTAGGTGAGTGTGATGTGAATGGTGCGTCAAAGAACACAGTCTGTCCTCTAAACTCCACTGCCGCATCAAGCAGCTTCCAGCAACACAAGCTCCCGTGATCAATCCAACGATCAATCTATCTGTCTTCCTGTGGATTTAGAATGTAACTTCTAAAAAAAAAAAACATGGACCTTTGAAAATAAAGTACAGAAGTTGGTTAAACTAACTAAAAAAAATAAAAAATAAATTAAATTAATTACTTAAATCATTAAATAAATGTTGAAATATTGAAATAAATTATTAAATACATTATTAAACTAAAATAAAGGCACATTTATTCATTTGTTTGGTGATTTAACTAATTGAATTATGTTTGTTTATTGACATTTTAGCAATTTGTTTGCACTCATTTTCAGCATTATTTTTGGATTGCTTTTTTAAGCACAATCTCATGTCATTTCATTTTACTGTGATGGGCTGTCGATTGTTTTCCACAAATTGCTTCTTTCAGACAGTTCGTTTCAATGAACCGATTCGCTCGTTCGTTTCCGTCATCAAACAATGATGTCACTAACCCTAACTTCACGTATGCAATCCTATTATTAAAGAACCCAATAATGATGTGAAACGCAGATGTTTTACATGTCTAAAACCAAATAAACTAATGAAATAAACCTTTAAATTCATCCATAATTCAAGTCAACTGCTTAGTTCACGCATGCTCGTATCAGCAGCGCATCGGTTCTTCGCGGGCATGTCCGATTCAGAACTGTTTCCTAAAAATCACTGTACTGGTGACTCGAGAACTGTTGTAACCATTAACCGACTCTTGACTCGAGAAAGAACCATCAGTGTATTGCAGTTAAATCACATTTGCTATGCTGCCTGGCATCTTCTTTTTTTTTTCATTTGAAATAAGACCATGATCTTCTGAATAATGTATAGATTCTAAATGTAACACTAAATCAATCCATAAAACAGACTCAAAACACCCTTCCTATAATTCCATTAGTCCAGGCTCATTTGAAGAAGTCCAGCACATCCAAAGTTGAGTGACTGCCCAGAGGCAGCGAGGCCTTGGCTACTAATCAATACTGATTGATGTTATCTGCTGTTATCGGCCTTTAAATTCAAATGTCAGTCCCGCTCGGTGTGACACTGGGAGATTAGAACACTCTATTTGGCATCAGGCTCTTTGCTGTCTGATAGAGCGACGTCTGGTAGCTCAGCCTCGCGTGCTGTGCCAAGCGGTCTTCAAACCACGCCACCCAATTAGATTACAGCGAAATAGCCGCAGTTCTTTCCCCTCTAAGCACAGTCGAGGAGATGAAGAGCTATCTGTGTAAGCAGATATCCGACTTTAGCTGACTTAACACTGCGAGGTAGAGCAGGGGAGAGAAGTACATTAGTTACACGGTGATGTAGTATGACTTCACAGCTTTGTTATTTGAGACAATAAAACAAACCCAATTGCAGCCAGTACGTTCTGTAACTACACTTTGATAAATTAAGTTTCAGAGTTACGTAAATTACACACTTGGTGTGCTCATTATATTTGGATGCGTACTACCTGTAGACACCTCGAAAGGTCTGTGTATGTAGTGGAACCGGGTTCCAATCCAATGCAGACTGGCAGTTATCCTCAATGTTCATTGTGAAAGCATCAGTTCAGTAACTGTTTGCAGCAAGCGCAGAGCACTTAGCTACTCTAATTGGAATGGTATTTCAACGGCTTGCATCAGTTAAACAAAACAGCTGGGAATACTTTCAATACACCACCTATGGGTCTAACCTCAAAGACGGAGGTGATGGAGGAAAACAAACCTCAGAATGGCACAGATATCAAAAGAAACACCCTCTGGCCACGCTGGCTTCAACGTCTCAATTGATACCGATGTAAATCAGCGTCTACACAAACCTTCATCGCAGAGGAGACCCTGCCATCCGTAGGGGCAAAGACACGCCGCTTCGAGCTGCGTCTGGGGAACACAGGTGGCGCCGCGCGCACACGGGTTTCGCTCGCAGGCGGTGAACTGGCACAGCTTACCGGAGTAGAGCGAAGGACACGCACAGAACCAGTTCTCCGCATCACTACACACAAGGAACCAAAATGAGGGGAAAAAAAAACAGAGAGATCATTAGTACACCAATGAAATGTACCCGTACTGCATCATTACCTTCGGTGGAGTTTGCGTAGAAAGCATACATTGGGAAGGGGCATTGGGGGGGTTAAAAATGTCAAAAAAGCAGGGGAGAATACAAATGAGAATACAGAGCGGAATGGATGGAAGTGATACATCACTGGCCTGAACTCGAGACCATCCTTGTCAGCCAGACCAACATCAACTGATCTTGCAGTGCAAGCGCAAGTAAAAGTACACTTTGTTCAAAATATTTTACACATACAGAAATGAACAGCAATTGATTTGGCATTTGATTAAAATGTTCACTCGTAAATGAAGATTAAGTCTGTGATCTAGAATGTTTTTTTTAAATTCCTATGGGTTCCTAAATAAATGCAGCCATGGTTAGCATTAGAGACTTGCATCAAAATCATTAAAACATCTTACCGACCCCAAACTTCTGAACGGTAGTGTACATGAAAATAAACAAATGGCTTTATCATGTTTGTGGGTCCGTTAAAAACACCTTGTTTTTAATTTTCAACGGAGAGGATTGCACCAATTTTCAGATCACATGACCAATGGTGTCATGCTGCTATTAGTAATAACATGTTTAATTTATCTTTTTTATATATTTGCTGTATATATGTTTAACAAACTTGTTGATTGTTGTCATTTTATTGATTATCATCAGACTGCCAATATTAATAATAAAAAATTCACTTTATAGCACTTTCAGACAGAGCTCAAGGCAAAAGCATCTAGACAGTTATGTGAAAAAGAAAGGACACCCTTCAGAATTTTTTGGTTTTACTTATCAGAACAATAAAAATCATGAGGTCATTAGCATGTCTTAAAATGAGGTAAATACAACCGCAGATGAACAACAACATGATATATTACACTGTCATAGTTTGTCACACATTTATTTTCGTTAAATTTAGTACACTGTCTCGAGCAACTGAATTATACTTTTAGCAGCAATAAGTTGAAGGAATCGTTTTCTATATGACAGTATCAGTCTCTATATTCATAAAAACGCATTATACAACATTCCACTTGTTGGGATGTCCATTTTATAAATATCATGCAGTGAAAAGACTAGCATTAAATCAATCAAAAAGCGGTCCAAAACCACAGGGTTGAAGAAGAGTCAGAGCACATAAACAAAAAACTTATTGAGTGAATCACAGATTCATTTAAATAAGCGAATAACTGGGCCTGAAGGCCATCTACAAAAGCAGACTCACATTCTGCTGATCTATCCTCAATGTAAGCGAATGATTAGAAATGCCCCAGCTAAAGGATGACTGCCGAGGTGCAATTCCGCAAACGGAACTTTTATAATTCCAGGCTTTATCCTCAAGCGAGAGGTGGAGGGTGGGCCAGCATGATAAGCAATATTCAGACAAGAACTTCATAAGCTGCCGGAAGATGTAGACCGTTTTCAAAGGTATAATATCAGATACAGGAAGCATTGGAGGAGTTTCAAATCTATAAATTAATAATGTGTTTTGAGCTGCAGCACAGCTGAAATGAAATATTTACATTCTGTCACTGGGATTTGGAACCAGTGCAAGTGACTGATACATAGACACACAACAATATTCTAAAAATGTGGGCATGAAAAGATTTGAAGGAATATCTATGCAGGGAGAAATCGAATTTCAAATAAAAATGGCACGCTTATGAACGTTACAAAAATAATTGCATTTATGCAGATAACACTGGATAGGGTAACATGCAACCTTCCCACTCTATAAGAGACTAATTAAGTGACCTGGTTTGTACACAAGCACTCTTTGCACCGTTCCCAGGGAAAGACAGAGAACGGTTTGTCACTGCCTTTCAGGACAGCAGGGGGTAATGCCGCGGCAGACTGCGAGATTATTGCCCCGCATTATGTAGAACATGCAAACACATCTGTTTCTGTGACTGATTGCCCTTCACCAGCCATGCGAGCTCAGACTGACGCAGGGAACAGTCAGGAGGAACACTCAGGTGTCGGCTGCATATGGCGAGCCCCGTACGTAGCCAACTGTGTATGATCACAGGAGATGTGTTTACCACTCTTCAAAGAGAGTCTTGACATTGCAGTGACATATTCTGTATTTTGATCATGACACTTTATCTTTAAAAAAAGAGAGAAATAAAAGATTTCAGGCTTTTAGTCTATTAACTTTGAGACCATCAACTGTAAATAGATAAATATTCATCACATACACATTTACACATTATAAAATGTATATTTTTTGGCTTTTAGTCTATTAACTTTGAGACCATCAACTGTAAATAGATAAATATTCATCACATACACATTTACACATTATAAAATGTATATTTTTTGGCTTTTAGTCCATGTGTGCTTTGAGACCATCAACTGCATATGCTAGTGCACTCTCTAAACATTCACATGATTCATCATTTAATTAACAGCCTTTTATGTCTGGAAAAACGTACGTATACAGTTAAAACCCCTTCATTTATTTTCACATCTTGCTATGTTGCTGCCTTATGTTAAACTACTTTAAATTACTTTTTTCACATCAATCTACACTCCATACACCACAATGACAAAGCAAAAAAACAGATCTGTGACAACTTTGCAAATGTATTAATAAGAAAAAACTGAAATAAGTACATTAAGTACTTCGTTAAGGGTTTCAATACTTATGCAAAGCAGCCTCAAGCCTTTTTAGGTATGATGTGAAATACACATCTGCATTTGGCGATTTTCTGCCAATCTTCACCTCAGATCGTCTCAAGCTCTGTCAGGTTGGATGAGGACCGTCGGCGGACAGCCATTTTCAGGTTTCTCCAGAGATGTTCGATTGGGTTCAAGGACATTATAAGAGTTGTCCATTAGTCACTCTCATTGTCTTAGCTGTGTGCTTAGGGTCATTGTCCTGTTGGAAGGGGATAGCTTCAGACCATGACACCATCCAGTCGGAGGATCATGGAGCT
Organism: Rhinichthys klamathensis goyatoka; assembly: GCF_029890125.1. Taxonomy (NCBI): domain Eukaryota; kingdom Metazoa; phylum Chordata; class Actinopteri; order Cypriniformes; family Leuciscidae; genus Rhinichthys; species Rhinichthys klamathensis. The sequence goes on along the minus strand of NW_026606652.1, from coordinate 955,757 downwards.
CAACCAGTGTGACCATCACCACTCTAACCAAGGCCCTTCTCCACTGAGTGCTCAGTTTGGCAAGCTCTAGGAAGTGTCCTGGTTGTTCCAATCTTCTTCTATTAAGGATTATGGAGGCTACATGCTTATGTGAACCTTCAATTCAGCAGAATTTGTTTCCCCAGATCTGTGTCTCGACACAATCCTGTCTCTGAGCTCTAGGCAGTTCTTTTGACCTCATGGCTTGGGTTTTGCTCCGATTTACATTTTTAGCTGTTAGACCTTTTTTTGAGAGGTGTGTGCCTTTCCAAATCATACTCATTCAACTGAATTTGCCACAGGTTAACTCCACTCAAAGTGTATAACATCTACAAGAGAAATTGGAATGCTCCTGAGCTAAATTTACCAGAAAAGGGTATGAATACTTTTATGTTTAATACATTTGGAGTCATCACAAATATATATATATATTTTTGTCATTGTGGTGTACGGAGTGGATATTAATGCGAAAAAAGTAATTTAAAGTAGTTTATCATAAGGCAAATATATATATATATATAGTTCAAATTTATATTCGGGTGATATATTATAATTATATTGGCCTGGGGTAAAATAAGACTCTTAGCTCACCAAGGCCTTTATTTTAACAGTAATATTGTGAAATATTTTTTAACAAGTAATTTATTCCGTAATGGCAAAGCCTTTTTATAGCCTTTGATAGCCTTTACTCCAGTCTTCAGTGTCACATGATCCTCCAGAAATCATTCTAATATGCTGATTTGGTGCTCAAGATCGTATTATTGAATCTTATCACTTGTTGAAAGCAGTCGTGCTTAACTTTTTGTGGAAATAAATTGTAAGGGTTCTTGGATAAATAAAAAGTACAAAAATATTTTGTAACATTATACATGTCTTTACGGTCACTTATTCAGCAAGGACACATTGATCAATAAAGTATTACATTTTAGAAAAAAACCTTTGAACAGTGGTGTACACATGCGCACGCGCACACACACAGCATACATGAAAATACAGTATGCAGAATATCCAGATAATCTACTAAATTTGCCAAAGTGTGTTTTAAAAAAAAAAACAAGATGTTGATTAAACACCACTCACTGCATTGCAACATTATGAGTCATTTGACAAAAATATGACCCTGGTATCATACAACTCTTAGAAAGTCACTGTTGCTAATATGGTTCACAGAGGTCATCCTGCATTCAGTTATATAAAGATGCTTATTTGACCAATGGGCATTATGTAAGGCAGTCAAGAGACTAAAAACCAAGAACATTTGTCTGTCTTTGTAGCATTGACCTCTGGTTCACTTCCATTCTTACCAAAGCAAAAGAAAGACAAAAACCATTGAAATGTAGTGTTCTGAAAACGCGGCTAAACAACAGTCCTGACGCACACGTCTCCCAACAGATATAATAAGCTACCATCACTACGGACCATTTCGGCTGCAACTAAAGTGAGCTTCTGGAAGCAAACATGGATGAATAATTTAACATTGTAAGTGTTCTCGATGTCTGTTTAAATAAGGGAGCATCCAGAGAACCAGACAAAAAGAGTCTCTGACTGTTTGTTTCAGTGTAACCAGTCATGATAGTAATAATAAAGCAATGAAAACCCAGATTTTATAATAGTTCTGACCACAGACAGCATTTTAAATTAAAAGATCTGTAAACGCGACACGAGGCCACGGCTCACCGGAGACCCAAAACGGAGAGGCCGGTCCTCCAAACATGCTGGATAGCCTGTTTAGTGGGCCAAGCACTCGATTATACACTTGGGCGGGCGTGACACACTCAGTAAAAGAGTTTAGTGCTCAGCTCGACAGCGAGGTGAATGATGTCGCTTTACGGGAATGAAATGAACGGCTGATGTACAGCTGTTCGCTCCTGCCCTCCACACGCTCTAGCCGTTACCCGGTGGAGGTGAGGAGAATCTGTCTCAAAGTCAAAGGATTACAACCGTTAAAGCCATGAATCACTGTCAGAACTCAACACTAGTAAGGAGACTTAAAACAGGAAGCCAGGTACTTTGAATGCACACATTAGGCCCATATCCACAGTCATTTACGTTTTCCGAAAGTTTAAATGGATGAGAGAGAAAATGGATGAGGACATCTGAGGTGAAATACAGTTTTGTCAGATGACAACAGAGAGAGAAATGACTCTGAGCAGAAGCAAATGCAAGGAAAGCAGGGATATGTTTAAGTACCATCTGTTGAGAAAAACTAGCCTACTAACGTCAGCTGCTGGCTTGGAGAAAAAGCCTATTCTTTGTGTCAACATGCTCCCGTCACTCGGCTCAGCTAACTGGGATTACCATTAGGACATCTTCCAGGACAATTATCTGCCTCACACATGTGCAGCTAGTTTTACCCTTTTAAAATAAACGTGGACTGTTACTTCGATCTCGACGCAGAGGCTAAGTACTATGCATGTGACTTTGTAAATGAAAATAAATGCAGCTGCCTTTCAGACTAAAAATGAATGATTATGTACAAGATATCTAACCAGCATATCAAAAGAAGCCCATGTGATCAAAGAGAATACTCCGCTGATTTGTTTACAGGAAGCCTGGAGGAGAAGATAAAAGAAAAGGACAGTCATCACCACAGAAAAAGACCATTCACACACAAACCAAATGTCGAGTCTGGACTACTCAATGGCTCATCACATAAAGGTCAGTGATGGGGCTAATGCCTCACATTGGTTATATATATATATATAAATCAATATTCACAGAGCACTTTAGTGAAACTTTTTCCGAGATGAGTTTAGAACGAGAAATAAGGACGCCACTATATACAAGCCTGCATGTTTAAACTGGAACACCTATATAAAACAACAGCAACATCAAGAGCTGAATCTACTTCATCTTCTGATAATGACATAAAACTGTCTTAAATTATTATCTTAAAAAAATTAAAAGAGAAGTATTCAGTGTTAAACAATATGTTTTTTAAAAACGAGGAGTACTTCTATAGCATCTCAGCGAGTAGGTTATGCGATGAGGCGCTATGAAACTATTACGGGGCAAATAAATTGTAATATTAATTTATTAATAAAAGTAGCCTAATAAGGATGATAATAATAATCACCATTTAGATCATCGCTTGGGGATTGAGATCATCATTGGGGGGCCTGTCGCAGGCACAGACTTAATTTTTAGCTTCAGACTTTGATTCCATCCAGTCGGAGATTATCAAACATGGTTGATATTATGTGACGATTTTAGAACACATTGTTTTCATTCGTCACGCATCTGCTAGCATCGAAGCACACGCAAGTTTGTTGCGTTTAGAATGACTTGAGTCTGAAAGTGTGGGATCCTCAGTCATTTATTGTAGAATGCCAAGTTTTTCTCTCTAACCATTTACAAAGTCGTATGACGCCTAGAGTTTTGAAATCTGTTCCAATTTTAAAAGTTGTATAGTGTATTCCAGCCTTTATTCGTTATTCCAAACCAAAGTCCTCCATGTATTGTAATATTCTTTTCTGCTTATACAGTATATAAGGAATAAATCAGGTTTGTACGCAACAAGGGTAAATGGCACCTTATCTCAGTGTTTGGAAGCGTTTAGGTTTAAATTCAGAGCCAGTTCTCTGTAGTCCTTTAGGAAAACCGCTCCACGGCTGTCAGACAGAGTCCCTGAACGTGCGCTGAGTGCCTGTGCTCAAGCTGCTGTGGTCAAGCACACCATCAGCTGAGCACAAGGCATTTTTTAACACTGACATTTACATGGATTTGTAATAAATATATCATTAGATGAAAAAAAAAAACTCTTTAATGGTCTTGTGTTGACAAATTAATCTTTAGTCATGTTTTTACGCTTCACACTACAGACTACAGAAGAGAAGCACATTGTCATTGTGATCAGGTACAGACATTTGCAAAATTATTATATTGTACCAAAATAAATTATAGTAACGCAATACTTTTTAGCACCAGTACACTACGATACTAAAAATGCACTTCAAATGCTACATTACTATACATCTTTACTATACAGAAATCGCTTTTGAATGCATGCTTGCTTTTCACTTTCGCTTTTGAGTTTGCGATCATGTGTACTCTGTGTAGGCATATTCAGTTTATAATTGTAGCATCTGTTGTCCAACTGAACTAAATGGTTTTTACTTTTATAAAAAAGCCAAACGACAGTGGGCACTGGGCAAGTAATATAATCGGCGTACGGACGAACGCCGTGTAACACCAGTAACATGACTACCACAGCAAGCCTAGGGTCAACCTTAAAGCTGCCGTCGGCAAAATTTTTTTGATCATATTCAGTGAAATCGACACTATAATCTGACAGAACAACATAAATAAAGTGGTTTTAGAAAAAAACCCGAGCTTCTAACTCCACCTGGAGCGTGTTATTTGTTTTGCAAAAATCCACAGCTCCCGGTTCATCATGTCCAATCAGCGCAGGGGGGTGTGAGATCTGACTGTCAATCACAGATCGGGCACACGCTACCCCTCGCGCACGTTACAATCACATGCACACGCCTGAAGTTCGCGGAAGTTCGCGCAGTAACGAAGAGTGATGGCGGAAAATCAAGTACGCTCATTTAGAGTATAAATGACGTTAGCAATTGCAATCTATCGGTAGATTAGCCAGGACAGCATACCTCCAAATACTCCATGGTGTAGATGGATGCTGATGAGACGGGCGCGTTCCAGGGCTCTCAAGTTTTGAAGACAGGTAAGAGTGACACCCAGCCGACGGGGGGTTGGATACATTTTTGTCATTGGTTGTTGCATTAAATCTTACCCAGATACAATAGTGCTATTTTCTGATTGGCTATTGTGTAGCTCGACGAACAACACCAGAGGAAACACGCTTGATTCATGCCGGTTCCATAGTGAGAGCGGCGCGGCCAGAGTTTTGGGCGCTGCGGCATATTAAATATATTTCAAATAGTTTTTCAGCGTGAGAAATACAATGTGTGGCGGGAGAGCGTGACAAAAGACCGAAATGAGTGACTGTCACGCTCAATGCGTGACACTTGAGAGTCCTGGCGTTCACTGAAAATCTGGTGCACACGCACTGACGAGCATGAACTGGGTGGGAGGGTATCCGTTGATAGTGGGGGAGGGGCATGAGAGTTATAAACATTCAAAATTTTCCTAAATCCACTCAATCTGCCAGACTTGCCGACTGAAGCTTTAAATTACAAAAGATTTGACACCTATGTTGACAGTTGCTGATTGGAAATGCATTGAGAATCGTTTTTGAATCAGATCATGACTAACGAAATCTAACAGAATCGTGACAAGCTTAAAGATTCCCACCCTAATCAAAACATGCTTTTAACATAGAAAAGTAAACATAAAACTCAAAAATGGTGCAATTGTAAACTATTGGTTGTAGGCAACACAAAAACGCTGCCTGTGGTTTAACAAAAAGCACATTCACACATCACTCCCGTCCCTGCAATCAAGCCTCTGATTACCGCTATTTAAAACTCAAGTGAGCATCTTCACAGCATCCGCATATCATTGACAATATTTACAAACTCTGTGCCCTGGCAAAAGCACAAAATTTAGTAGAAAATTGCATGTATGCCAAATATTGAAAGCTTAAGAGATGCTTGTGAAAGAATGCTGATTGACGAGTATGACATCTGCGCGTACAGTGAGGAACTCCTCCAGTCACGTTGTCTACCACTCACCAGTCCTTTATTGAGAAACATCCAATTACAGTCATTTTCATCTGAATATTGTTTTAACAGACACTTTGAAAACACTATTCGCAGAATGTAGCCATTGCAAGTTGAGATGGTTCTACCTCCAATAGAGTTTCAAAAAAGAAGGAAGTGAAATCATACCTGAGACAGGTTCCTCCATTGCGGCAGGGTTGATGCTGGCAGACTGTGGCGTCACAGTTGTGAATATTTTGGCCTCTGATTGCTTCCCCCACCACATGCAGCTCTTTGGAGCCCATCTGCAGTTCACGTATGCAGCCGATGAATCCAAAAACATTCCCACTGTTGTGGTGCAGCTCTGAGAGGGATGGAACGCCACCAAGAAACGTGGGGCCGAAAACCACCTTGAGTGTTGGGAGGAAGAAATGAGACATATGTTAACAATAATGATGATTTTATCTAGCTAAAGATAATCATGTTAGATTAGCCTGTGCTTTAAAGTGCTCAGTAAATAAATTCAAAGTAGCAAATAAAATGAAGATTACTGAAGTATGTTGTAAAATACTATTTCAGTCTTGAAATTTTAACATTCAATTCAATGGGTTATCGTTTCTTTGGTTACTTTTTTTTTCTCGGAAATTGCTAGTAAACTTCACAAATAATTACAAACAATAAAAACAAAAATTCAGTGTACACCATTGTTCAAAAGTTCTCAAAACGCTTTTTGAAAGAAGTCTCTTATGCTCACCAAGGCTGAATTTAATTGATCAAAAATAAAGTAAAACTGTGATATTATCAAATGTTTACAATTTAAAATAAATGTTTTTATTTTAACATACCGGTATTACAAAATGTAGATGAAAAAACCTGAGACAGACATTTTAATTTCCTATAACTTTATGCTTAATTTTTTCTATCCTTATGGTGTGTTCACATTAATTTACTTATTTCACATCAATTTAATTATTGCGCGAGTAGATTACATACAAAGTCAATGCAAAGACGCGAATAGACGCATCATTCGCGCCGGGCGTTGCGAATGACGCGAATTGGGCGACGCGTTTGCCGCGAATGTCTTCCGCGCAAGTTGAAAAATTTGAACTCGAGCGAATGTTCAAACGTCTAACTTGACGCGATAGACGCGTATTTAACGTTCTTAATAAAGCCTGGTTTATGAAGCTCTATAAATGGATTTGTGAAGCCATTATATTCTGATAAAGACTCATAGTCTGTTGAAAGTGTCTGTTTATTACAGCACAGCTCTCTCTGAGGTTCTCATCAATTAGGACGCAAACATGAACCAATTATTTAACGTGAATGATCAAACTTCTTATTTTTTTGAAGACATATTATTACACCAGCTCTCAAAAAGACTGAGGTTTCTTCTTTACAAAAATAATGGCATAACAACCTACATGACTGCACATAAACAAGCTAACTAACTGTCTGTCTGTCCATCCTCTATTTATCATCCATCCATATTTACATTTGTAATTTAAAAAACTATACTGCAACAAAAAAAGTGGTAAAAATGACAGTAGAATGATTAAAGTAAATCAGATAATTCATAGATAAAATATAGACTGACAGTCATTCAAATGATTGAATGTGTAGAGGCAGATTTACCTCTGACACAGGCTCATCCATGTATTTCTGCTGCCAATTAGCAGTTCCATTATCAACAGCTATTTCAATGATACAGAGCCGGCCATTGTCACGAGATGGCAATGCATATCTAAAAGAGAGAGACAGAGAGGAGGGAATACAGATAAAAAATGAGAGAGTAAGACAGACACAGGGCATGGGAGGAAGGAAGGAAAATCTCATTAGATCATGCAGCATTCACAATAAATCCATTTAAGCAAAAACTACACAAATTGAAGAGGGGAGTTCTTGGCTGCTACTAGGCCACTCTACGGAAATCTTAAACTCCTTCACACACAGTAAAAATATGCATCTTCCAGGCTTTTGTTCTATATCCATCCTTTCCTGTTTTACCAGTCAAGCAATAGATCTTCTCAATCATCTCAAAATGTCAAAAGACAGCTCCTCCCTGCTCACGGGCTGAACAATAATCCATTTCAGGAACCTAACTCAACAGTAAAAGGTGCTGAATGTCTCGGCAGTCTCCCCCACAAAGCTTTCAACTGTGGTTTGACGTGATCCAACGGTTATTCTGTAAAATCCACCATCCTCACTGCAAAATACATGTAATCGGCAAAAGGCATGGATTTTCTCATTGTCCAATCAGTTCTTTCAGGCTCATGAAAACCTTGAGACTAGCTTATTCAAGCATCAGCTTTTGATTTCAGTCCATGTTGGGTTCAGGGCAAGAGGGGGAGAAAAGTCTCCTCTCCTTTAATGACCAGATGCGAGCAATCAGGGCGATTGCCCTCATGCTAATTTGAAACAGCCTTGCAGGACACCTCCCTGAAGGCAATCAAAGCCCTACAACTTCAGGTAGCACTAATTACAACACTGGGGAAGTTATGAGAGTCGCTCTGCATACAGATTGACAAATTAATGCCCGATTGGGACTACGAGAAGGAAATTCAATGTGACTGACAGCCCGGCACCGAACCAGTATTTCTGATGAATCCTGAACATAAGGACATGAGCTGATTTGATTGTTTGCCAAGGCTCCTGCAATGACTTTAATATTCTGGTATTAGTCCAAGTAGCGGGATGTTATGAAGTACTAATTATTTTAATCATGGCTCGATAATCACTTTAGGTGCATTGGACAGCTGTTTGCATTTATAGAGACTTCTCATCAGGTTCAATGTGTCCTATATGATATGATATGATGATTTCAGCATTGGTAGCAAATGCAGGTGCATACAGTAACATTTGATTGTTTTAAAGAGGCTATTTTATGCCCCTTTACAAAGTCTTGTAAAGGGGCATAAAATAGGTCTACTAGAATAGATTTTCTTTCTTGAATGTAAAAAAACAAACAAAAAAAACCATTATTTTTCACATATTTTACATTGTTGCAGCACCTCTCTTCCCAGTCTGTTAGTAACGCTCTGGGCTGCGTTTCCCAAAAGCATCGCAAGCCCAAGTTGATCGTATAGACCATTGGTGGCAATGGTTATACGATCAACTTAAGCTTACGATTCTTTTGGGAAACGCAGCCCTGTTTATTTCCAGTCTCTGTGAAGCCCCTCCTTCTGAAAAGCTCAGTGTGCTCTGATTGGTCCAGTGGATCATTGTGATATGATTTGTCAGTCGCTTTGAGTGCGCTTGGTAAAAAAAAAAACGTTTTGCATGTGCCTTGGGTGGGAATTTTTTAAATGAGGAATATTGTGACGTGTACGTTTACGGAAGAAAACCCAAGACTACAATCAAGGGAGTTCAGAAACAACGCTTACTGATATAGAGAATAACTCCCTTTGGAGTGACTTTGTGCTTTGTAAATTTGCAGACCTTTTTCATGCTCAAAAAGCAACATTATAAACAAGACAGTTGCAAATGTAAAAAAAGAATAATAGGTTCTCTTTAAATTAATCTCAATTTGGTTAAAGAGGCAGTTTTCACACAAAAATGACATAGCTGTCATTACTTAACCTCATGTTGCTCCAAATCTATATGACCTTCTTAACACAAAAGTTACATATCGTCCATACAACATTGGCTCAACCAAAAAGTGTGAGATTGGGGCTTGGACAATCTTTTTAACCAACCAATCGCGTGTTATTTTCAAGCAATATTGTGGGCAATTGTGTTTAAAACTAAACTGTTTCCCAGCTCACTGTGTTACCGCTTTCTTCTCTAGACGTGGCAGTTAAATGGCACCCACTGAGATCTACAGGGGTTTGTCCATTTAAAGTGAACGACACGCAACAAAGAGAGAGAGAGAGAGAGAGAGAGAGAGAGAGAGAGAGAGAGAGAGAGAGAGAGAGAGAGACAACAGATTTCAAAGACTCACACTGCATTTATGTTGGACAATACAAATATGATGTTAAAAAAGATTTAAATGTCACTTTATAAAGTGCGGCAGATGACACAATCTTAAAGGGTTTGTTCACCCCAAAATGAAAATTCTGTCAGTAATTACTCACCCTCATGTTGTTCAAACCCCGTAAGACTTTCGTTCATCTTCGGAACACAGATTAAAAGCTTCTAGGTTGCACGTCACACGCATCACACACATGACCAGCGTCGGCCAATAGTGAGCCTACGTGTGACGTGCAACCTAGAAGCTTTGCGCAGTTTCACTACGTGAAATCTCGAGGCCCACAGAGAAGGAAATGAATAGTTGAATAAAGTGGTTATTTTTGTTTGTTTTTTTGCGCACAAAAAGTATTCTCGTCGCTTGATAAACTTAAGATTGAGCCACTGTAGTCACTGGGACTATTTTAACGATGTCTTTAACTTTTCTGGGCCGGCCAGTTTCAATCCCTCAGAAGCCTATGGAGGAGTGATCCAGCTCTCAGATTTAATAAAAAATATCTTAATCTGTGTTCCGAAGATGAACGAAAGTCTTACGGGGTTGGAATAACATGAGGGTGAGTAATTACTGACAGAATTTTCATTCTGGGGTGAACTAACCCTTTAAATAGCTACATGCTACCAAATGGCAAAGACAGCTAATATTTCTCTGGGCTCATATTAAAAAGATCTAAAGGAACATCTAGTGCAGTGCTGTGGCTGAGCATGTCTGTGATGATCTAACTGGGCGCTGGTGTCATTCTTTCTGATGAGCTCTAGTGGACACGTGGATACAGTCCTGAGGGAACAGAATGAGCACACTGGTTATTTACAGAGAGAGAAAGGGCACAATTCCGTCATGTGGGAGTCTCAGTCAGATCTTATTATCCGTTTACTTCAATGGAAAACATTTATTTCTCAAAAAGCACAAAGTATATACACTCCTGTTCAAAAGTTTTGGGTTGGCAAGATTTTTAGAGCCTCTTATGTTCACCAAGGATGCATTTATTTGATTAAAATACAGTAAAAACAGTTATTATGTTAAAATATTATTACAATTTATAATACAGCTTTTATACAACTCTTTTTTATCATCACAGTAGAAAGCAGTTAATTTTTGTTTTACAATATATACGTTTTTCCTTACTGTCACTTTTGATCAATTTAAAGGGTTAGTGTATCCAAAAATGAAAATTCTGTCATTAATTACTTACCCTCATGACATTCCAAACCCGTAAGACTTTCGTTCATCTTCGGACCACAAATGAAGCTATTTTTGATGAAATCTGAGAGATTTCTGTCCCTCCATAAACAGCTACGCAACTGACACTTTGACAAAAAAACTGACCGTATACTTTTGAACAGTAGTGTATTCCAAATAAACAATAATGTTACAAAATACATGTTTTTTCTCTCTACTGCTAAGAAAACATATAAAAATTATTATATACAATTATATATATTTAAAATAAATATTATATAAAATTACATATATACACATTTGTGCATATTGTTTTCCCTTTTTCAAAAAATAAATTAAATTACTTTTCTGGTAAAATACTATTAATGACTAATTTTGCACTCAGGGGCATATGCAAATTGTAACAGAACAAAAAAACAAATAGAGCAAAGAAAACAGGACTGGAAGCAACCATTAGATGTACAACAACTGAGAAACCAACAAGACAAACACAAGGGCTATATGCTATATTATTTACACCGGGGCAAACAAGCTTAACAAGACAACGAGTTAACAAGACACACCTGGGAAAGACAATCGGGGGAAAAACTACAAAGGACTACCGTCGGCCCTGTCCACACGGACACGGGTATTTTATAACCGTGACTTTTTTTACGCGGTTCGGCCGTTCGTCCACACGAAAACGCACTGAAACCGAACATTTTTGAAAACCCCTGCCAGGGTGAGGATTTTCAGAAACGCCGGTTACAGTGTTGTCGTGTAGACAGTGAAACCGGGGTTTTTGCCTTGCGACGTCAGAGTGTGTGCCGTTATCCGCTGTGTTTGACGTCAGATTTGCGCTTCTGATTGGCCAACGTGGCTTTACCGTTAAGGGTTATATCGCCGCCTGCTGGCGTGGCATGCTCTTGACTGCGCTTGATAGCGTGTTTTCATGTAGACGGATGTGTGTGGACGGGATTTTTTTAAAAAACGCTTTAGGAAAAACTCCGGTTATAAAAATACCCGTGTCCGTGTGGACAAGGCCTACAACATGGCACTCAAGACCGGAAGTAACACAAAAGTCCAGGGGCAAACAATAAAATAATTACATACCACTGGCGATTAGAAATAGCAAGTAGCAAATCAAGTATTTTGATATGTTCTGTCCAAATTTCCTTGTGGGGGTCATTTTAAAAACCATGAACAAACTTATTAGAATTGGACAGAAATACATTTAGCATGAAATTGCATGAATAAACTGTGAATCTTGATATGAGTGATCATAATTCAAATCAAATAATGTGACCAGGGCTGTCCTTCCCAAAAGCATCTTAAAGGCACAATATGTAAGATTTTTTCACCACAAGAGGGCGCAGTTTCCAACAATAACAAAGGCGTAGGTTGATGACGCAGTGATGAGCTGAATGATGGAAATTGCTATCAAGCTGATGGATCTAATAATGTTTATGGATGAGTGCAAACATTCATGTTTTTTAACATTACAGTAGTATGAAGCAGGTCGCGATTGCTAAAGAGACAGATATCACACACGAGTCCCGTGGATATAAAGGAATAAGGACATTTAATTCTATCGAACTACCCGTAAGTGCTGGATTACTCACACAGGTCAGTTTATTTAAATGTGTGTTGAAAGTTATAATGTTATACTACGTGTTAGTTCATTTGCTATACGAAACTAGCAGTAAGCTAGATAAACATTAGAATAACATACTGACCATATTCTAACATTTCATCATGTTGAGCTAACGTTATATAACATTGATTTGTTTTATGTACATTTGCGCACCTGTCTAATAAAGCTGTCAAGTCGTGACTCGTGAAGCTCTGTCAAGTCCAAGTTAGTCGCGGACGTGAAGCAGCTTCTCAAAAACGCCACGCTGATATTGATCCTCATTTTAGTTTTCCTTGTTTGTCCCAAAGTCTGCTTGCCATGGTCTATGTTTGAAAGAAACAAGAACTGCGTGCACTACGTAGTTGTCCACGTCTGTCGCCATGGTTACGTCATGGCTATGGCGGTATGAACGGAAACCGAGGATAGCGCGGATATTGCGTCATTGACAGGCGACATTTTTTTCCGGGACAGCCACTTATTTAAAATTGGAATTTCTCTGAAATAAAAAATCTTTGGAGACTTTTGGGATACTGTAAGTACACAACTGCAGGAAATATATCACACTGTGCAAGTGATTTTTGGATATTTTATTACAAAATTCTTACATATTGTACCTTTAAGCTTAAGTTGATCGTAGAACAACTGCCACCAATGGTCTCTACAATCAATTTAGGCTTACGATGATTTTGGGAAAGGCAGCCCAGGGCAATCAAAACTGAGAGGAAATTTTGTATTTCTGAGTGTACCAGCAATGTACACTAGCACAGCATAGTCCTTTTTTGCATGTGTGTATCCCAGCCTGAGACCAGCCGTATTTCAGGCATAAAATAAGCCTCATCAAAATTTTATAAGCCAAAATAAACACCATTTTCTTCTTGTTGTCATTTATTTATTCCATTAAATGACAAATGAATCAAAATTGACCACCACAATGATAGGGTGTTGTGGGTGGTTGTCACGCAGTTGCTAAGGTGTTGTTCTATATGGTTTTTGTCATGTTGCCATTTGTTTACTATGTTGTTAGTTCCTCCACCTATAGAGTGCAAGTAAAAACTTTGCAAAGATTTTCAATGCTACCTTGTAAACCTTTAAAGACAGCCTTACTGTGAGCTAAGAGCTTGATATTAGATGGTATTTGCTTCTGTTGAAGACGTCAGCATGCATTATTTCATTGTTTTTAAATAATCGTGTTTAACACTGGTGAAAAACTACATTACCCATGATGCTTTAAAGAAAATTACACCAATCAGAAAGTTGAAAAAAAGCAACACGCGCCAAAAGATCTTGCTAGCTCCGCCCAATGCCAATGGCGTAATCGAGTCGATCTCTCTACGCTCTCAAATTCCTTAAATCTTTGTATATATGTTTATGTGTGTATATATATATATATATATATATATATATATAAAATCAACATTTGAAAATTGAAGTTTTATATTTCTCCATTGTTCAATTCTTTAATTCGTCTATGCTGTTCGCAATGCGTCATGGGATTGTAATTCTTTCCCTCACGTCCACAAGTCTTGTATCTTTGTATTTTTGTCCGATTTTCAAATACTTTTTTGTTTCAAATCAAAGTTTGTAGAGTTGTGATTCTCCTCTAATTGGTTTAGTTAATGCCTTGTAACTCTTTAACAAAGACTTTTTTAAAAATCCCTATGGGAAAAATTAATGTAAAAAATACTTTCGGAACCATTTCGGCTAAAAAAGGGGTGGCACTGTTGCACTCTTTACTACTAAAAAGCCTTATTTAAAAAAATATGTGGTTTCTTTTATCTTTATATTCTATTAAAATGATTGGCTCACAGGGTTTACATTGACTCACTCAGACATGATGCAACATCATGACATCACACAAGTGCTGCCGTTCAACAACTATGAAATCTAAGAGCTGAATATAATTGCAGTTCATGCTACAGTTCACTAATGGATGCTGGAAGACGTGGACCATCTATTGCCTCTATTGCTCCAACTACAAAATATGTATAAAGTACTGGCAACAGATGGCAGTAAAACATCATGAAGCTGCAGCCCTGCAGCCACACACACACACACACACACACACACACACACACACACACACACACACACACACACACACACACACACACACACACACACACACACACACACACACACACACACACACACACACACACACACACACACACACACACACACACACACACACACACACAGCAATAACAACAAGTGACTATTTGATGGTAGATAATCTCAGCAGCACCATCAACCCACCATCAACCCAATTCTCTGTTGGCCCACAGATAATGCACAGATAAATATATGTTTATGCTGATTAAGGGCTATGAAACAGGTTCTTGCATTCATTCATGCATCCACTTCGACTTGTTTTTCCTGCTCCTCATCTGAATGAGAGCCATAAAGAGTCACAATTGCTGCCACTCATTGATAATTTTTTTTTTACATTGTCCAAAACACATCAATAGCTCAAACGGACTGTGTCATCATAAGCAACCCAAGATGAATGTAGAATTGAACAGCTTTGTTCCCACATGCATGCTTTTTGAGAGCCACGCAGACGCGTCAAAGGCCGGTGGCAGATAACACGCTTCCCTTGATCACCCCCACCGAGGGAGCCGATAAAGACAGACGCAGCCCCTCAGACTCACTCAACCAGCTGCACTGACTTTCCTGCATTAAAGTGTCAACCCATTTTTGCATAACAAGCTCACTCGAATGGCTTCAGTTATTTTGGGCAGCCTGTGTTCTTAGTCATGTCTCCAGCTGATCTTCCAGACCCAAATTACAGGCGCGCCCTACGGCTTTGAGACGCTGCTCCAGATGAGGAGTCTGACTACTTTCCTGATTAAAAATAACAATGCTTACAGCCTGCCAGACACAAATATTACTCTCAGAAAGCTGGTATATTTTCAAAGCATGCATGAAAGAAACATTTGAAGAGCAGCTGTATTGAAAATATGGTGATTACAGTGAGAAGACTTTAAAAATCTCCAACCGGTCCAATCCCCAATAGTGCCTGCGAAATGGACTTCAATGGCCATTTGGGCATGTTAAATAAGTACATGATATGTGATTTATTGATTATATATATATATATATGCAAGTAAGCGGCAATATGATGGGTCATAATCTCAGCACATAGAAACTCCATCATATATAATATAATGTATGTACGTACGTACATATGTATGTATGTATGTATGTATGCATGTACTGTATGTGTATGTACCGTATGTATGTGTGTATATATATATATATATATATATATATACACACACTCACCTAAAGGATTATTAGGAACACCATACTAATACTGTGTTTGACCCCCTTTCGCCTTCAGAACTGCCTTAAAGGGATAGTTCACTTTGAAATTAATTTTTGATATGTTTTAGCTTACCTCAAGGGCATCCAAGATGTAGGTGTCTTTGTGTCCGCAGTAGTTTCAATTTTGATATTTTTAGGTCAAACCGTTCTTGTCTGTCAGTCATATAATGCAGGTCTATGGTCACCACCTCAAAGAGCATGCACAGAGAAGACCAAATTAAACATGATTTAATGAAATTTAAGTATTGATTAACATACGAAACGAGGGGTTTGTGTGAGAAAACGAAAAGTATTTATATTGTTTTTACCTCTTGTAACCACAGCCACGTCCAAGTGATCTGAGGTCGCGGGCGCTTCGGTCTGTGCGTTACAAGAGGTAAAAACGATATAAATACTGTTCGTTTTCTCACACAAACCGCTCGTTTCATGTCTTAGGCCATCAATGTGTACTTACATTTATGAGTCATTAAATCATGTTTAATTTGGACTTCTCTGTGCATGCTCTTTGAGGTGGTGACCATAGACCTGCATTATATGACTGACAGACAAGAACGGTTTGACCTAAAAATATCAAAATTGAAACTACTGCGGAAACAAAGACACCTACATCTTGGATGCCCTTGAGGTAAGCTAAAACATATCAAAAATTAATTTCAAAGTGAACTATCCCTTTAATTCTACGTGGCATTGATTCAACAAGGTACTGAAAGCATTCTTTAGAAATGTTGGCCCATATTGATAGGATAGCATCTTGCAGTTGATGGAGATTTTTGGGATGCACATCCAGGGCACAAAGCTCCCGTTCCACCACATCCCAAAGATGGTTTATTGGGTTGAGATCTGGTGACTGTGGGGGCCATTTTAGTACAGTGAACTCATTGTCATGTTCAAGAAACCAATTTGAAATGATTCGAGCTTTGTGACATGGTGCATTATCCTGCTGGAAGTAGCCATTCTAGGATGGGTACATGGTGCCCATAAAGGGATGGACATGGTCAGAAACAATGCTCAGGTAGGCCGTGGCATTTACTTAAACGATGCCCAATTGGCACTAAGGGGCCTAAAGTGTGCCAAGAAAACATCCCCCACACCATTACACCACCACCACCAGCCTGCACAGTGGTAACAAGGCATGATGGATCCATGTTCTCATTCTGTTTACGCCAAATTCTGACTCTACCATCTGAATGTCTCAACAGAAATCGAGACTCATCAGACCAGGCAACATTTTTCCAGTCTTCAACTGTCCAATTTTGGTGAGCTCTTGCAAATTGTAGCCTCTTTTTCCTATTTGTAGTGGAGATGAGTGGTACCGGTGGGGTCTTCTGCTGTTGTAGCCCATCCGCCTCAAGGTTGTGCGTGTTGTGGCTTCACAAATGCTTTGCTGCATACCTCGGTTGTAACGAGTGGTTATTTCAGTCAAAGTTGCTCTTCTATCAGCTTAATAATAATAAAAATAATAATAATAATAATAATAATTAATTACATTTATATAGCGCTTTTCTAGGAACTCAAAGCGCTTCACATGGAAGGGGGAATCTCCTCAACCACCACCAATGTGCAGCATCCACTTGGATGATGCGACGGCAGCCATAGTGCGCCAGAACGCTCACCACACACCAGCTTACTGGTGGAGAGGAGACAGAGTGATGAAGCCAATCAGTGTATATATATATGGGGATGATTAGGAGGCCATGATGGACAGAGGCCACTGGGCAAATTTGGCCAGGATGCCGGGGTTACACCCCTACTCTTTCGAAAGACATCCTGGGATTTTTAATGACCACAGAGAGTCAGGACCTCGGTTTAACGTCTCATCCGAAGCTTGAATCAGTCGGCTAATTCTCCTCTGACCTCTAGCATCAACAAGGCATTTTCGCCCACAGGACTGGCGCATACTGGATGTTTTTCCCTTTTCACACCATTCTTTGTAAACCCTAGAAATGGTTGTGTGTGAAAATCCCAGTAACTGAGCAGATTGTGAAATACTCAGACCGGCCCGTCTGGCACCAACAACCATGCCACGCTCAAAATGGCTTAAATCACCTTTCATTCCCATTCTGACATTCAGTTTGGAGTTCAGGAGATTGTCTTGACCAGGACCACACCCCTAAATGCATTGAAGCAACTGCCATGTGATTGGTTGATTAGATAATTGCATTAATGAGAAATTGAACAGGTGTTCCTAATAATCCTTTAGGTGAGTGTATATATACACTGTACACATATATATGTGAATGGATGGATGAAGTGGACTCCTACAGATAGATGTGTAGGAAGCAGCGTACACTTGTGTAGGGACAACATGAATTGAAGCGCAGCCAATGCAAATGGAGAAAAAATGACTCATCTTGCACTACAAATAATCCCTCTAAAATGTCATTCCTCCTGATGCCACCTGCAACTGTTGAGCAAGTAGATTCACAGCAGCTTTTATTTTTTTTAGGAATGA
The DNA here is from genome assembly GCF_029890125.1 of Rhinichthys klamathensis goyatoka. Taxonomy (NCBI): domain Eukaryota; kingdom Metazoa; phylum Chordata; class Actinopteri; order Cypriniformes; family Leuciscidae; genus Rhinichthys; species Rhinichthys klamathensis. The sequence goes on along the minus strand of NW_026606652.1, from coordinate 937,587 downwards.
GCTCTTCCAAATGTTCTGTTTGAGTACATGTGCTTGCCTTGTTGTTGACGTATTTCATATTCAGAATAATTTTATGGTCATAAACATAATACCATAAGCAGAGTAAAATTCAACAACTGGGGGGACAAAATATACAGCACAACATGTGGTCTCAGCAGTTGCTGGGAAATAAATAGGAAAAGAAGCAAATATATCTGCAGATCTTGCATAGATCCACAGAGCAGCCGCATTAAGACCGCTTCCTTTTTTTCAAGAAAAAAAACAGCAGTAGTTCCCAGGAATAAATGGCATACATTTAAATAATAATATGTGCTAGGGAATGAAAAGTTCATGTGTAATAAAGGACAGGACACAATGCTGTGTAATGCAGCGGCTCACACTTGTTGACCTTTGGCTTTGTGTTAACAGAAATGACTCACACAACAGACTTGGTTGAATGCCAATCGCAGCAGAAGCATCTGGCAATATATGCAGACATACATACACAGGCAACAGACTAGAAGGAACTCACAGGGTAAACAATAAGTCACCACGCAAGCTTTTAACCTAATTTAACCTGTCTGCTGCGCAGACCAGTACTACACCAGATTGAAGCAAACTCAACATTGAAAAGCCTCCAGCAATACATATGCAAGATCAACAGACCACATTAAACGGGTAACCTTACATGCAGTGTACAGAGCATGTCGACTGCTAATAGTATGTGTTCAAAAAAGCCAAAAGCAATGTATACTGCTTATTTGCTGTATGTCTATTCAAAACAAGACAAAAAAAAAAGCCAAAGAAAGACTCCAGCAGGCAGAAACAAGAAGAGGAGGGCCGAACTGCTCAGAAACAGCACAGTCAAACTGTGTTCACAAAGTATGAATTAATAAGATCAACGTATGAATAAAAGATTGTTCTTCAAGTGAATTGAATACATCAAACATCCACAACAGAATGTTATTCCCAGAAATGGGAGAGAGGGAGAATGAGGTGTAAGTTTCAGACTTCTTTAAAACTCAGATGCGGGCTTTGATGTCTGAAATCTAGATCAGCAGTTTAGGAAGACTGATCAAAAACTTTGGACTAAAGTAGTTCTTCCATCTTTTCTTGAAGCGAGGAAGCGGTGGTATATTGCGCAGTCGAGTCGACTCATCCACTTGTCACTTGATATGAATTTATGTGAGCTGAGTAAGATCAGATAAGATAGAAATGTATTGATCCCTGAGGGGAAATTTGCTTGTCACAGTGGCACAGTGTCACGCAGAACACAACTGTGCATCACGGGCCAGTAAACACAAAAGGGCAAGATAGAACAGAACAAAATGAAGACCATAATAGAGTGAATCACTTGCAATACCTCTAAAATTAAAACAGGAACACATAATAAACACAATACAGTCTGTAAGCTGCACACAAGTGGCTAACAGAAGTTATTTTTGATCGATAGCTCCAAGTGAAGATGCTGTTATAAATATAGTCAACATTTATTATCCACTGGATTTTTTTTTTTTTACTACACTGTTATATAGCTGGTATCAAATACATGCATAAAGTATGTACAGTGAGGCACATACTTACTCTTACTACTTAGCATTATGTAGTATACAGTGCTCTGTACACTAGAGTTCCTGCATGAATGTAATACTGGACGAACTACTGCATTTGATGAAATGGTTCAAGTTAGAGCAGAGCTCACTGCGTGGGATACTGTATCCAACAAAGCAATGCACTCAACCTGACCTTCCTTTTGCATTGTGATAAATGAACCACAAGTAAATCCAAGAGCAATTTTAACTCTTTTGATTTTTAACTGTACTTTTATACAGGGTTGAGTAAATTCTTTTTATTATTTACACACACACACACACACACACACACACACACACACACACACACACACACACACACACACACACACACACACACACACACACACACACACACACACACACACACACACACACACACAGCTTTGTTTTTGTGATATATGAGGACATTCCATAGGCGTAATGACTTTTATACTGGACAAACTGTATTCTATCCCCCTACACTGCCCCTATCCCTAAACCTACCCATCACAGGAGACATGCTGCATTTTTACATTTAAAAAAAAACATTGTTTTTTATGTTTTTTAAGCTATTTGAAATATGAGGACTCATGCAATGTCCTCATATATCACGTGTAAGTTGTAATACCAGTGTAATATGCATGTCATTATACACATTTGTGTCCTCATATATCACAAAAACAAACACACACACACACACACACACACACACACGCATTGTGTTTTCATTTTTTATGGGGAATTTCCATAGACATTAAGAGTTCTCTTACGAGAGTATCTCTCGTACTGCGTAATAGCCTACGCTAGGGGAAAACCTCTTTTCCACGAGATATTGAAGCCAAAAATTATCCTTAATTTTTTATTAATGTAAAACGCTTTGCAGCAGCAAGCAAACACAGGCGATACAGCTCGCGCGCCTATTGGCTGCTCTTGCGGCAAATGCAGCAGCCTATCGAGAGAGACTCTGCGTGACGTAATGACCAATGGGGGCAACTCGCGCCCATATCGTCACGTCCCGCCAGAAAGGGCGTGGTCTCACTCTATAAATATGCTCGTTAGGCTGGTACAAGCTGATTTTCATCTCTTCAGCGAAGCACACGCATCGCTGGATCCGGAGTGAGAAGCCGCGCCGTCGAAGCAAGCTTTTCAGCGGGACGAGCTTCTGGAGTCGCTGGCCTCGCCGCCTTCAACTGCCGTACCTGCTGCGGCGTGCTATATCCTTTTATATCACTTTGTATCCTTACTCTGCTGAGAGTGTTTGCTCGCTTACTTGAAGCGACTCACACTTCTCATCACAAAAGAGCTGCGTCTTTTTAAAGATGCCATCCTGTGGCTCGTGCCGCGCCCCACTCAGCGACGGGGACCGTCATGTCATCTGTGTGTCCTGCCTGGGTGAGGATCACGCGGCTCTCGCGCTCGCTGACGGCGGATACCCTCATTGCGAGCTTTTGCCTATGGTGACTCTGAGGACTCGCCTGGCATCATTCTCCGAGCCTTCACCACAGCCAGCCGTGGTGCCGCGCCGCAAGAAGCGCCGCGCCCAGCGCGCTCCCGAGCTCTCTCCAGCCCGCCAAAGCTCGCCGGTTCGCCCGCCAGCTTCGCCGGCTTCGCTCGAATCGCTCACTGACGGACAACGGCCGCCGCCTGCCGCCGCGTCCGTCCACGAGTTCGATGAACCCACCGAGGCTTGTTCTCTTCTGGCATCTGATAGCGAGGATTGGGCGAGCTCCGTGGACCTCCCCTCCGCTAGCGTTTCCCGCCGAACCACTGGTAAGAGAGCCGGCATTGAGACTGAGCTGATGCGTCTGCTCTCTCAGGCCGTGGAAAGCATCGGCCTCGACTGGGAGGCGCCCGCGCAACCGCCGCGCGAGTCGTCAGGGAAACGGGCCAGCATCAAGACCGCAAGCCCTAAAACCGCGGCTAGCTTTCTTTACGTTATAAGAAATCTACCCCGCCCCCCATGGGCGTGCGTCACCGGCAAATGAGAAAAGAGTGTGTTTTAGTCCCCGCCGAGGCCGGACTAATCTCCATTTCTCAAATATTTCTCAGCTCCTAGTTTGAGCGGCTGAAAATGTAATTATTGCAGCAATGAGCCTGTTGTATAACACGCACACCTGCATACAAACGCCGACACACACAAAACTGTGATGACGCTCTCTTATCTGCTTGCGCTAGTGTAGTTCTCCCTGTGGCTCAGTGGCGGAACCCGAAGCTTTCACGCGGGAGACCCGTGTTCGATCCCGGCTCTCGCAGCAGATAAAAATTTAGTCTCGCCGCGGCCAGACTTCCACCGAAACTTTTCGCTCGTTCAGTTCCAGAAAATGCGACTGTTCCAGTGTATTTTGCAGTAAACAAGCTGGTTCCACAGCCCGCTTGCCTGCACATTAAGGCCGTTTCCACGGCGACCCAGAAAAATCATGTAATCATTGTATTTCTGGTTTTCCGGCCACAGCCGATGGTGTTATAAGTGTAATAAAATGCTCAAAGCCCAGGGTTCATTTATACACACAAACACAGCCCGCCACGGTACAGGGCTCGCACAAATGAAATCGACGCATGTCAATTGTGCATTAAATGTAGTGAATGTGCCCACAACCCAGAGCCCACAAACACTACCACGGTTTCTGTAAAACGAAACCAACACAAGTCTTCCTAGCCTCCTGGGAAATCGACGGTGTTTCAGTCTCGCCGTGGCCAGACTTCCACTGAAATTTTCGCTCGTTCAGTTCCAGAAAATGTGACTGTTCCAGTGTATTTTGCAGTAAGCAAGCCAGTACCATGCCCGCTTGCCTGCACACAAATGCTGTTCCCACGGCGACCCAGATAAATCACATAAACGGTGTATTTTCTGGTATTCCGGCCACAGCCGATGGTGTTATGAGTGTATTGAAAATGCCCACAAACCAGGGCTCATTTCTACACACAAACACAGCCCGCAAAGTTGCAGGGCTCGCACAAACAAAATCGCCTCATGTCGATTGTGCACTAAATGTAGTGAATGTGCCTACGTCTCAGTGCCCACAAACACTACACACCACATGTCCCACGGGTTCTGTAAAAACGAAACCAACACGCATTCAGTCAGCTCAGGCCGACGGTGTTTTTCAGTGCAGTAAATGTGCCCGTGGTCCTGCGCCCACATTCACTCACAGACATGTTAAGCCCCACGGGGCTCACCCCGCTCTCTCTCCCTCAGCAAACTGCTATAAGGGTTTTGAGCGCGGCCAGGCTGCCCGCCGCGATCGGCGCGCCCCCCCGCCTCACACACTGTAAACACAGTGTCTGCGTTACAGCACGCCGGAGCTCCCTTGCCGTCACTATGTCTCGGCCAGAGCCCAGATCTCATTCTACCCCTAGCTATTCACGCGAAAGTGTGGGCACAGCTTCCTGGGGTATCAGAATGGGTGCTGAACACTATAAAAAGAGGCTGTTCGCTACAGTTCGCTCGACGTCCCCGCCGTTATACAGCGCGCGTCGAGACGACGGTGAAAACGAAGTATCTCATCTACTTTTTCTCGAAAAGCAAGGACACGCTGGCTCATGTTTGGCCCCGCTGCCCCCTATATGCTTTTCCTCCTGTCTTGCTCCTGCCTCAGGTGTTGGAACGAATCAGGGAAAACGGATGACCAGTGCTGCTCGTAGCTTCGCTCTGGACAAACCAGACGTGGTTCCCTGCCCTGATGCAGCTGACCAGCACTGCCCCATGGCCTGTACCATTGAGGAGAGACCTCCTCTCTCAGGCGGAGGGCTCGATTTGGCACCCTCGCCCGGAGCTGTGGTCCCTGCACGCATGGGCCATCAATGGGTACCCGCTAGCCTCCCAGCAGGAGTGTTAAACACGATCGCGCAGGCTAGAGCTCCGTCTACCAGGCGGCTCTACTCCTCGAAATGGTCTGTTTTCTCTGCATGGTGTCAAGCCCAGAGTTTTTCACCTGTGGAATGCGGGGTTTCGGAAGTGCTTTCCTTCCTTCAAGAGCTACTGGATAAGGGCAGGACCCCATCCACGCTCAAAGTATATGTGGCGGCCATAGCAACATTTGCAAAACCGGTGTCTGGCCAGTCGCTGGGGAAGAACGACTTAGTCGTGCGTTTCCTTAGGGGAGCTCGGAGGCTAAACCCTCCCAGGCCCCCTTCAGTCCCGACGTGGGACCTTTCCACGGTCCTGGAGGCCATGAAAGGCGCCCCGTTCGAGCCAATCCAGCTGGTGGACATGAAACACCTGTCGTTCAAAACAGTGTTTCTCATGGCTCTCGCTTCAGTGAAGCGCATAGGGGACTTGCAGGCGCTTTCAGTAAGCGCGTCATGTATGGAGTTTGGGCCGAATGACTCGAAGGTCATTCTCAAACCTAAGCACGGGTATGTGCCGAAATCCCTCAATACACCGTTTAGGGCCCAGGTAATTTCCCTGTCCGCCCTTCTGGTTCTCAATGAGGAGGAGGACGCGAGTCTCCTTTGCCGCGTCAGGGCATTAAGAGCTTATGTGTCGCGCTCGTCTGTTTTCAGACAGACTGAGCAGCTTTTCGTTTTGTTTGGCGGGCGCTCCAAGGGACTTGCCGCCTCAAAACAGAGCCTATCCAGATGGATAGTGGATGCCATTGCACTCGCTTACACTGCAAAGGGCCTGCAGTGCCCCTTGGGTGTCAGAGCGCACTCCACGAGAGGCGTGGCCTCTTCGTGGGCATGGTCTAGCGGGGTTTCCCTGCAAGATATCTGTACGGCCGCGGGCTGGGCCTCGCCGTCTACATTTATGAAATACTATAACCTGGAGGTACCCGCCTTACAAGCTAAGCTTTTGGCGGTCAAAAAATTCAGTGCTATCTGCCCCGCTGTGCGGCCCAGATGCTGAGTTTACTCAGCATCTGGGCCGGATGCTGGTAAACTCATGGTAAACCCAGATGCTGAGTTTACCATGAGTGTTGACACACGTATGGCCACCCAGATCAGGCTGAAAGCTTTCACCCTGGCTGCGCGTTTTATTGTCATATGATAGCCCCGCTGGGTGCTATTTTATAAGGAATGACGCTTCCAGCCTCTCTTCCTCCACTCTATGTGAGTTTATGGTGATTATGCACTATATGAGCCCTGGGCTTCGGCCCCTGGGACTTTGGTGTTGGATCCCTGTACGCACGGCGTGTTGCATTGTGTTCCCCTAGCGTAAGCTATTACGCAGTACGAGAGATACTCTCGTAAGAGAACGTACTCGGTTACTAACGTAACCTCGGTTCTCTCTAGAGAGGGAACGAGTACTGCGTATCTTGCCGTGCTTGGAATACGCTCTGGTTCGCTTCGGCGATGAAAACCAGCTTGTACCAGCCTAACGAGCATATTTATAGAGTGAGACCACGCCCTTTCTGGCGGGACGTGACGATATGGGCGCGAGTTGCCCCCATTGGTCATTACGTCACGCAGAGTCTCTCTCGATAGGCTGCTGCATTTGCCGCAAGAGCAGCCAATAGGCGCGCGAGCTGTATCGCCTGTGTCTGCTTGCTGCTGCAAAGCGTTTAAAAAAAAATTAAGGATAATTTTTGGCTTCAATATCTCGTGGAAAAGAGGTTTTCCCCTAGCGTAAGCTATTACGCAGTACTCGTTCCCTCTCTAGAGAGAACCGAGGTTACGTTAGTAACCGAGTACGTTTTATACTGTACAAACTGTATATTCTATCCACTTACAATAAAACTACCCATAAACCTACCCATCACACAAAACTTTCTGTATTTTTTCATTAAAATAAAACATCACTTAATTCACAATATGATTTATAAGCTGTTTTTCTCAAAAATGTTCCCAAGGACAAGGATTTCAAATATTATATACCCCCCCCACACACACACATATAATTTGTTTACCTTTTTTACTAATTAGCCATGTTGTTCATGCAGCCTGATAGGCTACTTTCCCCTCAAATAATAAATGACTTAATTAGAATTTTTAATTGGGCCATTCAGCTTAACAAAATGTCCACTAATAATTTTACAGTATTTTAATAATTTTATAAAAACATGAACATTCTGGCAAATTATGTTTTTCTACCATCATGGTTCATGAATAGACAGTTAATTTATATCAATATAAATATACAAATAGTATAAATATTGTGACAGTTATACATTTAACAAACATTTCTACTGGCGGGATTTCAAACACTGATTAGTAGTATTATCTAATGTTTAGGGAATTACCACATGTTTGTGGGTATTTCAAACGAAAAAAAAAAGGAAAATGCATTATTTAAACCGGTTACATAAATCATCGTTCCAATTTCTTTCCAATATAATAATTAATCATATTCATCAGTTGAACTGTAAAAGGCATGCTAAATTAAATTTTATTGCTGCTCGTGCTTTGTACCATCCAGCTTGATGATAAATGAATAAGTAATCCACAAGTAATGGTGCAACTTGACATGTTTCCATTAACTGAGACAATTGACAAGGTTTTCAATCATTCTTCAACAGCTCAACAGCTGCTATAATTCTGTCGGCCTCATCTATAAACATTGACATCTCAAGTGCTGAAGAACATTCGCCAAACAGACCGTTGACACAGACCTAAGCATCTCAAACTCCCTGTACTGCTCTTCAGTTCTTCGGGTATATCATCATTGGCCAATGATTCACATTACTTTCTCCAGAGCCTGATTTTTCAAGTGACCCTTTACACTGAGGCAATGCAAAACCTGAGATGATGGGAATCCCCACAACAGGTTTAAGATAATAAAAAGGATAATCTGAGAACAAGTCACAGGAAGGACTTGTTCATATGATTGTGGAGCATCTAATTAAAAAAATATATGGAGTTAAGCCTCCTTTGCGTTACACTTGATGTTAACATGGCTGCAGGGATTTGCTCCCATTCAGACACAAGAGGTGAGGCAGTCAGCATTTCCGATTAATCCCAAAGGTGGTTCAGGTCTGGGCTTTATACAGGCCAGTCAGGATTTTCAACAAAAGACTAAGTAAATCATTTCTAGATGCACCTCAGGTGATTGTAAAGCTGAAACAAAATGGCTCATGCTTGTCTATGAGATTGCACAGCTGTATGATTGATTTTCTGCACAGATGTATCTAGAATAGCCAAACCCATTAATTATAACCGGGCGTCTATGTACTCCTGGCCATGAATGCACACGCATAGCCCCAAAACTCACGCACAGCACAGCACACCACACACATAAAAACGCCAACTCATTTACGGTAATTAAAAAGAATAATGAAACCACGTGACATTCAGACTCTCTCCTCTAATGAAAGGTACCACGCTTCTTCCAGCTGCATTAAGATTCTGTTTAAGTGCCACTTGGCTGACCTTGATCCAGTACCATACAACGCGTGATCTCATCAGATCTTCACGGCTCAAGCAGACCCAGAGAGATGACCTCAAAAATCAAGAGGCAGAATTATTGATATCGACAATGCCAGGTTTATTCTCACCGTCTGACAGGAGGAGGAGGAGATTAGACCCTCACGTCAGGGCTCGGAGGTCAGGGACAGAGTACATATACTGTATATGGAGATGAAGATATATCAGGATATTATGATTATCATCAACCAAAAGATGAAGACATTAGGCTTTGTATACAGGAGTAAATATAGCTAAACATTACATGTGTGCAGCAACTTCAATTACAGTAATGTGTTAATCTTTTAATCTGCATATTGATTCTAAGTGTACTTTTTGTTGCTTTGTGTAATTTGTCAATTTCACACATGCACACAAAGAAATCTATACAACAGGGTGAATTTTATTTTCTAGAATTTCCTTTTATTTTATTTTTCAATTGTGAATGCAAAAGACTTTTGCTTTAAACAGGTGAATCTCTCCCAGTTGTCTTCAGCGTCAGTTGTTGGCACAGCGTGGTGCATGTGCATTTGTTTGCAATGATGTCTTTAACTTGCTGTTATCTTAATGTTATTTAAATGGCAATACTGCACTCCTTTTAAAAGATTTTAGCTGCTGGTGCATATTGGCCAATTCAAGACACTCACTGCTTCAGACACCATGCTGTGTCAATTGCTGCTTCAGTTTTTAACTTTTTTTTTTATCCTGTCAAACTTGCAGTTGAACCTTGCTGCTTTTAAAGGAGATTTTACATAAATGTACGATTTTGATACTGACTGTTATCACATGCTGCCTCTGTAATTGACTCTCTAATTTCTGGTTTCTTACTTTTTTTGTTGTTGTGTTTTTGCTTAGCAACACTAACCTTTTAATCTTATAAAAATAACCTGGGATCTTAAAGGGTAACTAAACCCCTGGTCAGAGCCTGACTCCACCCACTGGCAATATTTGAAAAATGCAGGAAAAGTGGGCGGAGCCCAGCGGAGATAGAGGGGATGAACGGATACTCTATCCTAATCGTTTTCAGTACTCGCAATTCCAACTCCTGACTCGCTACAATGGTTTTGACGAAACAAGATGGTTTTTATACTGCCATGGGCGTGGTAGCTCGTACCAAGGGCGTGGTAAGCTGGAACCTGCTTGCGTCAGCTCTCACCGCTACCGTCACAAACTACCGCAAACATCCAATAGGAAAATTCCACTGCAGTAGCCACCGTTCAACCTGAAGAGGGCAGCACTCAGGCCTTTTTACACCATATATTGTAGAATTAAAACACTTAATACACAAATGTCAAAAAAGTTACTCGAATCAATGAACACCACTAATAAAGCCCCAGTCTTACAGATCATTAACTAAAAAAAGTTGGTTTAGTGTTTAGTTACCCTTTAAAGGGATACACATTTAAAATGTCATTATCACGTCGTTCCAAACCTGTATTGACTTTCTTTCGTCCGGGGAGCACAAAAGAAGATATTACGAATTATATTTCAAATGTTATCGGTTTTGTTTACTGTTATTAATTATATGTGTTGTGTATTATACAATGAATGACAATGGGTATCACAATATTATACCCTGAAACAACATTGGACCCAATAGATTTTCAAGGTATGGGCAAAAAGATTATTTTTTTTTTGTGCTCAACAGTGAAAAAAAAGTCTTGGGACAACATTATGGGGAGTAAATGATGAAAGAATTAATGTATTTTAGTGACAAATTTCTTTAAGTGTTACTGATGCTCCTGTTACTGAAGGCCAGTGGGCGTGACCAATGGTGCGATGATGTATAACTATTCGTCGTGTCATATGCAAATATATTTACCTGTGTGATGTCACAGATCCCCCAATATCAAAACAAGCTGCTTTTGGAGCTTATTTAAATCCATTTTTGTTGGGTTTTTTTATAATGAGGAGGACATTTTAAGCTATGAAACTTGTAGGATGCTTTAATAGTACAATGCCCTTCTATATGTCAAAAGATCAAGGCAAATTTGATTTCTCATGTCATGTCCCCATTTCATTTCTCATTCTGTACCATTTGAATCAGGTATTTCTAAAGGATTATATGCACCATATTTTTTTTTTACAGTATCTCACAACATCATTTAAAGTCTTATTGGACATGGATGTGCCAATGTCAAAAGAGTGACTCAGTCTGTGGAATATTGAGAACAAAGAAAGCAGACATTCAGAAAAGTGCAGATGGCACATCTGACAATATCTCCATTCCATCAGCCAGAGTACTTCCTCAGACGAGTGACAGAAGGAGAGAAACCTTCTCCAAGCCCTAAGAGATGAGACCGCTGAGTCAAACAAGACAGCAGGAATATCTAGAGACAACTGATACAGGCTGTCGGATTGTTAAGTTAGAAGTGCTTGGCATCTAAACACATCTCCTATGGGAGAAAAGCTGTTCAAGAAACCCATCAAATATACAAGTAAAATCAGCACTCTAATGGCCGAGGACTGGACTGCATTGGCTAAAATAGTTTAAGAAAAATAGATGCACTAAAATGTTGCTTAACTGCTCTCAGACCACCATTACATCTGGAGAGATTTCATTAAACTACATGCACCCAGGGGTGAGATTAAATGTAATTGAATAAATGAAAGCAAAGCATAATGATACATAAAACATGTAGACAGACACTGTAGTTTTAAACTACACATAAACATGAAACATTTACCAATACCAATACAAATTTGTTATACTTTTTGAGAGGACAAGTAATTCATATCAGGTTAAGTCTAAATAGGTCTGTCAATCAATACAAAATGTATTGCTGTATTCCATCTACAATAGTTTTAAACTATTGCCCTACTGTATGAACATGTAATTCAATAATTCAATCTCAATAATTAATAGTGTGGTTAAAATATTTGAAAAAATTATTTTCTTTCAATTATCGAAATATTTTAATGACTCCAATATTATATCTCCTTTTCAGTCCGGCTTCCGACCAAATTTCTCTACAACAAGTGCTCTTCTAAAAATGACTAATGATATTACAGTTTCTTTTGATTCTAATAAATTAACTGGTGCCTTGTTTATTGATTTAACCAAAGCTTTTGATTTAGTAGACCATTATCTTCTTTTAGATAAACATATTGGCCTTTCAAGATCTTCTTTACTTTGGTTTAATTCATACTTACATCATAGACAACAATGTGTTTTGTATCAGGGAAGTTGTTCGGATTTTGAAACTATTGACAGAGGAGTACCTCAGGGCTCATCTCTTGGACCGTTATTGTTTTCTGTTTTCATAAATAACCTTCCACAAGTTTGTTCTGCAAATGATCATTTAGTAATAACTTAAAAAACTTAAACAAAGTAGTAGATCTAATTACCCTTGGTAAACTGTTCCAATCTGAAGGAGCTTTAAATTTGAATGCCCGACGACCTACTTCTTTATTAATTTTAGGAATGTGAAAAAATAGTTGATTAGTGTGCCTTAAGTTATATGAAGAGCGAAAAGGAATTAGATATTGTTTTAGATACATAGGATAATTGAAGTAATGACATTTAAAAATAAACTGAAACCAGTGATAATGCCTTCTTGAGTTTAAAGAAGGCATTAAAGAAGGTGCGTTTTGTATGGACATCTCAGTACAAATCTACATAAATTATTATAAACAACATTAAGAGGGTGAAGATTTGTATCGGAGGTGTTTTGGTAAATTATATCGGCATAGTCAAGGATTGGTAGTATTAACTGAGTAATAATTATTTTTCTAACCGGATGAGTAAAGCAATTAATAGAGAGATAAAGTATTTTGAGTCGATATGATATTTTCTTGATAACTAAATCAATATGTGATCTAAATGACAGTTGTGAATCAAGCAGAAGACCTAGATATTTAAATTCATCAACTTTTAGCACTGGGGTTCCATCTATGAACTTAATTAAGTAGTCAGTTGGTGGTAAGATTTGTTTTGTAAACAACATAGAATAAGACTTCTTTTTATTTAGCAAAAGTTTGTTATAACTAAACCAATTTTGAACTACGTCAAAATCAGACTGGATTGATTTATGAATATAAGAGATGTCCGAGCTAGAAAAGTAAATTACAGTGTCATCTGCGTATAACTGAATTTGGCAATTAGAACACATGTTCCTGCTTTTGAGTATAACTATTTTCAATCATCACGTGAACTTCATTATTTTCATAACGCATGTTATGTGTGATAACTGTATACTTATTGTATCAATGTACTTAGAAGGCTTGTATGTGAGGAGATAGTTATGGAGAGCTAAATGTTTGTAAATGTTGGTAAGAATGTGTTTGTGTAGTATTATGTGATATAATGCATCATGTTGTTTGTATTAATGTTTGTTTTTAGGACCCCCTCGAAAACGAGATGTTACATCTCAAGGGGCTATCCTTCAAATAAATTTCAAATATATGTGCATAATTTCGTCTCTATATTTCATGACTGTGCCATTTTTAAGATGCTCTGTCAAGGTGTAACGTGATGCGGTGAAGGCAGATAGGAGGCTGGATCCAAACGCAGTTTACACGCTTTATTTAAACAAACTATACACTTAAACAGAGACTCGGAACTTGGAACAGGAACGACCAACACTCACGTTAATCCTGAAACATATAACAACTCACAAAGACAGGGCAGAAACACAGGGCTTAAATAATCAGGGACAAACGAGCTAGACAGGATAACAAGGGGGCGTGGTTAACAAGAAACACCTGGGATAACTAATGGACAAGACAGGGAACCACTAAACATGACAAGACACAAACCCAGTATTAGAGACGGCATGATTGTGATATTTGTGTTCAATGCAATTTTGTTTTCAATTCGTTTTTTAAAACAATTAATTGCACTAAATGAACACATTGCATTGAAAGACCTAATTCTAATATTTTATGATTCACTCGCATGATTTAATACAGTAGTTATGCTAATAGTAAATAATTGCAATTCTATTAACAGCATCTTGACATTTAAGCCTTTTGAATTCTTATGCAAATTACTTCTGCAATATATTCAAGCAGTCATCTTTACTAAATAGAAATCATAATAGTAATAGTGCAAGTTTGTGAGTTAAAATACATTTTCCATTTGAGTGGTTATATGTATATATGTTCATTTCATTATATTAATTATGAAATTATGTGCAAGCGGTGACTGGCTCCCTCAAGATAATGTTAATTTGCATTATTATTTGGTGATGATACCAACAAAGACTATGTAGCAGTAAGCCATATGAAAAAGCAGCTTTGATGTGCATCCCACACCATTCACATGTCAAAACTCATGAGTCCTAAGCATGAGATTCACAGAGCCCAGAAAAGAGCCGCTGCCATTTATAAATGATATAACACATTCAATATTAAAACCTGTAGCTGTGATATACTGAAGGACCATATAAAATTGGCATATAGGAAACATGCATTTGAATCTTCAAGAAAAGCCAAACACTTCAGAGGGCCCTATTTTAACGATCTGAAACGCAAGTATGAAGCGCGAAGCGCAAGTAACTTTGTGGGCGGGTCTTGGGCGCTGTTGCTATTGTACCGGCGGGATAAATGACTCTTGCGCCCGACGCAAGTTTAAAAGGGGTTGGTCTGAAATAGCTTCATTATTCATAGGTGTGGTTTGGGCGTAACGTGAAATAAACCAATCAGAGCGTCATCCAACATACCCTTTAAGAGCAGGTGCGCATGTTGCATGGCGGATTGTTATTATTATGGCGGATTTACCAGGCGCGCGCCAGGAGCGGTTCACAGCCGAGGAGACCGACGTTCTTGTCAGGGCAGTGAAAGACAGAGAAGTGACGTTGTATGGGGATGGGAGATTTTTTTTTTTTTTTTCTGGTTCTTGACGGACAAACTAATTTGTCAGATGTCCTTATATACATATATGTGTCTTGCCACTATTGGGCAAACAGGTCTGATCCGTCATTACTACAATTAGCCTGAAAAATTTGGGTAAATGTGTAAGCTAGATTTTTTTACATCTTCGTGGACACCACAATGATTTCCCTCATTTGTTAATATTTTTCCTTGTTATAATGTATGATTTGCAAAAATAAAAACTGCTGCATCTGTGTTGATGAGAGAATCAAAGTGTATGCGCGTTGTGCACCCGCTACATTATGGCCAAGCATGCACGCTTAAAATAGCATTATGAACAACGCGCAACGCGCCACTGACTTTAGACTAGGTTTTTTCTGGTCAGTGGTGGAAATGTTCCCCTTCGAGGGAACTCGAACTGCGTCATCGTTATGACACTTTGGGGAACGCCCTTAGCGTAACGCATCTGAAGCATGAATGAAATCTGTCCAATCCTGATTGGTGCTGCGTCATGACGTAGTAGATGACGGCATAACCGGAAGATACAAAGGTACGCTGGCAAATACAAACCACAGGCGTAACTATCGGTAAGCAGGGTACGCGGTTGCTTACGGGCCCGGACCAATCAGGGGCCCGCGCGTGACTGGAAGATATTGATTGACAGCCGGGCCCCCAAACGCATTTTACTACTTTTAGTCTGATCGCATTTTACTTTATCGCAAATTTATTTGAATAAATAATGGCAACAACATAGTGTACTGATCATTAGATACAAGTATGAAAAGACCAATGATGGATTTTGGTGTAATTTGTTTCGAATTGGGACTGGGGAATCCCCGGGTTGGTAAGTGAACATGCGTATTGCGTGCAAAACAGTAAAAACGATGAACTTGAGACAGACAATATCGACAGGCTACTCCTGATTTTGTCAGTCTTCTCATCTCTTATATGCTGTGTCTCTATGATCATATTAGGCGCTTTCCGACCAAGTAGTTACAGGAACTTAGTTATAGGAACTGTCCACTTCTAAACAGTTCTAAGAACTACTCTCCCCAAACTCGGTTTTGCTGTTTGCGTTTGCACTGGCCAAGGAACTGGTAGGAGGGGTAAGGGAGTGACGCAAGCACGGCGGCGGCGGCGGCGCCACATACAACAACAACAAACCAGCATGGAGGAGGCTATCGGAATGTTCCTGTTCTGCCTTGCCGGGAGCTTAATAACGAGTACGAACGGCGGCGTTTAAAGACTATGCTTGAGTTCTGTACAGAGAAACAAAGAAGACGAAGGCTCCAGCGTAATATGATCTTAAGTAATATAATGGAAGAAGATAGAAGAGCAGAGCGCAGGAGACAAACAAAACGACGGGTAAGTTTAGCAAGCATAGCAATTAGCTGGTTAAATGCGTTATGTTATGAGTTAGCATAGCATACATAGGCGAATAGGCTTTATGCACAGCTTCACTACTTCCTGAACTTCAGCCAGCCCTTTTTTTCCTGTCTGTCATTATTGGACAAACTGATTAATCCAGGTGCCTGATTATTGTTACTGAGGCCAGGCACACCTGAATTAATCAGTTTGTCCAATAATGACAGACAGGAAACAAAGGGCTGGCTGAAGTTCAGGAAGTAGTGAAGCTGTGCATAAAGCCAATTGCAACAGACAGTGAATAAAATGTGTTGACACTGGGCGTGACTTATAAGTTGAACCAATCAACGTAGACCTAGGGAAAGGGAACTAAAAAAGTCCTCGCTCTAGACTAGGTACTGAAAGAGTTATAGGAACTACGGTCTGAGGAACTAAAAAATCCCCAACTTAGTCCGGTCGGAACACGCGAAAAAAAGGTTATAGGAACGTTAGGTTCTAGGAACTGCAAAAGTCCCTCCGGTCGGAAAGCGGCTATTGTCCTATTCATGGTAGCCTACTCGTGGACATTGCGTCATCACGTGCTGTAGGGGGGCCCGCCTTGATAATCCTGCATAAGGGCCCGGTGTTGGCTCGTTACGCCACTGATACAAACACTAGCTTTTTTGCTCTTCAGCTAAAGCGCTCTGTGTCAAACTGTCTGTCTTATTTGGTGTTGTTTGTCCCATAAGAATTGCAATATTGAATCTATAGTGGCTCGGATCTCGCGTTTGCCGAGGCAGCGCGTTGATTACGGGTCTACTCTGCAATAAAGATTCTGTGAATGGGATCTCGCGTTGTCGAGGCAGCGCGCAGATTAAAGGTCTGCATTGCAATACAGAATCTATAGTGGCTCGGATCTCGCGTTTGCCGAGGCAGCGCGTTGATTACGGGTCTACTCTGCAATAAAGATTCTGTGACTTGATCTCGCATTGTCAAGGCAGCGCGTAGATTAAAGGTCTGCATTGCAATACAGAATCTATAGTGGCTCGGATCTCACGTTTGCCGAGGCAGCGCGTTGATTACGGGTCTACTCTGCAATAAAGATTCTGTGACTTGATCTCGCATTGTCGAGGCAGCGCGTAGATTAAAGGTCGTACATTGCAATACAGAATCTAGTGGCTCGGATCTCGTGTTTGCCGAGGCAGCGCGTAGATTACGGGTCTACTTTGCATTAAAGATTCTGTGTGTGTGCGAGGTACGAACAGTCAGCTCCTGAGGGTGCTGGCTGTGTTCATTGAGAAATATCTCGACGCGCACAGCCGTGCGTTTTCGGGTGTTTCAGCCGCGCGCCCGTTGATTTTCTTCTCGAGAGATGAAAACCAAATATATTGTGAACGACTCGAATCTCACGTTTGCCGAGGCAGCGCGTAGAGTACGGGTCTGCAATGAAGGGTACACACGCGATCTGTGAAATAATACTGTTTGGGTGCGAGGCATTCACAGTCAGCTCCTGAGGGTGCTGGCAGTCATTGAGAAATATCTCGACGCGTATATCTGTGCGCTGTCGGCTGTTTCAGCCTTGCACCTATTGACTTTCTTCTTGAGGGATGAAAGCCATATATATTGTAATGACTCGAATCTCGCGTTTGCCGAGGCAGCGTGTATTACGAGATCATATAACACAAAACAGTATTCTCTGGTAATTATGGCTGCATTTAATTTTAAGAAATTAAAATGATGAAATATTATCCGACTTTAAGGAAGTTAGATATTTTAATTCAGCCTACCACTCAGACCGTGTTTCACATGCAGTGTTCCTTCTGCACATCAAAAATCGTTTTTCGTTTTTTCCCTGCCGGTCCTCCGCTTCAGGGTCGAAAACGAGACAAAAATAGCAGGGCTATCCCCCCCGTGGAGGGACGAGCGAGAATGCGCTTCGGGACACATCGGTTTTCAGCAAATGCACGCTGCAGTCCCAAGGGCTTGTGGCCAGGCAGTGCTCGTGTTCGCCCATCGGGAACGGTTTTCGATTATTCCCTGCCGGTCCTCCGCTTCAGGGTGTCAAGAATGAAACCGAAAGAGCCTCCCTTCAGGGAAGCCTTCAGGAAGTCGATGTCTGTATCCCGCCGTTAAGTGCGCTTCGTGACACATCGGTTTCCAGCGAACGCACGCTGCTCTGTCTGCCCCACAGGCTTGCGGCCAGGCAGCAATCGCGTCCGCCCATCGAGAATCGTTTTCGGTCGAACCCTGCCGGAGATCCGCTTCAGGGGGTCGAGAACGAATCCCAATTGATACCCGAAGCCAGGCTCGAGAGAGAATGGTTCCCTTAGTAGATTATCTCGGCGCATGGTCATGCCTTCCGAATATATCTGCGTGGGCTCTGCGTACTGTAGAGCTGGGTTACAGGCTGCAGTTCAGCTCCCCTCCCCCGAAGTTCAACGGGGTGGTCTGGACTGTGGTCGGCCCAGAGCAGGTTCGGGTTATGGAACAGGAAGTTCAATCCCTGTTGGTCAAGGAGGCCATAGAACGTGTTCCTCTGCCACACAGGGAGTCCGGGTTCTACAGGAGGTACTTCATAGTTACCAAGAAGGATGGGGGGTTGCGTCCAATAATAGATCTCAGGCACTTGAATCGGTCTCTGAGGAGATTCAGGTTCAAAATGCTCACAATTCCAGCCATCGTGAGTCAGATCCAGTTCGAGGACTGGTTCGTCACGATAGATCTGAGGGACGCATACTTCCATATTTCCATCCTTCCATGTCACAGGAAGTTCCTGAGGTTCGCTTTCGGGGGCGAAGCGTACCAATATCGGGTTCTTCCGTTCGGCCTAGCTCTCTCCCCTCGCACTTTTACAAAATGCATGGATGCAGCTCTAGCACCCCTGAGGCTCGAGGGCGTCAGGGTGCTCAACTACATCGACGACTGGCTGATACTGGCCCAGTCGCAAGAGCTGGCGATTCGGCATCGAGATGTCGTCCTCGCCCACATCCAGAGCCTGGGGTTGAGACTCAACACAAAAAAGAGTGTGTTGACGCCCTCCCAGAGGACTACGTTCCTGGGAGTTGTATGGGACTCCACGACGATGGAGGCACAGATGTCTCCTGCGCGCGTGAAGTCCATACTGGCAATGGTCTCCAGAGTGAAGCTATGCCACAACCTCACTGTGAAGCAGTTTCAGAGACTGCTGGGGCTCATGGCAGCAGCGTCCAGTGGCCTGCTACACACCTTTTGGCCTGCTACACATGAGACCCCTACAGTGGTGGTTGAGAGCCAAGAGATTTTCCCCGAGGGGAAATCCGTTCTGTATGATCAGGGTAACGCGCAGATGCCTTCGTTCCCTCGTCATATGGAGGAAACCTTGGTTCCTGTCCCAGGGACCGGTGCTGGGAGCATCATGTTGCCGGAAAGCCGTTTCAACAGATGCCTCCCTCACTGGTTGGGGCGCGGTCATGGACGGCCGCTTTGCGAGAGGTCTGTGGGTGACCCGGCACTCTTCCTGGCACATCAATTGCCTGGAAATGCTGGTGGTCTACAAAGCTCTGAGGAATTTTTTCCCGGACCTCTGCGGCCACCATGTCCTGATACGCTTGGACAACATGTCCGTAGTCGCGTATCTGAATCACCAGGGGGGTCTGAGGTCGCGCCCTCTATTCAGACTGGCACACCAGATCCTTCTGTGGTCCCAGGGGAAACTGTCGTCTCTCAGAACGATGTATGTCCCCGGGGATCAAAATCAGGGAGCAGACATCCTGTCGAGGCAGGGGCTGAGGCCCGGGGAGTGCCGACTCCACCCTGAGGTGGTGGAGGCCATGTGCGTGAGATTCGGCCCAGTGGAAGTGGACCTTTTTGCGTCTCGAGAGACGTACCACTGTCCACTGTGGTTCTCTCTCAGGTAGCCAGCTCCGTTGGGGCTGGACGCTATGACACAGACGTGGCCGAGGCTGCGTCTGTACGCATTTCCCCCGATCGCTCTGCTCCCGGGAGTCTTGGAGCGGGTCCGCCGGGAAGGGATCAGCCTACTTTTAGTAGCACCCCGCTGGCCGACCCGGATATGGTTCTCGGACATTGTAGCACTGCTAGACGGCCTCCCGTGGCAGGTCCCTCTGAGGAGGGATCTGCTGTCTCAGGCAGGGGGCACAATATTTCACCCCTGGCCAGAGCTGTGGAACCTCTGGGTCTGGCCCCTGAGGGGGCTCGGTACCTAGAGGCTGGCCTGTCAGCAGGTGTTGTCGAGACCCTACTTAGCTCCAGGGCTCCTTCCACTAGGAGACTGTACAGCCTAAAGCGGAATGTGTTTTCCACTTGGTGTAGAGAGCGTGAGGTGGACCCAGTTAACTGCCCAGTGGCTTCAGTGCTGGAGTTCCTCCAAGATCGTTTCTCCGCCGGTCTTACCCCATCCACACTTAAGGTGTATGTGGCTGCCATTGCAGCTTTCCACTCACCTATAGGTGCTGGGCCTTTGGGAAAGCACCATATGGTTGTACGTTTCCTTCGTGGGGCTCGGAGGATGAGGCCTGCGGTTCACTCCAGAGTCCCAACTTGGGACCTGGCGGTGGTTCTTGAGGGGTTGGCTGAGGCCCCCTTTGAACCACTGGAATCGGCTGAGGCAAAGAACCTGACCTTCAAGGTGGCCATTCTCCTTGCCATCACTTCTCTGAGGACAGTGGGGGATCCCCAGGCCTTGGCTATATCGCCAACTTGCCTGGAGTTTGTCCCTGGCGTAGTTAGGGCCATCTTACATCCTAGACCGGGCTATGTGCCGTCTAGTGCGGCACGGTCAGTGGTTCTTCAGGCCTTCCATCCTCCACCTCATGGGACGGCGGAAGAGGGGAGACTTCACCTGCTCTGCCCAGTCAGAGCCCTAAGGGTTTACTTGGAGAAGTCTTCTCAGTGGAGGAAGTCAGACCAGTTGTTGGTGTGCTTTGGTTCACCCAAGAAAGGGCTGCCTGCATCTAAACAGACAATCAGCAATTGGATTGTCCAGGCTATAGCCACGGCTTATCAGGTGCGCAATTTGCCTTCACCTATGGCCGTGAGGGCACGTTCCACCAGGAGCATGGCCTCCTCGGTGGCCCTCCTTTCTGGCGTCTCGCTTCAGGAGATCCCCTCGGTGGGCCACCCCGCACGCCTTCATACGCTTTTACAGTCTGCAACTCCCCGTGACGCCTGGCGCCAGAGTGCTCGCGTCCTAAGTGTGCCTGGTCTTCCAGCTTCATACTAGGGCGGGCGGGCGTGATTACGGTGTGGCATTGTGGGTATTTCGTACGGTGTGTCATAACGATGACGCAGTGCGAGTTCCCTCGAAGGGGAACGTCTCGGGTTGCGACTGTAACCCTTGTTCCCCGAGAAGGGAACGAGACACTGCGTCTCGTCGCCACACCTATCACAGTCAGAGCGCTAGCTTCATCGCAAAAGAGCTAGTGTTTGTATTTGCCAGCGTACCTTTGTATCTTCCGGTTATGCCGTCATCTACTACGTCATGACGCAGCACCAATCAGGATTGGACAGATTTCATTCATGCTTCAGATGCGTTACGCTAAGGGCGTTCCCCAAAGTGTCATAACGATGACGCAGTGTCTCGTTCCCTTCTCGGGGAACAAGGGTTACAGTCGTAACCCGAGACGTTTTCTGGAACTGCAAAATAGCACTGGGGAATGTTTGCGCCGAAACACGCCTCCTTTTTGCACCGACCCGCCCAGAGAACGCAAGTTCATTCCCTAGTTTACCGACGTGCGTCTGTGGAGGGAAAAGCCCGCTTTGCGCGGGTGCAAAATAGGAATGATACATGCGTCAGTGTACAAAGTCATTTGCGCCGGGTGCAAGATAGGGCCCAGAGTGTTTCTTCAACTATGGCACTTTAATTTCCCAGAGGTTGATTTAGATTAAAACAGATTTCTATTTTTTTCCTTCTTGTTTTTATATGAAGGTCAAATTAAAAACGTTTGGAAAATTTTTATTGGCCTCATCCTTTTTTAGTAGTTTTGCTACTTTGGCGAGATATTATAATAATCCATATAAAAATTCTTCTGATCAAAGTCACAGTATGCTAGTGTGAAAATTAGAAATCGCTGTAGGAAATGGTATATGAATAAATGTGCTGTTATATGAAAGAACTTTGTGTTCCAATGAATCCAAACTGTTAGAGTAGTAAAATGCAGATTAGCTAATAAAGAATAATTTCTTGTACAAATTATTTCTTGACAGCACACTAAAAAAAAAAAAAAAAAAAAAAAAAAAAAAAGATACTTTTTTAATTAGAAGCAAAACTGCACAAGATATTAAGTCTTGTTTTCAGAGAATATGTCTCAAAATTAAGTTTATTTTCCTTACATATTTGTTAAATTGTAGCAAAAACTTTGCAAGGTCAAAGCTTAAAACAAGAAAAAAAGGTAATTAATTTGTTTTACTAGTGTTAAAATGTTTTAAATCAGGACAAAAATACTAAAGAAAATTATATTTTGCAGTGTAAAAATAAATGAAACAATTCTCACCTCACTGTAATTGGCACCAAGCTATCGTTCCTGATATTCTGATGAGCAGCTGTGGTCACAACATGAGCACCACTGCAGCCCAACCTGGCCACTGGTCTTTCATTCTGGAGAAACACATGGAGGAAACGCTCTCCGAGATGTTGCTCCCGGGCTATAAGGGAAGAAGGAATATAAAGAGATGAGGAAGCTTTCACTCAGAGCTTATCATAATGAAATTTAGCAATGACCTGTTTTAATTTGGGGCTAGAAACCATTTTGAAGGCATACACAATCTCTGACCTTCTGCAAAGTCACTCAAATGCTAGTTCATTCAAAATTAGTATGACAAAAAATATATAAATATTTTTTTTAAATGGATTTTAGAAGGCATCAAACCAAATTCTAACTCTAAATCCTTATAAAGCAGATAAATAGCAATCTTCTTGTTCTTTTTTTTTGTACTTGTGTTATGTGTTATATTTCATAGATATTTTATAGTAACAAATGCAGTTTGGCGTTTGATTGGTTGTTTCTTTTGAAATATTGTCACAACAAGAAATAAGATACATACAAAAAGAATCTACTATTTTTTTCTGTTTATTTGTAAAAAATATTTCTATGATTTATTGTGTTCAAACTCACAGTTTAGGTGTTAGTTAATGAATCATTCGCTTAACCAATTCATTAAAAAGAACAAAACGTGACTGGCTTTATGAGTGAGTCAATGGATCATTCACTCAGGAATGAAATGCTAGTAGTTTGCAGACCTTGTTTGATACCATTTTCATTTGCGGAGCAAAAATACACAAAGAAACTAACTTTATTGGTAATACTTTACAATAAGGTTTCATTTATTAACATTATTAATGCATAAACTAATTAACAGTGAGCAATACATTTGTTACAGTATTTATTAACTTGATGTTAATAAAAATCCAGCTGTTCCATTGTTTGGCATGTTAATTCACAGAGCATTAACTAATGTTAATAAATACAACATTAGACTTAAATAATGTATTAGTAAATATTGAAATGAACATTAACTAAGAGTAATGAATGCTGTAGAAGTATTGTTAATTCTTAATTTATGTTAACAAAAGTAGTTAACTAACTAATGAAACCTTATTGTAAAGTGTTACCACTTTATCTATATCGCACTTGCATTCATGCTCTTTGTTTGGAAGTTTTCCTCTCTGTCCTGCAGTTGCCACGCCCATTTTTCTTTGCCACTCAGTTCCCCATGCAGTTCACCACACCTTCAACTAATTAGCTCCAATCAGCCACAGACTTTATTAGACAGCACCTGTACACAGCTCTTTCTCTTTGTTCCTGCCACATGGAGGAATCCTTTGTGTGTTGCTTCTGGAAATGCCTTGTCTCCTGCTCTGTGTGCGTTATTGAACTATGTAAGTTCCATACGTTTCTCTTTTGATTGTATGTTAATTGAATTATGAGAATGTTCCTTTCTGTCTGTTTAAATGTACAAATGTTTGATTGTCATTCAAATGGATTGTGGCCTTGTATTGTGGCATTATGTAGCTAATTGTATTCCATATCATTTCCCTTTTAGAAACCACACATACACACACACATTACACAAACATACCTAATAAAGAAAGGCATTGTGGAATTAAAGTGACTGGACTAGACTGTTCTTACCGACACCTCCACTGGTCTCAAGCCAGCTACCTGCACATCCCTCTCAAACCTCCTTTTCATGGTCCTTCGAGCCGGAGCCCATTGATGATCGGTGGATATGTCCAGTCACTCCTTGCCTTCGTTACTTCAGCGTCCTCACCGCCAAGCCCAGCGTCCTGTACGCTATGATGATTACGTCATGGAATATGGTCAGCAGCCACGACATCCTGCTGAAACACCAGAGCCACCACCGCTTCACTCTGCAGACATTTTTGGTGTTGGACCTCAGTATCAACCACAGCATGAGTCTGAGGAGGAGGAAGAGCCACCTCAACTACCCAGTGAGGAGGAAGAGGCACATCAACTACCCAGCGAGGAAGAGGAAGAGCCAGCAACAGAGCCTCCCTCACCTGTCTCTTCTGGGAGAGCCCTAGCCCCTGAGTACCCACATGACCCTCATGTAGCCCCAATTCCTGACCCTCAAACTGAGCTCTTACAGCAGTTACTAGAAGAAGTAAGAAACCAAGGTAGACTAATCCAGCGCTGTATGCTTGGTGAAGGCCAATTCTCACGGTCTCGTTCAGGACCATCCCCTGAAAACCTTGGCCCTCAGTTAGTAGCATCACAAGCCCAGTATGCTGCAATGCCACTCCAGGCTACCACAAGTGACTATAAGCCCTTTTCTTGCCCACCTCGGCAGCAGCTTCTTTATCAACCTCCTGTAAGCTGTGCCCCTGCCATTCAGCCCTTAGCTCAGCCCTGGCAGCACACGAATCCTTCTGATCATAGTCAGTTCCTTGCCACCCGTCAAGTCCCAGTCTCACGTAACCCCTTGCTCCCAGGCTACATGTTGTCACCTCAAATTTCGCCTAGAGCTATGGCCCACTCTGCCCAGCCAGCATACCAGCTCAGCAATGTGCAGCCTCACCAGCTTATTTCTGCAGCCCCACCAAGCCATTTAGCTCCCCCTTCAGGCCGACTGCAGTCATATAGCAAGGTAGAAGGTCCCTCATTCCCTGATCTTACTAGAGAGGATGAAAGCCAGTATATAATGTTAAAGATGGCCCTATCCAACCTGTTGGACCCAAGAGAGTCGGAGCAGTATAAATATCATATCTTACTGGATCACTTAAAGGTAGATCAGGCGAAGCGGCTTGCCTTAGCTTATGTTTATGCCCAAGATCCCTACACTCAAGCTATTCGGGCCCTAGATGAGCGTTATGGCCAACCCAGACAGCTTGCTCTGAGAGAGCTCCGGGATATAATGGAGATGCCTGCTATCCGGATAGGGGATGGGAGAGGCCTAGATCAGTTTTCCCTTAGAGTACAAGCCTTAGTGGGTCTCCTCCAGTCCATGGGCCGTGAAGGTCTCTCCGAGCTTACCTGTGGCTCACATGTCGAGCGGCTACTAGAAAAACTACCCAGTGAGCACTTTTGTCAGTTTAAGAGAAGCATGAGTTTGACCAAACCAGGTCCCCTTTCCTATAACCTCCTAGATTTCTCCTCCTGGTTGCAACAGGAAACCCGCTGCCAGCCCAGAAGGGAGAGAACCCTTCAGCCTGTCCGACCAAGGCCACCACCCTCTCACCCATTCAGAGCTACAGCTATACTTCATGGTAGCAAGACTTCCCAAATGACCTCCCCTAAAGTCCAGATAGCTCCTCCTAGAGCCAGTCAGTTTCCCCCCAACATCACATCCACACGCTGTCCAGTGTGTGCTTACTGTAACTCCCCTGAACATCATGTCAGTAAATGTGATGACTTCCTCCAGCTCACTGAAGATCAGAGGACTAGTTGGATCAAAGGACAGAAACGCTGCTGGCGATGTGCACGAGACCACTTTGCAGACCAGTGTGATCTGAAGGGACGCTGCAACCAATGCAATGGGAAACATCTGCAGGTCCTATGCAACATCAACCAGAGGCAAGTGCAGAACTTCTACCTAGACCATCCTAGCGATTGCAATAAAGTGCTGCTGAAGGTAGTTGAAGTGACCCTACGTAATGGAAACAAGTCTTTAGACACGTATGCCATATTGGATGATGGGTCAGAACGTACGATCCTCCTGCATCCTGCCGCCCAGAAACTCCAGCTGGTAGGAGAGTCTGAGAGCTTGAAGCTGAGGACTGTGAGACAGGATGTCCAGACTCTAAACGGTGCCGCCGTGTCCTTCACCCTCATTCCAAAGGCCCATCCAGAGAAATCCTATGCCATCAGGCATGCCTTCACTGCTGATCAGCTTTCCTTGTCCGAACATTCTCATCCTGTGAAATCCCTCCAGCGGCGCTACACTCATCTCCGGCAGATTCCCTTGAAGCAGCATGATAACGTAAGCCCCCTTCTACTCATAGGAGCTGATCATACCCATCTTATCACTCCAACACTGCCTGTAAAGTTAGGCCCCCCCGGAGCCCCTGTAGCAATCAAAACCCGTCTCGGCTGGACGTTACAGGGCCCTGCTAGAGATCTTGTTAGCTCTCCCTCCACCAAGTGTCACTATATCTCCTTTAAATGCCCACCTGATGACATCCACCACAATGTGCAAAAACTGTGGCAGCTGGACACAGTGCCTCCGACAAACACAAAATTGGTTGTCCGCTCTAAACAGGACCAAGATGCAATTCATCAGCTGGAGACTCAAACCATCCGAATTCCTGTTGATGACGTCCTACGGTATGCCACACCTCTCCTCCGAGCAGATCCCTGGCCCCCCCTAAAGGCACCTAAGGAAGCAGTTATGTCCCGTCTTCGCAGCTGTGAGAGGCGACTGCTCCAAAACCCCTCACAGGCGGAGACCTATACCAGAGAGATCCAGAAGTTGGTTGATGCTGGGTATGTCAAGAAGTTAACCTTATCTGAAGTAGCAGATGCTCCTGAGTCTTGGTACATACCTCATCACATTGTGCATCATAATGGAAAGGACCGCATTGTGTTTGATTGTTCTTTCTCCTATCAGAATCAATGCCTGAATTCACAATTGCTCCCTGGTCCAACCCTTGGGCCTTCCCTCCTTGGAGTTCTCCTCCGTTTCAGGCAGCATAGGATTGCCATCAGCGGAGACGTTAAGTCCATGTTCCACCAGGTGCGCCTGCTACCCCGAGATAAACCCCTTCTGCGCTTCCTCTGGCGTAACCTAGACATAAGATCCCCTCCGACTGTATATGAATGGCAAGTCATCCCATTTGGTACCACCGCCAGCCCATGCTGTGCCATTTACGCCCTACAGAGGATCGCCAAGGATGCACAGGCAGATGAGCGCATTACCTATTCCATACAGCATTGTTTCTATGTGGATAACTGCCTTCAAAGTCTCCCCACACAAGAGGAAGCTAAGGACCTCCTTCACTGCATGCGTGCAACCCTCTCTTCTGGTGGCTTTGAGATTAGACAATGGGCCAGTAATGACCCCAAGGTCATCTGTGATCTCCCTCCCGATGCTAGGTCAGACCAGGCAGAGCTCTGGCTGTCACACCATCCTTCCCTTGATCCCATGGAATCTACTCTAGGCCTCCACTGGAATTGCCATACGGACACCCTGAAATACAGGCACAGAGCCATTGAAGCTACTACTCCCACCATGCGTCACATCTATAGAGTTCTTGCAAGCCAGTACGATCCTCTTGGCTACATCCTCCCCTACACAACAAGAGCCAAGATCATTGTCCAGCACCTGTGGGCAAAGGCGAGAGAATGGGATGATCCAAACCTTCCCCACAACATCCTAGAAGCCTGGCTTTCCTGGGAAGGAGAACTCCCGAATCTCTCCTCAATAGTACTGCCCCGTTGTCTTATCCATTGGACAGTAAACACCCCCTCAGCCATCCAAGACCTGCACATCTTCTGCGATGCATCAGAGCAGTCTTATGGTGCAGTCGCCTACATGCGCACTGAAGATGGTCAACAGGTGAATGTGTCCTTCCTAATGGCAAGGTCCCGTGTTGCGCCCAAAAAACAACTATCTATCCCTCGACTTGAACTGTGCGCAGCCCTCATTGGAGCTCAACTGTTCAACCTCCTCCGAACAGAGCTCACCCTCAACATCAGACGGGCTACTTTATGGAGTGACTCTACCACCGTCCTCTATTGGCTTCTCTCAGACTCATGCCGCTATAAGGTCTTTGTTGGAACCAGAGTGGCTGAAATCCAGGAACTCACCAAAAGCCAGGAATGGCGCTATGTGGATTCCCGAAACAACCCAGCTGACGATCTGACTAGAGGGAAGCAGCTGTCTGATCTAAGTAAGCCTTGCAGGTGGAACCAAGGACCTGCCTTCCTCCTGCAACCCCCTGACCTGTGGCCAACTAACCCCACAATAGATCAGGCCGAAGATCCTGTCGAGCTACGTAAGTCCAGTTTCTGTGGTGCTGTATTTCTTTGCCAAAATCCCTCGATCTCTGACCCTACCCAGTTCACCACCTTTCAGGATCTCCTTGACTCTACTGCTGCATCCCATCATGGGGTGGCAGAACCTCCTGCAACACCATCGGCAGAAACCTACCTTGACGCAGAGATTGCAATCCTGAGACAGACCCAGCTGGATTCCTTTGGAAATGATTTGGCATGCCTTCAGACCCACAAACCCCTTCCACATTCCAGTCGTCTTCTTTCCCTTGCTCCGGAACTAGATCCAGTGTCAGGTCTCATTCGAGTAGGCGGAAGGTTACGACAAAGCAATGACCTGCCCCCTGATGCCATACATCCAGTTGTCCTGGACCCTGCCCATCCGACCACGAAACTTATAATTAAACATTGTGATGACCACCTACATCATTCTGGTCCCGAGAGGCTATTCGCTGAGCTGAGGAGGCGATTCTGGATCCTGAGGGGTCGTGAGGCTGTCAGGAAACACCAGCACAGATGTGCTAAGTGCAGGCAGTTCCGTGCCAAACCCCTTATCCCCCAAATGGCCGATCTTCCTCCTGCTCGCCTACGCCTCCGCAAACCTCCCTTCTATTCCACCGGGATAGATTGTTTCGGGCCCTACACTGTGAAAGTTGGACGGCGAGTTGAGAAAAGGTGGGGAATTATTTTCAAATGTCTGACAACTAGGTGTGTACATCTAGATCTACTCAGTCACATGAATACCGATTCCTTTTTAATGGCACTAAGGCGCTTTATAGCTCGCAGAGGCAAACCTTTTGAGCTGCTTTCTGACAGAGGTACCAATTTCATCGGAGGCAACAGAGAGCTAGAGGAAGTCTACCGATCCCTGACCCCTGACCTCCAGGCAATCCTGGCCAAACAGAGGATCTCCTTCAAGTTCAACCCCCCACACGCACCCCACTTCGGCGGGACGTGGGAGCGTGAAATACGTTCCATCAAGATTGCCCTGCAGACCACCCTAGGTGCCCAAGCTGTCACTGAAGAGGTGCTACGCACAGTGATGATTGAAATCGAAGGTATCCTCAATTCAAAGCCCCTTGGTTATGTCTCTTCTGACGTTGCAGATCCTGATCCGGTGACTCCTAACCTGTTGCTCATGGGGCGGCATGACTCTTCCCTCCCCTTGGTAACGTATCCTGACTCTGAGCTGCGCAGCCGCCGTCAGTGGCGTCATAGTCAGATTCTTTCTGATCATTTTTGGGCCCACTTCCTCAGAAATTATCTTCCTTCTCTCCAGTCTAGACAGAAGTGGCGCACTGATAATCCTAACCTCCAACTAAACACTGTTGTTCTCATTCTTGACCCTCAGCTCCCCCGGTCCCTCTGGCCAGTAGGTAAAGTGATTGCCCTCCATCCCGGCAAGGACGGCCGTTGTAGGGTTGCAGATGTCCAGGTGGGGAACAAACAGTACACAAGACCCGTTGCCCGCCTCATCCCACTCCCTGCCCTACCTGAACCCCCATGACCTTCCACTCAAGCAAATTTGCAAGACAAATTTGGGGGCGGCTGTTTGGAAGTTTTCCTCTCTGTCCTGCAGTTGCCACGCCCATTTTTCTTTGCCACTCAGTTCCCCATGCAGTTCACCACACCTTCAACTAATTAGCTCCAATCAGCCACAGACTTTATTAGACAGCACCTGTACACAGCTCTTTCTCTTTGTTCCTGCCACATGGAGGAATCCTTTGTGTGTTGCTTCTGGAAATGCCTTGTCTCCTGCTCTGTGTGCGTTATTGAACTATGTAAGTTCCATACGTTTCTCTTTTGATTGTATGTTAATTGAATTATGAGAATGTTCCTTTCTGTCTGTTTAAATGTACAAATGTTTGATTGTCATTCAAATGGATTGTGGCCTTGTATTGTGGCATTATGTAGCTAATTGTATTCCATATCATTTCCCTTTTAGAAACCACACATACACACACACATTACACAAACATACCTAATAAAGAAAGGCATTGTGGAATTAAAGTGACTGGACTAGACTGTTCTTACCGACACCTCCACTGGTCTCAAGCCAGCTACCTGCACATCCCTCTCAAACCTCCTTTTCACTCTTGGTCTGACCATTTCGATTTTTTCTTTTATGATTTGTACATTCACATTCAACATTTTCATTTCCTTGTTCATTATTTGCAAACCGGCCACATCTGCCAACAATAAGTGGTAAATATAAGTACACTGATTAAGTACATAAGCATATCAAGTTTTACAGCGTACAGAAGCACAAGGTAACACAACTAAATCAATAAGCGCCTATTTTATTCCCATCTGAGCATGAGTAGTCACAACAATATTGTCAAGCTTCCTGCTTGCTGTGGCATATCTGGCAACAACCCCAGCGATTGCAGATGCACTTGACACCTACTGCATCAACTCCAGTTGTATTTCTTCCTCTTTTTTATGTAAAGGGGATGGGGCGGGGGGTGTAAGGAAATGACAAATTACTCCTTATTGTCCCAATGGCCCTGTTACCCTGTACTAGGTCTAACGGAGCGTGCATCCTCTTGTCAGTGCCTGTCACCTGTTATATTTGCTCTGCCTCTCGTCTGCTGATGACTGAAGCCCAGCGGGAGTCTGACGTGGTGCTCGTGGAGGGAACAGATGAGATGCAGGTGTAACTCTTAACATTTTTCTGCATTCTGATTCATGTCTTCTGGTTAACTTCCTTTGATATCTAGAGTTTTTTTCATGTCTTAAATTTAAACTGGGGCGCTCACCTACACATCCTAATATACAACCCAAGAGCGGAAAAACACTCGGACACATGCAGGGGGTTAATTTAGTGATAGGCATATAAAAACACTGAACTGAATTTAATCATGACATTACAGATTAGATACCAGTGATGCTCCTTTTTCTTTAAGTTTCATAGAGAGACATTGCGGTCCAAAACACTGAGACCCCATTTTAATACAATAGGATTTATTTATTTTTATGGAAAAAGTGTTAAAAGATGTTACAACAAACATAAGTTATCATGAAGAGAAAATATTCGGTATTATTTTTAGGCCACTAATCAAAAATGTATTTGTGACACTGTAATATATAATATAATATAATATAATATAATATAATGTAATAGTCATGTTTTGTTTCATCTCTGCCGCAACCGACGCTGACAATAATATACCACACTGTCAAAAGTCATCAAAAGTTCACTCACAACAGAAAAATAAATATGTAACTAATTAGCTACATTTGAATATGTAAAAAAAAGTAATGAAAAATAAAGAGGAAATATTCTGCAAATATTCAAGTCACAATGTGAAATTGAGCTTGCATTTTTATAATATAATATTAAAATTAGAAAAATGGAAAATACAAGCGTTTTTACTAGTTGTCTATGACTTTGGGACCACACTGTACGAATTGGAATTATTTGGATAAGATTGACATTGATCAAAAGTCTGCTCACCACTGGAAAATAAACAAGTTACTAATCACACTCATGCCGGGTTGGGAGATCATTCTAATTAAATCAGACAGTTTCCCTCCTCTAAAATTGATGAATATGTCACCAAGAGAACGAGAGAGAGCTAACCCAAATGCTTGCTCTCTGTCTTATTTTACATGGCTAATCTATAAAAGGAATTTCATGAAGAATCTGACAGGTTGAGACATGAGATAAACACTGTCATATTGGCCGTGTCAGGCATATGCAAGACTAATCTGACAGGGTGGAAGTAAAATGAATTTTCTAACTTGACATCAAGAGCAATCTCATTCAAAGATGACAGTTTCATCCAGGTCTGCCTTTAGTGCCAACAATTTATAGACATGACTCATCTCCCTATCAGGTTATTTAAATGTCAGGTGATTGCCAAGACCGCTGCTAACTAATGTACTGTAATATGGGCTGCATTTTAGTCATTTGAAATAAGCTTGGAACTTTTGAACAATGTAGACTGCAAACATGACAGTACAACAATATGGTTGATAAAGCACTTCACACTGAATGATAATATTTCAAACCTGTATCGAATCATTATGAGCACAATATTCAGCAGAACCACAAAAAGGGCCCACCCACAATTTGTGACATCACAGTCCTGCTTATGCTGACAGTTGCAATGACTGAGACAAATCAGACACAATTATTTGTTATATTTAACAAACAATCTTTAAAACCCCTCAACCAACAAGATATGGATATATGTATGATTATTACTGTCTTGTATTGTATTTTTTATGTGTATTGCAATGCACGCTTTATGATAGAACCAACAGTTAATAACCTCACCTACCCCATGTTTGGTATCTACGAATGTGTATTTTGATGAGCTAAATTATCGTGTATATTATACGTATGTTGATACCTATGCAACATATTAGTATTACAAGTATCTAATAGTTTCTACTACACCAACACCAATCCAGCTAGACATACAAATAAGTCAGCTTCCAAACAAAGGAACTTTTCCCTCTGGAAAATTGCACCTTTTCTATTGGTCAAGCCAAACTCCAAGAGGCGTGGCCTCTGTGAAACTTAAAAGCCAACTTCACAGCAAGTTAAACTCTTCCATCTTCTCCTGGTTGTTGTGCGTGTGGGACCGGAAACCCAACTTCCTCGACCATAACAGAGTCAAACTTACTGCGCAAGTTTGTCATCATTTCTTTATTAGACGCAGAAGAAATCGATTGCAACTTCAACACCACCGACTCACGGAACCATCAAAACCTTCTTCAGAAACTTAACAGACTGTTTAAACTGCAACGGCAAAGAAAGTATCGTACATTTAACAAGGTGCTTTGAAATAAGAAGCTGATGGTTCTTTTCATATGGTGTTAAATGACTCCATAACTTAATTTCCTGTTCCCGGTTTAATCCACTTTCACCTTTCCATTTCCCATGTACGTGTGCTTTGTGTGTATTATGGTTGTTTAGATTATGTGTTTGTGATTTAGTTAATAAAACTTTGTGCACAATACATGAGTTCCCTTATTCTGATTGTGCTTGCAGATTCATGTCACTTAAACTATTCCTGATCTTGCTACATGCTAAGAAATAATTCATTTTCTGAGGCCATGAAAAATACCCTTTCTTCCCAGATAGTACAAGTCTATTTGATGTGATGTTTACATCTGGAAGACATATTTTTAAGAGTGTTTGCTCATCTGCAATACGTCTATAGGACGTTTCCTGTCAGATGTCAAATAGACGTTTAGAAGATGTCTTTAAGATGTAATGATTTAAAATGCATGTTAAACTGACAACTTCTGAACCTCTATTTGATATCTGACAGGAAACTTCCTATAGACATATTGCAGATGAGCAAACACTCTTAAAAATATGTCTTCCAGATGTAAACATCACATCAAATAGACTTGTGCTATCTGGGTTAGAATGAATCAATAATCAATACTGAGTGTTTGCTGGACAAACTGATTAATTGATTGTAATATTAATTTAGCTACATCAAGTTAATCCGATATATTAATCCGATATAATCCAAATATTCATACTTAATTATAACAAGTTATAATTACATGTTAATATTTCCCATTTTGACCTAGTTTGCTACACAGAGAGATGGACTAATTTGCACAAAATGACAACTAATACTTTTCCTTTTCAGGTGCTCCGCTAAAATATTTTCTATTTTATTTTTGACATCTAGAAAGAGTACATTTGGTGACATCAAGTATGATCAGTTCGTTCACAGTCCGTTCAGAAAACTAGAAATTTGTTTCTCCATCTGGCAAGCTCTAATCTGATTGGCTTACTTCATCTGACTTCCCGAAGTAAGGGCACGCATGCATTTTAATCAATTAGTCTAAAAACAAATTTGTGTTTACAAGGTACTGGACTGAGAGTGAGCGTGTTGGACATGGTGAATATTTATAGCCTATAACATCAATAAGTTGATTGAAAAAAACCTGAACTCTCACGTACAACAGAGATTTTGTTTTCCAATAATGATACTACTTAAAATTTTAATACATTATAATTCATGTAAATCTAATTCACTCAATTACAGGTAAAATCCCCAAATACTCATTCATTTGGAGTTCGGCCCAGTCAAAGGACCATATTTGTTTAGGACAAAGTAATTGAAGAGCATCATCCAGAAGGGTTTGCCAATTAGCTAATGGGATCAGCCATCATAACTTTCAATTCAGCCCACAGCACATATACTGGTGTGATTGAGTTCACCTCGAGACATTTGCTATGTCATTAACATGTCCTGAGAGAGGACTTCATTACTGGATAAAGAGGTACAGTCGACTGTCCGGCGTTTTAATTTAGCACTGAGGCTTACAGTTATATTCACAGTCTCATAACTCAGTGTGTGTAATCCG
The DNA here is from genome assembly GCF_029890125.1 of Rhinichthys klamathensis goyatoka. Lineage (NCBI taxonomy): Eukaryota > Metazoa > Chordata > Actinopteri > Cypriniformes > Leuciscidae > Rhinichthys > Rhinichthys klamathensis. The sequence goes on along the minus strand of NW_026606652.1, from coordinate 902,747 downwards.
CAGCGAGGGAGGCTGGGAGGCCAATTATTCATTAACACACACTGATATAGTGCGAGTTATCGAGTCAAACTTTCCACATCGTTTGAAGGTGATTGCTATTCAATAGACACATCAGGGAAAATATATCATGAATGTGATGTCAAAATTAATTACTTACCTCTCAAATCAAACTGACATTATTATTGTAACATACGCTATGTGTATTTATATACAGCTGTTCACCCTGATCTTTGAGCAAGCAACGAGCAGGTAACTAACCACAGAGACATGTCATTTACCACGAATATGTCACTGGTTTAGAATTAGCACAGATAAGGAAGGCTGTGTAGAAATGATTAAAGACCTAACAAGGTTTCCATGGTATATTGTTTTAGATACATTTCTGCAAGAAAATGACAAAGAAAGCCTAAAATAATGGACTCATCTCATCTGCAGGAATGTAAAGGTGGTTTAGCAAAACATTCCGCAAACTCTTTTCGAGTCACAAATACTAACCTATAAGGCACGTATCTCTTGTCATTAGCACATTAGCTATTAAAAGACCCCATAATAGAATGGTACAGGGACGACATACTTTTACTATTAGTGAGTAGATGAGTTTACCTGTTCAGCTGATGACATATAATGTCCCCGACAACCTCTGTAGTCTCATTTAGCTAATCGCCTTTTACAAGAAAAGTAAAAGCTTAACAAAAAAAAAAAAAAAAAAAAAATCACAAGAGGGTATTACTGATACATTTTATATTGTAGAATAAAACGTAAAAATATATTGAGCTTTGCGTTCACCACAGAATAAAATTAAATTTTCAAGTACAATCAACTTGGATGTTTGAGTCATTTCAACTTAAATTACATTAAACTGACCTAAAAAATGAGTTGAATCTTGTATAACTTATAAAAAAAGTTGAAAATTGATTAACTTATTTAAAGCATTGTAAAAATACATGTTGTCATAACTTTTTGATTATATAATTTTTACAGTGTATTGCAATTTAACGCATTAAAAAAAAAACATTGACTTCATGATGATGGAACCGGAAGTGCTAAAATGCTAACTCATTTCCAGATTTTGGCCTACAAAAATACGTCATTCCTACACCATGTGGTTTGATAAGCATTTTTCAAATTTAAACATGTCAAATTTAAACCATTTCCCTTTTAAAAATGGCCAGTAGCCTTTTGACAGTCCAAAAAATTCATTTCAGCATTCACGGGGTCTTTATGTGTTTATTCTCCGGTGGCTCTCAGATACTCACTGTAGAGAATAGTACCATGAGGTGTCTTGCTCTTCATTGTCAAATACACAGTCCTCCTGTCCTCGGAGGAATGACTCGTAAAGTGAGTGTCTGACTGAAACAGGGACGTCAGAGACGGCAACTCCAAGAAAGAGGTACCATCAAATCGAGGGAAAAAGACTGTTGTATCTGGAAAAAACAACAACAATAATTCTACTGGTAAAAGGTAAAGTTGAAAATGCAAGTAAACATCCATCCACCATTTTGCCATTAACAGTTAGGGATTTTAAATGCCTGTGGTGTGACAAATCAATTTTTAGAAGTAAAACAAATTTCAACATCTCTCAATCAATATTAGCTCATAAAAGTAAAGTGACACACACACACGGTTGTGCTGGGATAATGTCAAAACTCTGAAGGTTAATTCACCACTGGTTCCCTTGATATTTTCTTATGGGGTTTTATTTTCAATTTCAACACACACACACACACACACACGCACGAAATGCTTATTTTGAAGCATGCAGTTATGTATATTTAAAAAAAAGTATGTTTCTAATAATAAACTAGATAAGACAGTTTGAGGGTGTGGAATTTACATTATAGAACAAAACGTCAAAGTACCTTCAAGTTATATTTATTACATACCTTATCTTACTCATAAATTGAAAACTATTATAAAACCTCATAGGAAAATCCCAAGGGAACCAGTGGCGAAGTAGTCTTCCAGGTATTGAAGTCATCCCTGCACCTCTCTCTCTCTCTCTCTCTCTCTCTCTCTCTCTCTATAATATATATTATACTGCATATTCATATTTTATATGATGCATTTACTTTTATGACCTTATGTTAACCAAAACACTTATAAATATGTATATATTCAGGGCTGATTTGTATACAAATAATTAATATTGTTCTTTTTTTCTCTGTGAAAAGGGTCTATTTGTTTTAGATGAAGTATGGCATGTCACTCTGACATGTCAACTACCCATTCACATTTTTCAGTCATCTTTAAATACTAAAATGAACCTGAAATTATGACTTCAATTTTGACCGTTGACTAGTGTAACCTCAAAGCTGAATGCACAGTCAAGAGCAGTAATGTCTGCCAGACTCTGATAAGAGTCTACACGCAAAGGCAGGAGGATCCTGTCAGGACCTGTTCTGGAGCAATGTTATCTCCCAGAGGGTGACAGGCGACAGAGGAAGGTGGGTGTTGTCTGCTATGGTCACGACCTCTCTTCAGCGGTAATGATCTGTTAGCTTTTACACAGAAGGCAATGTATGTAGCGAGACACTGTCAAGGCATATGTGACGAGACTTCAGCATGGCCCATCAGCGGTGAACATGTGTCAGGGTGTTGCTGATACATTCAGGTCTACATACATCACATTATGGATGATTCAGCAAGATCCAGGATGCAGTTCTCAGGGAGGCCAGAAAAGGCAATTTACTGTACATGACTTCTGCAATGACAAACTAAAACGTAACTAACCAACACAAGGGACCAGTTTTGGTTTTAACAGAGACATTTTAAAGCTGATATTTTCTCCAAGCTGCTGCCTGTCATTTCAGGGAATAGTTCAACATCCCAGTATTAGAGTATGTTATATGTATAAAACTGAATAGAAGCATTAAACTAGGGCTGAGAAAGTTTTGAAAACTTTGAAAGATTAATGTCACCATTTCCCACAAGTCTTTTAAAAAAAGTTTGCACATTTTTACATGTATTTAATTTACAACTTTATATATTAAAATTGCATTTATATTGTATTTATATTCAAATATTATAAATGTGTCAAATTTAATCTGGAAAATAATTGATGTTGACATGGTATCTTTTATCTTATTCAACAACAGAATAAAAATAATTTGTAATTAATCTTATGATTTCTGACCAATTTGTTAAGCCATATTCAGAAAATGTATTTATTTACTATTATTGATATGTTTGATAAATAGATTTTTGTTGTTGTATTTTTACCACTCTATTCTGCTTATTTTTCATTTACAACATTATTTTATTAGTGCATGAAAACATGACAAAACATACAATAGTTTCCATGGATAAAGGTTTTTACACAAGACTGTAAAATATATACATTATGAATATGAGTAAAATAGAATAACAGAAAAGAATAAAATAATTTGAAGTAAATTTTTTTTTTTTTTTTTTTTTGCAGTGATGCCATAGAAGAACCATTTTAGGTTCCCTAAAGAATCATCAGTGAAATCTTAATAAAGTATTAATACTTTTTTTTTTTTTGTGCAATGGAAAGCTTCTATGGATGTTAAAAGTTCTTTATGGAACCATCAATGTCAATAAAGAACCTTTATTTTTAAGAGTGTAGTTTGTAAACCCCTATTCTGTAATAATCTAAGGAGTTTACACAGAAATATTAAATCAAATGATTTGACTTCATTCCCTATATGCAGTCTGGTCTGGTTGTCATTGCAGATGCAGAGATTCAAATAACAATCCATTATGATCAGCCTGATAAAGTGTTTGGGTCTAACATTGTGTCTATATGCTTGTTACAGATGCTGGTTAGGCAATGTCTTAACGGCAAACCATCCATCCTGAAAATAATGACAGTGAAAGACAAAATGTCCTCCCACTCGTCCTGTGAATAATAAGTCTTTGACGACCCTTTTGACCTTTCAGACCTGCATTTATGGGACACTGCTGCTTTTGTTGTTAAACCACAGATGCACATTCAAGTCAAAGCCTGAGCTTTCAAACTGTGTCTCACAAACATTTTATAATAACAAACAGACTATCCTCTATCTTGCTTAAATATGAGTAATGATAAATGCACTGCATACAACATAATACTGTGGCAGAATTTGCCATTTTCACTTTATAAGCATGTCTATAATCAGATTTTCGGGACGGACGGTAAATCTCTTTAGTAGAACCAGAAGAATCTGTCACACTTGTGTACCAGGATTAATCTTGCCTGTTGCCCCAGAGAATATTACTCTCCCCGCATCAAGCACCAACAGTGACAATAATCGGTGTGCTAAGCGGCAAACTCTAATTTGACTCCTCTGTCAAATCCTAGACTTGTTATAGAAACTCTCATCGAAAAACTTTGTCAGCAAGTACCCACCCCTCGGACTCCAACCCCTTCCGGCACCCAGAAGAAGGGCCGCCACCACCAAACAGAGTTTGAGGCTCAGAAAGCGGCCAAGCAAACCGTGCGAGTCCCAGCGCTCCTCTGAGATTGGACTGCAGTCAGACCGAAGCCTTTCAAACGGCTTCCCGATTCCTCTAACTCAGCAGAAAATAGTGCACTCTCTCAGGGCTGCTGTTTAAGGGGGAGTTTTACGAGGCTGATGAACCGTGAGATAAGCACAGAAACAGTCTTGATGGATAGACGAAGGGAAAGAAAAGCAAACGACCGGCTGAAAAGGGTGACGGTGCCTTTTTCTTGGGCATTACAGACAACTTCGATGCAGCAAACAGTAGATATTGGGCTATCAGCGATGAAAAAGACTAACTGATTTACAATGTTTCTTCACATACACTGTAAATAATGATTCTTCGAAGTTGTACATAAAACAAAGATTATTACTGTACCTTAAACAAGAAAATGCTGTTTTAGTCTTTCTACTTCATTTTCTTTTTACATTTAATTCAATGTGTTACTTGCTGTTTCTTTGTAATTAATTGTGACATTTACATGCAATCATTTTTTTTAATACGCCATTTCAGAATGTTTGCAAACAATAGGCACCGAGATACTTCCGGGTGGCAGAACGCGAGCGGCTTCTATTGACCAACTGAAGAGATCCAGCCGGCTACTGTAACAGTTACATAGTTAAACACATTGTTGTTGATCAAAGTTAAAACGATGATGAAAACGTGTTGTGTCTGGGGTTGCGCTGCCAGATATACAGCAAAAGGTGTCGGGGTTTTATCGATTTCCTGTGGGTGAGGAGGTCATAGCGAGTGGACATTGTGTCGTCAACATAGACTCTGGTCGTCAATAGGAAATCTTAATGATCCCCTAAGTTATATGATTCATCCAACGTTTACATTTCTGCTGCCAACCCTGCTTGCCCTTCAACTCTGCTTTGTGTATTCTAACGGTCCATCTACAAAATCATAGAGCATTTATCTTCAGCCGGGGAATTTCGAGACTAATATTAGTAAACTTGTCTCTTTTGAAGATCAGACTCATTGCCAGTCACTGCCTGAAGTAAAAGAGGGCTGCCCACTCTCACGCAATTGTCACTTTTCACACGCTCTCACGCCACACATCCATTTTCTCACGCAACTTACCCAAATGTATATTCCTCATACATAATATGTGTTTTTCAACCGCGCAAAGAGGTCAATATAACAGCTGGAGAACAATTATGTCACATAACATTTACCTCAGGACAGTGTTAATTTCGTTGACGAAAATAACTACGAAAATTATTCGTCAACGACATTTTTTCACAGACGAAAACGAGACGATAACTAAATAAAACCTAGTTTTGAATGACAAAGACTATGACGAAAATCTATTGATATTTTCGTCAACGAATAAAAACTAGACGAAAATGTTAGATAGTGACGATTTGGGAAGCGATCCGTCAGAACTGATGTCCTGCGTGTGTGGTAGATGCGCACATTTGTAGGCTATACTGTAGCGCATAGGTCGGCAACCCGCGGCTCTAGAGCCGCATGCGGCTCTTAAGCGCCGCCCTAGTGGCTCCCTGGAGCTTTTTCAAAAATTTGAAAATGGAAAAAATATTTTTTTTGTTTTAATATAATTTCTGTATGAGGAAAAACATGACAAATATTCTTAAAGTTTTTCAACGTTGTAAAAATGTGTATGATAAATATTTAATTTCAACATTTCTGTCACTGAAGAATTTACGTCATAGACTGTGACACACGTGTCTGTCAGATCGGCGTGATGGTAGACCGGTGGCTGACAAACAAACAAACAAACCGGCGGGTGTGTCATGGGCCATGGATCCCAAGGGGAAAAAGAGAAAGATAGCTGAGCACTCCCAACGCAATAGAGTGCGGCGCGGGACTAGATTTGATGGCCGAGCGCGAGCGCGGGCGCGTGCGGTAATGCACTCACTCTACTAAAACAAAATAGAAACGATTTACAGGGCAGAATTTCTATTCATAACATGTTTGCAGCGTTGAGCGATATAGCCAATCACAGACATATGTGTTGATTTCTTGAACGCAATGGCCAATCAGAAGCATTTAAGATAGACTCCCCTCATCGCTCGAAACTGACGTTTTTGTTCAGTGCTGAATTCTGTATGCTGGCAAATCCTTTAATTATAATGAACAAAGTGTGGATATTATGAAAGATTCATTGTGCAGTCAGCTTCATTGATAATAACAGAGATGTGTGAGATCGCGATGAACTGTCATCTTTTTACGGATTATTAAGAGAGCGCACTTTGCGCGCATTCAGTCATGGCAAACCATGCACGCAGTAAACTGCTTGCTTTCATGTTAAATTAACAGTGGTTTGTGTTTTAATGCTTTAATAACAAATAATTTATCAGGAGGATGTATGGTGGCGACACGTTGGCTAACTTGAAAGTATTTGGAGGTACAGAAAAAAGTGTATTTGCGGGCGGGAGCGGGACAAAACAAATGTTGCGGGCGGGAGAAAGAAAGTTGAGAACGTCAGTTATAACGACCCACGCATTAAAAAATGGTCGGGTTAAAATCGGGCTCGGGCTCATAATTACGTTTAATGTGTCGGGCCGGGCCGGGCTTGATTTTTTGGGCCGTTCTAAGCTCTAATTTGTAGCCTACTTATCATTTTGATACTAATAAAGCTAATATAACACTTACAGCATGTGTTGCCTTCATTATAAGGCTTATATAACGCTTTTAATTTTTTGCGGCTCCAGACAGATATTTTTTATTTTTTTTGGGTCCAATATGGCTCTTTCAACATTTTGGGTTGCCGACCCCTGCTGTAGCGTGATCTACCCCGCGGTCATAAAACGTTAAAAAATGTGAACGTCTGGGAGAATGAGTAGAGCAGACATATAGATCTGAATAAGAGTGACGATGCAAAAAAGAGTTCTATTCGGTGCGGTTTTCTGTGCGCACACACCTAACCCGAAGCGTGCAGTCATGCACAATACACCTACAGCGCGCGAGTAGGCTACTGAATTGATCTCTCTTTCGTGTCTGAATGGACAAATACACACAACAGTATGTCTAAATGTCCGTTTTAGAGAGTATTCATGTAAACTATGCTGGTTATGTCTTAAACTGTGAGTGTATCGGATGTGTATCAGTGCAATTGTATCCGCATGTCATTGGACATGATCCGACGTCTTAAAGTGACAGTGGCAATAAACATAATGCGGTCCGTGTCCTTAATTTTGATCAAGCAACAAAAGAAAAAGAGAAAAGCATTCACTGTTTGTTAATAGCTTTAATAAGGATTAATTATATTGAATTCATACAAATAAATATGTCTGCTTGAAAGAATAAAGAATGTTGTATGCAAGTAGTTATAAGGAATGCATATATCATTCATTGTAAAGAAGACTGTGTTGTACTTTAGGGAAAGTGGTTTTATTTGATTTTAAGATATTTTTTAAGTAACAGCAGTTAAATCTGTATCTGTATTGCATGTTCAAACTTAAAAATCATTCATATTAATAGGTTAATAGATGTTTTCTCCGGGAGTAAATGGGTTTGGAAATTTTAGAGAAATTCTAAATTAACGCATTACAATTGAACTAAACCCATTATATTTTAGTCGACTAAATCTACTGTAGATTTAGTCGACTAAAATGTTATTGTATTTCGTCGACTAAAACTAGACTAAAACAATTCAGATGACTAAAATATGACTAAAACTAAATGCCATTTTAGTCAAAAGACTAAGACTAAAACTAAATCAAAATTTGCTGACAAAATTAACACTGCCTCAGGAAAGCCATTTAATGACCATGATAGGCTATATAGCACGTTATTTTGCTTAGAAAAAAGAGCAAGAGAGTATTTAGCTAATTATGTGTAGGCCTACTATATTACATATGTATTATATTTTTTACTTATATCATTAAACACAGTTGTTATTAAGATTAAAAAAACGCATTATATTTAATTCAATTTGTTATTTTAATTATATTTTTACTCAATTATATAAATTAATTGAGTAAATTATAAAAATTTTATAAAAGAAAAAATTATAAATTATTAATTATATTCTTACTTTTTAATTTTATTTTTGTCTCCCTTCCAAGCAATTTACTAGCGTTGCCATAGGAACGCTTCGGTTTTTGCCACCCGGAAGAACGTCTATTACTGTTGTCACGTCATGGTGAATTGTCGTCTACAAGCGAAAAAAGGCAAGCTACAGTTAAGGTTTTATTTTCCTATGACAAAAAATGAAATTGAAAAACAAATAGCTCACAGGAAAAAGCTTACGTTGACTAAAACTTAATCACTTCTCTATGTGAGCTTGTTTCTGCCACAGAATACAAAATTAACAAAAATATCACAATTCTGACTTTTTTTTCCACACAATTGCGAGTTTACATCTTGCAATTCTGACTTTATATCTCCCAATTGCATGTTATAAAGTCAGAATTGCGTGATATAAAGTCACAATTGCGTGATATAAAGTCAGAATTGTGAAATATAAACTCGCAATTGCAAAAAATAAACTCGCAATTCTGAGAAAACTTTTTTACAGACTTTTTTCTCAGAATTGCATGTTTAAATCTCACAATTCTGACTTTATAACATGCAACTGAGAGAAATAAAGTCAAGATTACATGATATAACGTCGCAATTGCGTGTTATAAAGTCTGAATTGAGAGATAATTTCTCACAATTCTGACTTTATTATATATAGATGTAAACTCGCAATTGTGAGATAAAAAGTTCCAATTATCTTTTAAAATGTTTTATTCTCTGGCGAAAACAAGCTTCCACACTTCTCTCTTGTTTAGCATGTGTTCATCATTTCTTTGTATGGCAGCCTTGCCAAAAATTATGTCCGCATTTCATTCCATTATTACAAATAAAACAATTGACTCCAAGGCAGCACAACCACGCAATATGCTTACAAAATCTTGAACACATTTTTAATAATATTTGAATAATGGGTAAAGATGTCAATTTTCCTAGGCTGGACATCATTTTTAGCCACTGCTACATGAATAGAAACAAAGGACGCATATGTTGTGCGGTCATCAGAAAAAAAACTAAAAAAAACTTTACTTGAACCGAGAAAGCTCGAAGGAATTATTTAATACAGTGTCTGCTTGATTATGTGATATTTCCCATGGGGGGGGGACTACAAATGAGTCAGCCCTGAATATAGCAACCCCCTTGCTTTGCATAGTGCCCAGAGGGACAAATAACATTTCAGTGGATTACTTAATTATCTGCAAATTAGCACTTTGAGAACAAATGGCGGAGGTGCCGAGAAAAGGGCGTAAGAGCACGGAAGTGCTGAGTGAGTTATTGAGAGTGGTCACCGGTTGCCTTCCTGCTTTTTATAGAACTGTAGACTCCTTGCGGATGGTTCGTTTCATCAATAAATGCCTGAATAAACAAAGCGGTCCCTGCAACAACAGAAAAACCTGAAAATGAAACGTAAAAAGTGACGGACAGCTGTAAATACTCTCCGAACTACAGTGTGTCCCATGCAGTATGTGCAGCACAGAGCTCTTTCCTCCTTTAGAGACTCGTATGTCAAGATTATGCCCCAAAATAAGTCAGAAAGCAAGCTGCGCAGTTTTATACAGAGGAAACCATCTTGTATATTATACTAATGCCCTGACACCAAACCCTGTCTGTATTATTACTCTTGAGGTATAAGGCACATGTGCATCCGTAGCTCCCAAAGGAGGGTACGATCTGACCAAGCTGTGAAAAATGCTGAGAAGCAAATAAAGTCATTTCATCTTGATGACAACTTGTCATTAGGAACATTGCTGACATCATATTTTTTGACTATTCACTTGTATACGTGTGGGTATTGTGTTTCGCTTACCATATTCTTGACTATAATGTAGGACTGAGTGTACAGCATATGCATAAACTGGTAACACTTTACAATAAGGTTCAGTTTGTCAACATTTAGTTTAACAGTTTATGCATTAGGTTAGAGTTATTTTATTTATTTAAACGTTATATTATGCTGCATAGTTAATTCATATTTGATCATAATATAATAGTGCCGTTCAAAATTGGGGTCAGGAATATATTTTCTAACACTAAAAGTAATAAAAAAAAAGTAATACTTTTATTTAGCATGGATGCATTTAATTGATCAAAAGTGACAAAGCTACTTATAATATTACAAAAGATCACTATTTCAAATAAATGCTGTTCTTTTCTTTTTTTTTTTTTTTTACTTTCTATTATTCAAAGAATCCTGGGGGGGGGGGGGGGGGGGGGGGGGGGCTGGGGGAAATGCAGTTTTTAACATTGATTTCTGAAGAATCGTGTGACATTGAAGCCCACCAAAGTGTAATAAGATTGAACAATTATTAAATAAATGCTTCTTTCAGTAAATTAAACATTACAGCAGTGCATAACTACTATTAATGTATTCAACTGTAAAATGTAAAAACAAAAACTGAAAATGTATTAATATATGTAGAAATTAATATTTATAAATGCACTGTTCATTGTTAGTACATACCTAATGCATTAGGTGAAAATCTTAGTCAATAAAAAATTAAAATCTATGAAAAGGAAAAGCTTGGATCCTTGTGAGCCTTACGAGAAAGGAATTAAAAAGTTATTTAAACAAGTATTGCTTAAAAGCTTCATAAGTAAACACATATTTCAGAACTTAAATTATTCAATTCAGCAAAGCAAAAACAACAAAAAAAAAAACTAGAGAGTTTCCACAACCTGATAAAATAATAATTTAGCTGCATCATCCACCCAGCACTGATTTCCAATATGAACAGCAAGGAAACATTGCGTCTGATTTAACACACTCACTTCACAACCAAGTTGTAAAAGTCCCACCAGGGAGACATCACAGAGAAGCAAAAATCAAATAAAAATGTCCATAAATCTCTTTTTCCCTCTCTGTAATTAACTTACAGTAGAAAGAGACTTTAATGGTAAACCTCACAGGATGGTCTCAGACACGGACAGGCTGAGTGGTCGCTAAACTGCCTTTCAAATTCAAGTTGATTGGGAAAGTGAATAAAAATTGGAGCTGATTGAGATGCCTCCACCAGTTCAACCTGAACAACCGGCCGATATCCCGTATTTTTTCTAAAGTGACAGTTTCGGGCGCGAAATACGGGATATCGATTGGTTGTTTGGGTCAAACTGGTGTTAAACTTTTGTTTCACAATTCTGTGTTTGTGGTTCTTCAATTTAAGGCAAGCTACAGCATCATCACAGCTTTTTGGCTGTCTGTAAAAAAAAGATGGAGGACACACCTTCACTCTCTTCCGTTGTAGAAAAATGAAGCAAAAATATCCCAGAAACAGTCATTGCCGATTACATCATTCTGAGTAAAGAATGTTAAATGTATTTTAAAGTCTATGGTTCAACCACACAACACACAAAATGAAAGGCTTCAAGACTAGTATATCATCTCTGAGGCCAGTTGTCCTCTTATTTGTCATGTGACACTGAAAAGATTCAGTGTGACCCTATCACTCCCTTTCCATCATGAAGTAACAGACACCCTCTCATCTTCCTCACCCCTTCACCCTCAGGATGTTTGCTGCTGTTTTGGCTTGACATGTTTGCTGACGCTAGCTGGTCAACGGGCAGGCTTATTATGAGAAGACTAAATTATAGTGACAAGACAGTCAGTTTATCTACAGTTGATAGCCTCTCACTAACCTGTAACCTTACAGGATTTTAGAAATCATAAAAGACTCTGACATGCTGTTTTAGTCATTTTGAAATGTTTTGTTGGAAATGCAACTAATTGCAGCTGAAATGCATTTCTTCTTCCCTAGTCATGCTTCTTTTTTTTGTTTATGATATTATTGAACCACTATTACCGTTGCTGTACCATCCTTTTTATTCCTCCTAATGATTCACCATGAAGCATTTTCTTTTTGTTTTCCAAATCCTTGATCAGTCTTACTATCTTTGAACAACCATTTTATTCCCATATAGGGCTGACATTGTCAAAAATAGAAATACAAAGAAAAAAATACAGCCAAACTAAAAGCTCTGCTGTGCTTGTCTGTGAAAACAAAGAAGAAAAAAAAAAAAAGAAATGAGAAAAAAGGGAACTCTAAAAGCAGATTCTCTTTCAACTTCTGTCAAGTGTAGTTAGGAACTAGCATTCAAAATAAAGAAGAAGAGCTAAGAGGCAAGACTGGGAAAAACATTAGAATTTGCCACTGGTCCCCTTGTCCTGTATATAGAAAAACATTTTCATCGGTTATTCAAAAAGCATTTGCACAGCATGCACTACGATGTTCAGTTAATGTACCTGAAGCTCTCATTTCAATGCAAAACATATTAGTACGTGCAAAGACGTCTTCATTTAGGCCATGCTTGTGTGGTTTTCAAGTGGGACTTTCCACGAAGAGAGAAAAAATGCACTATTTTCAATAAATGGTTAGGAGCTTAACCTTCATAAAATGTTGATCATCTACCTCAAGAGGAATCTGAACTAAATTTTATGAGGCATTTTCTATTCATTTGATTTGAGATTTGCAATTTATGCAGCGCTGTTACCAAACTTGGGCACAAAAAACCTAAATGTGTGTTTCTAGTAATAAAAATAGGCAACATGGTTGCACATAAGCTCAGTCAATAAGGGTTACTATAATTAAAGCTGCAGTCCGTAGCTTTTTTTGGGTTAAAAATGATCCAAAATACATATTTGAGAAAATACATAACCAGCCAGTGTTCAAAACTATCTGCTTGCCTTAGCTCGATTCAAAGCTTTAAGCTTGTAATAATGTTTTTAATTGCAGTGGTACTGGTGGATTTCCGCGGGAGATTCGAGCTTGTCTTTGCGTCATTACGTCACATCTGTACACATAAAGAAGGAGTCTCGGCTAGTAGGCTATATTGCGTGTGAGGATGTTGGAGGTGGAGATTTATAGCAGATGACATTTTCCCGTGAAAATTATTTTGTTGGTCATACTTCCAAAAAGAATAATCTGTGATTCTGAATGCCAGTATCCACACCGGCGAGGCGACTGGCAGCTGCACACTCTCCTCAAACATTGTGTTCATCCGCACTGCGCCGTGTCGAAGTACAACTCACGTAAAGTTGATAATTCCGCAAATAACTGCAATTGCAGATTTCGAACAGAGATGGCGACAAAGAGGAAAAACTGCGGACTGCAGCTTTAAATAATGTTTTATTATAAAAAATAAATGTTATAATAATATTTTATAGTATTATCAACAATTTTACATTGTACAATTAGTTAATAAAAATCCCAATAAAATAAAAATAGTAAAAATGCACTGAAAATCAAACAATTTTTTTATTTAGCTTTAATTTCTATTATCAAACCTCTAATGTGGGATAGACTTATATGACTACTTTAGGCCATTTAAGAATAAACCTAGCTACTTTTCATGCTAACCTACTTTTATGTTATAATAGTTCTCAAAGCAAAAATGTTGTCCCTATAGTGCTTTTTAAAAAAGTCCTTTTGTACCATATTCATGGAAAATTAGTCGTAAAGAAATGTTAAAATAGCTTAATCTGAAAAGGTCTTGTTTTCTTCTCATACAGGAACTGAACTGATCTGTTCACAAAACATCAATCAATGCTTGGCACTGCACAAAAATAGAAAACCTGAAAGAAGAATGTATGATTTTTAGTTAATTTGAAGCCAGGCATCTCACCGCCAGAGAATCTCAATGTTACATCAATAGAGACAGATGAACTTGTAGCTCAGCAAATTAGCTCTTTACCTGAGCATTGGCTTATTGATACATGGCAAAGCTATAGTGAGTCAGCAGGAGCTGGAGCAAAATACAATAAAAAAGCAATTAGCACTATGGAGGAGTTTTCTCACTTTTCCTCAGGTGGTGGTTTTGATAAAAGAAAAAGTCCGTTGTCAGTTCCGAGTTCAGCAAATTGTTAAAGTGTGAAATATTCTTCCATGGCAGCACAGTACAGTAAGTTGAGTGTCAGTCAATATCAATTGGGTTCACTGTGTAAAAGACTTTCACTTCACCAGAATTTAATATCATTCATGTCTTATCCTGGCATGAGGCAGAGGAGGTAAAATGAATCTGGAGAACACGGGTGACAGGGTCACTATCTCATTTGTAGTAGAACTCGGAGGTGAGCAGATAAAAGGGTTTCTGACATTACAACTTGCTTATATGGATCTTACTTTAATCACAGCATCAATTATTTAAAGTCATCCCTGGTCCAACAACAGGGCAAGGTTTCCATTTTACTCTCCGGAAATGTACCATGCATCTGCCTCCAAAACCACTTCTGTATTTTTTATTAGTAAAAACTTTTGGTGGTAGATAATTTCCCGCTTTTGCAGGCGAGATACTACATATTATGACTTGTTTTAAAGTACCGCACCAAGCTTGACCGCTCATTACAGTTAGGTTAAGGTTAGTAATTCAGAAGAGAACATTTGGGCTGTGAGGTCTCACTGGAAGTCTCACCTTGTTCACACAGGCGTCCCGTGAAGTACAGAGGGCAATCACAGAAGAAAGACGAGGCTCCGCTGGGCAGAGAGACGGGCCGACACACTCCGCCGTTGAGACAGATCCCCCGTGGGCAGACAGGTGAAGGCTGGGTGGGTGGGAATATTCGGATACGCCCGCCAGGAGGGGCTTCCTCTGGGATAAGCTGAGGAGGGGAATCTGTGGAGTTTGCTGGTGGGTCATGATGCCATGGAGACCTACAGTAAATAATGTGAGCAAATGAAAAGGCGAGGATTAAAAATGGATCCACTGAAATACATTACCCTGAGACAAATTTACTAATCAGCAATCAACTGCAATTATTTCAGAGCGAAAAAAAAAACATGCATTTAATTCACTGACCTCTTGCAATCCAGTTTATCCAGGCAAATGATTCACAATTACTCCCTTATTCACAAAACTCAGTGATATCTGAGCCTAATCACATCATAAAAATAATCACTTTAAAAGAGATGGTTGTGGCAGGGTTGTGTGGCATTCATAATTTAATCGAGAAGTCCAATTCATTTTCGGAATTTTATTAGAGGTACCAAACAGGATCCAAAATAGCTAATTAAATTTGAATCTAAGGACATAGAAATAAAATGAATTTAAAATCCAAAGAAATTCACATATCTAATTTTGAACAAGAAAACTACACAGACAGACAGATAGACAGACACACAGGTACATAAACAGACAGACAGAAAGAGAGATACATAGACAGATGGACGAATGGACAGACAGATAGTCAGACAGTGAGACAAAGATATACAGATAGACAGACAGACAGACAGACAGACAGATAGAGAGACAGACAGACAGACAGACAGATAGATAGATAGATAGACAGACAGAGAGAGACAGACAGACAGAGAGAGACAGACGTTCAGACAGACAGATAGAGAGAGACGACAGAGAGAGACAGACATTCAGACATACAGATAGACAGACGGACAGAAAGAGGGATAGACATTTAGACAGAAAGATGATAGATAGACAGACAGATAGACAGACAGACAGACAGACAGACAGACAGACAGACAGACAGAGAGATAGACAGAGAGATAGATAGACATTCAGACAGGCAGAAAGAGAGATAGATAGACAGATGGATGAAATGACAGACAGATAGTCAGACAGAGAGACAAAGACATACAGATAGAGAGACAGACAGATAGATAGACAGACAGAAAGAGGGATAGACATTTAGACAGAAAGATGATAGATAGATAGACAGACAGATAGACAGACAGACAGACAGATAGAGACAGACAAACAGATAGACAGACAGACAGACATACAGACAGATATATAGAGATAGATAGAGACAGAGACAGACAGACAGACAGATAGAGAGATAGATAGACAGACAGACATACATTCAGACAGACAGATAGAGAGAGACAGACAGAGAGAGAGATAGACAGACAGAGAGAGATAGACATTCAGACAGACAGATGATAGATAGACAGACAGATGGAGATAGAGAGATAGATAGATAGAGACAGACAGATAGAGAGATAGATAGATAGAAAGACAGACAGATAGACAGACAGACAGAAAGAGGGATAGACATTTAGACAGAAAGATGATAGATAGATATACAGACAGATAGACAGACAGACAGATAGAGAGATAGATAGATAGAAAGACAGACAGATAGACAGACAGAAAGAGGGATAGACATTTAGACAAAGATGATAGATAGATAGATAGACAGACAGGTAGACAGACAGACAGATAAACAGAGAGATAGATAGACATTCAGACAGGCAGAAAGAGAGACAGACAGAAATATGCGTTTTTCTGCTTCATCTACAATCTAGCACTCAGAAATGACCCAACTAGATAAAAAAAAACTATGTGGCAACCAGGGCGGGGCCGAGAGCTGTGGGAACGGAGCAAGGCTGGTGGTATGAATGTTAATGAGCGTCACATGCGCGCCACACCGATCTCGAGTGTCTCCTGGAGGAGCTCCGGAAGGATAAAAGGGGGAGTAACGACAGTAAAATACGAGAGAGGACCAGGCCAGGGACATTATGTTGTGTTTTATTATGTTTATATGCTGCAGTCGTCCGTGAGGGGCTGCCACTTTACTTTCATTTTGTTGTTTGTTTATTTGGTGATTAAAAGTTATGTTGAACGCTCGCCGGTTCCCGCCTTATATACACGATGCAGATTGACCAAATTTTGTGGAGATTTACCTGATTTGCTAGCCTGGCTAACGTCAGACCCAAGTCTCATTGAGACTTGGGTCTGGGAACCACATGTTCATTTTCTCGTATTTGTGGCGTGGTTTACGAATGCCCAGAGCCGTTTATTGGGTGCTAAGAATGTCTATCAAATGCGCCTGTACGTAGCTCATAGCCAATCGTTTCAATTATACCAGATGACGGATGTAGAGCGACAGAAATTAGACGAGGAAGACGACGATGGGTCAGAGATTTATGTGTACACGATGGCGTGTATCTAACGGCCGTTTCACACCGCATGCGTGAGCGGCGCTTATTTTTTTCTGCGTGCATGTTAATCAATGAGTGTATTCACACCGGGCGCCTGAGCGTCGAGCAGGAGCGTCGCGTGAGCAGCGGTGAAGCGGGGATTTCGGCGTCGAATCTGTTTTTGCATTGCTCACGCTCAACTAAAGTGAAAGCACACTTTTGATGGACAAAAATAAATATGATTTCACACAAAAAGTGCCCAAAATGCACAGAATAAGCACGTCTAGTGAGTTTTAGCAAATAAAAGAAAATAAAGACTCAAAAATATTTATAGAAGATTTAGGCTACCCGGTAAAAACTTGTTTTTAATTATTCAGTTTGGGTGAAAGTTGTGTATTATATATATAAAAAACTAAAATAAACTAGCCAGAAAATATTATATATAAACATTCTTTTAGTTTATGTAACACACAGACAGCTATAGGCTAGCACAACCCAAATCAAACCCGAGTGTGTGGTTTATTTGTGTGTTTTGTTTTTTATCCGCGGAGTTGCAGTCTTGTAAACATATCTAAACATATGTCATATCTCATACCTCTACATATCTCTACATATTTTGTAGTTTAACATTTATATGCGAATGTTGTGTAGCTACACCTCCCCATTACAAACTTTCAAGACTATCAATGTTGTAAATGACCAACTTCTAAAAACAAATGTATAGTTGTCTTTGTAAAGAATTGCTCGCTTATATATGTAGCTTTGGAGCCGCTGCTGTGACACTGTACAAACGCTTCCAGTGTGAATACTCTCGCGCGTCTGCAGCTACAGTGACGATGTAGTTACGCTGACGCGGTGTGAAACGGCCGTAAGGCTGCATCGAAAGGTGACTTCGCGTCTGCTGCCATATTGGATCCATGTATGAACAAACTGCTTCAGTGTGTCGCATAGACGCGTCATCGTCTTGCTGCTCTTGCTGCTTGCTGTTCCCTAAATGAGGCGAAAATTTTGGTCCATGGTATCCAGACTACCTAGCAGCGTGAATAAAATCACGCTGCGGCAAGGTAGTATGGGGAAACCCAGGCTACTGATTTGCATAATTTAGTGAAACACTGCAGACTGAAACAATGGAAACTGCACATGCAAATAAGCAGCGCTATCAGTGGGTGACTTCATTCCCCCCTAGAGTTTATTCAGAGGGCCAAAATACATATGGATATAGGCAAGGCAAGTTTATTTCTATAGCACATTTCATACACTATGGCAATTCAAAGTGCTTTACAGAAAGGAATTAAAATAATTACAAAATTAAAGCGAGGAAAATTAAAACAGTTATAAAAGAAATTAAAAGAGATATATGATACAGTTATAAAATTAAGTAAAAGAGTAAAAAGATGATACATAGATAAACTTCTTATCTGGCAAAACACCGGTGAATATACCTCGTCTACATTCCTTAATCTTATAATTACACACAACCAAACAAGCCCAATTTGAAAAAAAATTAAACCACATTTATTTATTAAAAATCTATATAAATTAAAATGATCCCGTTCAACACAAAATGGATGCACATCAGTATTGGCATTTAAATCTAAATACAGCTAGGAAGCATTCTGAAAATCATTTCAGACACCTGAGACAATATATGACGATATGCTATCATTTTAAGGGAAAGAGCAGATCCAACATTCTGCTAAACACTGTGTTTTATGTTAGACGGAAGAAAGAATGGCATATGGGTTCATGAGGGTGAGTAAATAATGACGACGTGAAATTTATGTCAACATTCCTCACAATGAGTCCTGAAAAATATATTGGCCAGTTTCTCCAATACTAGACAAGCAATATACACTTTATCATGTTAAACAACACTAGGCTAATTATTAGAACAAATAAAGGCATTATACAGTGAGAAACTTTCAAAACACAGTTATGCCTGCATATCAATCACCTCTCTAATTAGTGAACACTAAATCAGCTCACAGAACCACCATGATATATCATTCTAATGGTCCTGATTGATGTTTCCTTTAAATTGTAAGTGAGCACCATGTAAAATGCCACAAATTGCTGTTCATTTGGAAACCCTATCTCCACATTCCACTCCAATTCCAGACAGATGAAAGAACAGAATAAATAATATATGATAATAAAGAGAGACCGCAAATCTATCTCATTAAAATATTAACAAGTCTGTGTGGTCACCAATCTCATGCTTGGTGCAAGACTCATTTCCTACTGCTTGGCAAAACAGGGCTTTCTACAGAAAAATCCAAAGTCAAAATGAGTCCTTGCATTTTCTTGGAAACATGAATACACAACGTGTGAAGCCAAACACTTAAATATCCCCAGAATCTCACTCTTGTTGAGCAATTTGTACACAGCATGAATGTACAGCACCTGTGCACTCAAGTGACGTGCTAAATTATAGTTTGTGTGTTTGAGAGACGGCTGACAAGGCTGGCAAATAGCATATATCAAGAGCCATGAGGCAAGAAGGAAAACTACTTTTTTTATGGAAGCAACATAGTGGAGTGAACATAATATCGAACTATCGAAGCCCTGAAATCAGTGTTGGCAAAGCTAATTCCAAATAGTAGCTTGGTTTAAATTAATTCATGATACTTTTTTAAAAGTAGAACTCAGCTACATTGCAGGTTATTATGAAAAAAAAATTAAAATTGGATATAGGAGCTACTTCAAGTGTCAAAATATTTTAACCCTCTGGGCTTCTTCGTTTAGGGGTTACACTTAGCTTCCTCCCGGTCAAAAAAGACTGAAGCCTTAATTTTTGTTCAATAATATTTTTATTTATTATTATTTAGAATTTTTAAAGATTTTTATGATACTTTGCATTAATTATATCATTTTTATGAGCTATTTTTTTCCATTAGAATTAATATAATAATTTAATTATTAATTATTCAATAAATGTAACATTTCACATCAAAATAGAGTGCAGGCTGCAGGTAAAAAAAAATTCAAGTGAGAAGACCACCATCCAGTGGCTTTAAAAATATATAAATGTGTGAAATGTCCTGTAACCGCCTGTAGGCCGGCTGCCTTTTTGATTCCTATTGTTGTTTTAGACATGATTTCTCTATCTTATTCGTTTTTTTTATTTAGATATATATTTAGATATTCTAAAAGACTACTTATTTTATTTTATTTATATTTTTTTAGATAAGTATCAGGTTTTGCATTATGATTACAATCAAACAATAACATTTGTTTAGATAGGGAACACAATGCAAACAGTTTATCTCTCTCGCTCTCTCTCTCTCTGTGAGCAGCCTGTTCTCACGTAAATGTGTCTCTATAGCACGCATTGTGTATTATCGTGCAATTTATACGCGAAAATGGTTTTTACGTGCATATGATACGCAGTTTTCGCGTGCATTTGATACGCAGTTCATTTGCGTGTAATACACACGCACCCCACACCACTAATTCTACCCAAACGTATAATACACACGCACCTCACACCACTACTAAACCTACCCTAACCAACCCATGCATATCCTATGCACGTAAAAACTCATTTTCGCGTATAAATTACACGATAAACACACTGCGTGCTATAGAGACGAATTTAGTGTGATCGGGTTGCTGTGAGTGTGTGTGTGCATTTGAGCGAGTTTTTTGTTTCATTTATTGATTTTATTTTGCATATTCAAAATTTTTGCTGTTGCAGTCTTGCCAGTTTGTGTGTGTGTGTGTGTGTGTGTGTGGGGGGGAGGTGTCTTATTTGCACTCTTGATGTTTTAGAGTGTCACCCCTTCATTGCTGTACACTTTTTTTTCTGCACAGTGGCTGATCTGTAGTTTGTACCACCAAAAGTTTCTCTGAGTTTTTTCTATTTTTTCGTATTTCCCATTCATTTCCTATGTCGGCCATTTTTGACCGGGAGGAAGCTAAATGTGACTATTTTTTTACGACCCTTTAACATATCAGAATCATCTCCTTGATTTGTGTGTGTGTTCACATAGGTAATACAACAAAAGTCACCAAGTTTCATCCCCCCCCCCGATGAAGCAAAAAATATTAAATTTTCAAAACGTTAACGGTTTCGGTCATTTTTGACTGATATATTCATTCAGGTTCAAAACTATTAGATTATAATTTGTCATTTATTCAGAGCAGTATTTATCTGGCTAAATTACATTGAGGTTTGTTGAATGAATGAATCTTGATCAGGGTGACAGCATAAAAATCAGGGTGACAAAGAATGCCAGTTGAAAACACAGCGATGAAGTTTAGAATTTCTCTATAAAAAAGGTACAAAATGCTGTCGTCAAATTTCTACAGTGACACAAATCAGTGAATAATTTCTTTTTGAACAAACTGATTCAATAATATGAATAATTTAAAATTAATTTAGACTCCCCAACACATCACAGAATCGTATTGATTCCTGATGGAAAATCATGTTCAATTACCTGCAGTTGTCAACATTGTTCCTGGCAATGGAATGGTCCACATGGAATCTTCTGAGCTTATTAATTTCGATTATTTCAATGCAGCCGGTGTAGTTGTGGAAAGGCTCGGCTTCCTGAGGGAACACGGAACAACAAAGTCTCAAGCAGTTTTTTCAGAGGAAAACAGAAAAACATCTCAGACCTAAGGGTGAAAACGAAAAACGGCTACAAAGCAGCTATTCTGGGAGAAGAAAGTGCCGTACAACAAAGAGGTTGCATTTTAAGGCACAGTTCACCCAAAATGAAAATTCATTATTTACTCACTCTCATGTCGTTCCAAACCTGTATGCTGTTATTTCTTCTTGGGAACATTTTTACTTTCCATACAACAGTTTATAGTGACCAAGGACTTGCAAGGACAAAACACAACAAGAAAAGTAGTATGAATTGTGCTCACTATATTCCAAGTCTGAACACAATGCGATAGCTTTGTGTGTTGAATATGCTGAAATTTAACAGCTTACAAGTCTGGAACTAGACAAGTGAGTAAATATTGAAATAACTTGAATTTTTTGGTGAACTATACATTTAAAATTGATTCCCACAAAAAATATACGTATTAATACAATGACACTTTACACTCAAATAATAATAATCAATGTATAAATGCCACAAATGCAACTGAATGTTTTTTCAAAGGCAATAAAGATTCTTCAAATGAGACAGAAATGGCTTATGAAAAATTACCAGAAGGAGAAACTGCATTGATATATATATATATACAGTATATATATCCTCAATTTCATTAGCAGTTCAGTGAAAAGAGAAAAAAAGCATGTGGATCCAATCTTTGTTGTCTAGACGAATACATCTCACCCTCTCCCTTTTCTTCTCCTAACAGTATCTCAAGTGCCCGTGACCTGCTTCTAGCTGCCTGAAGGAAAATGAAAAGTATGCCTGCTAGTTTCAAAGAGATTTATCACTGTCAATATGTAGACCTTGACAGTTTTTTGAAGCCCTCTGAACCAGTTTTTAGTAAGCTGAAAATTACTGTAAAATTCATGTCCATTTTAATCCAAATTAAGCTGTTGTTATCTCTGCGGTAAGTGGTCAGGTAACACGACACAAACCATCAATCTTTCCTAGTTTCCACTTTCTCAGTTGACTTGTCCACAACCTTTCCAGTCATTTGCTAATACTGGATAAGGATTTTTTTTAGATTCGTTGATTAATCATTCAGACCAATTTGTGAATCTGTTTGATTCAAAAGAATCTCAGCAAAAGTGAGATTCACTACTAAATCGAACATTTTTAAAGTGCCCCAATTATGCTAGTTTGAAGCTTCCTAATTTTGTTTTGGAGGTCTCCTACAATAGGTTTATATACATCTAAGGTCAAAAAACACTTACATTTTCTCATAATATACATTGTACATCACCTTATTTTTCAAATAGTCTGAAAACGGTTCGTTTGAAGATTCAGTCTCTCTAAACCCCTCCTTTCCTGCTACTCTGCTCTGATTGGTCAGATGGCCCAGTCTATTGTGATTGGCTGACCGCTTAAAGCGCGTGTCGGAAACGAAATGCCCATTACCACATCTGAATTTCAGATAGGCTTCCTCAGCGCTTAATACACCATAACACGTATAGTAACGATAGAGTCGTTTTTTTCCAATATCAATTCCAGAGTTCTTATCCTTTTGAAGTGCAAGACATGACGACAACACGAGGCAAACTCTTCCAGGCCTACAACTACAGTGTTTGAGGCTGGGTCAAATTAGACATTGTTCGCGGGCAGCCAGTGAAATGCAAATTTGTTACATTAGTCAATTTTTCCACCGTCGGGCCGAACGGTTCTAAGAATGGTAAGGAAAGGGTCCATTTATGTTTCTATTTCAGCTTGGTACAGCATGGCACACTTGGTCCGGAATTCTAAGCACGGTTTGCTAACCATGTTGAACCGTGCTGGAAAAATGCATGTAGTGATGTCGCCACCCAGGATTGGTCACTTGTCTGTTGCCTGGCTGCCAGTTCTCTGTAGCTGGCTAAGCGCACTATTTGAGTGACGTAAACACAAATTAATAATAAAATTAAAAGAAATATCGATTCTTTCTTTTAGGAGACAATAATATTATTTGTCGTGCACTTTGATCTTTAAAACTTTGCAGACCTTTTACATTCACAAACAGCTATATTACACACTGCATGAAAGGTAATATTTGAAAAAGCATAATAGGGGCAATTTAAGGCTTATGAGCAATATTAACTATAAACACATATGATTTTTCCATGACTCTAGTTCTTCAATTGATGAAAGATGAAATTACACAGTAAAAAAGATTGTGGCAATTACAATAATCATAACTTAAAATTTTGCGCAATAATAATTTAAAGGTGCCCTAGAATGTTTTTTTTTATTATTTTATAATGTTTCCTGGGTTGCCCTTATAATGTTAGTATGTTTTTTAGATAAATAATCATAATTCAGAAATAAATGGCATTTTTCTTGCCTGCTTTTAGCCTCTGATTTGAACACTCTGTTTGAAGGGCCGTGTCTGCTGTGGGATTCAGTGTAGCCAGCCACTGCTGTGATTGGCTGACATGCTTGCATATGAAATAGCTAGTACGCATTACATGTGAAACTCTCTCGAATACTTTTACTACTGCTATTATACGTTTTTACTATAACAGCTATCGAGATTAACGAATCGTGAGATGTTTTTAAAGTATTTAGATCTATTCCCATCACATAAAATGTTGCCGTGATGAGCATTGAGCAGATGACAGTGTCACAGGCCGGAGTGGCCGACCCACCACCACCTCTAATAGGTGTGTCACCTCGAGGAGCAAACCAGTGAAAAGGCGGGACAACAAGGGTAAAGGAATAAAAATATTTGCTTTATTAAGTTAAGAACAAGAATATTAAAAGTCAATCCGCGTATCTTCTCTAGGCTTCGAATAACGGGTAGTAGTTCCTCTTCAATGGTTACTGGACTCTGGGCAGATGGCTGCTCAGACAGCAAAGCTTCACAGTGGAACAACAAGGGCCAGGTAGGTGGCGGGTAATAACAACTCCTCTTCGGTGGATACTGGGCTCGGGGCAAATGGCCACTCAGACAGCGGAGCTTCACAGTGGAGCAACGAGGGCCAGGTAGGTGGCGGATAACGTACGACAACTCCTCTTCGGTGGGTATTGGACTCTGGGCAGATGGCCACTCGAACAGCGGAGCTTCACCGTGGAGCAGCAAGGGCCAGGTAGGTGGCGGGTAATGTACAATGACTCCTCTTCGGTGGGTATTGGACTCTGGGCAGATGGCCACTCAGACAGCAGAGCTTCCCAACGGAACAGCGTGGACCAGGTGGGTTCTCAAGCGACAGAGCTTCACAGTGGAGCAGCAAGGGCCAGGTAGGTGGTAACGTATTCCAACTCCTCTTCGGTGGATACTGGACTCTGGGCAGATGGCCACTCGGACAGAACTACACAACGGAACAGCGTGGACCAGGTGGGGTCTCGAGCGACGGAACTTCACAGTGCAGTGGAGCAGCAAGGGCCAGGTAGGTGGCGGGTAATGTATAACAACTCCTCTTCGGTAGATACTAGACTCTGGGCAGATAGCTACTCAGACCAAGCTTCACAACGGAACAGCGTGGACCAGGTGGGTGCTCAGGCGACAGAGCTTCACAGTGCCGTGGAGCAGCAAAGGCCAGGTAGGTGGCGGGTAATGTACAATGACTCCTCTTCGGTGGGTATTGGACTCTGGGCAGATGGCCACTCAGACAGCAGAGCTTCCCAACGGAAGAGCGTGGACCAGGTGGGTTCTCAAGCGACAGAGCTTCACAGTGGAGCAGCAAGGGCCAGGTAGGTGGCGGGTAATGTATAACAACTCCTCTTCGGTAGATACTAGACTCTGGGCAGATGGCTACTCAGACCAAGCTTCACAACGGAACAGCGTGGACCAGGTGGGTTCTCAAGCGACAGAGCTTCACAGTGGAGCAGCAAGGGCCAGATAGGTGGTAACGTATTACAACTCCTCTTTGGTGGATACTGGACCCTGGGCAGATGGCCGCTCGGACAGCAGAGCTTCACTCTTAGTCTTTTGATGGGGAACACAGAGTCACTTATCAGTATACAACACAATCGAATTAGTCGATCTCACCAGTGTGGTCTAGACGGTGTCGGCCTCCTCAGAGCTCTCCGTCGACTCCGTTACTTTGCCCCAGAAAACAGGAGGGACTGGAAGACCTCTCTGTATAACACCTCTTCGATAGACATGGAATCATTTAAACAACATAGCTCAGCGGCCCCGGTATGGAAGGAAGTCTGCTGTGATTTGGAGTGGAAAGCAAAAACCCCAAATCCACACTCATACAAATTCACCAGAACACTTCAGGAACTCACTTGTGCTCACTTCCACAATTTGACTGCAAAATTGAACAGACTCACGGTGCACCCCAAGGCATTCCTCTCACCATCCAGTTGACATTTCCTCCCCAATAGATCGAATAAGCAGGGGCTGAACACGAGTCAGTTTAACACTGTTGTTCACTGGCATCGAAGAAATCAGAAGATGTTTTGGTTAATTCCCAGCCTCCAGACACACGACTCAACCACCACAGTAGAAACTGTAAATCTTTATCTTCTCTTTAGAATTACAAAGATGGTACTTAACTGTCCCAGGCTGCCACAGTAATGATCAAAAGTCAATCAGAAGAAGAGTTGAAGCTCAGCCAAACTCACAACGCGTTTCCCACGATCCTCATTATTCATTCAAAGACGATATAGCTTAATTCTTCACCCACTTGAATTGATAGGAGTCTTCACAATCTCTGTCCCACTGCCTGTATCCCTCCGAATCCACCACCACCACGTCTCTTCTCTCATCAAGAATGGCTTTTATAACACTCTCTCCTAATACGTGTCCCAATCGCGGATCATAATCCCACGCGCCGCCACCTGACGCGAGTTTTCTAATCAAGCCTCGCCCGCCGCCATGATCTCCTCACGGGGAACCGGAACCGTCATGGTGTTCGGCCGTCATTGTCCCCCAGGGGAACATATCCCCAAAAAGAAAGGTTCCGCCAAGACGCTTGTCCCCCGTGACAACAGTGTGTTGAGAAACCTCTAGAGATGATTTATTGTTGGAAATATTTACAACATTATTAAGAATACAAAGAGTTGGAACTGATGTACAGTTTTGTTGGGTTCCTGCTCATGCTGGTGTAGAGGGAAATGAGAAGGCAGATGAGATTGCTAAGAGAGCGTTGAATTTAAACAAGAATGATATTATGAAAGTTCCATTTGGAAAAGGTGAGGCTAAATCATTAATTAATAAGGTAGTGAGGGATTTGTGGCAGAAGAAGTGGGACTCAGATAACAAAGGAAGACACTATTATAATATACAAAAATCAATCACAGTGAAAACATATAAAGGAAAGTGTAGAAAAGAGGAAGTGGCTCTTGCAAGACTAAGACTTGGACATACTGGATTAAAGTCAACTTTGTTTTTAATGGCAAAATGCATTTCTGATAAATGTGACAGTTGTAATGTACCAGAAAATGTTGAGCATGTTATTTTGTGGTGTAATAAGTATAGTGCTGAGAGGATCATTTTACGTGGGAAAATGTACGGATTAGAACGTGGATGGAATTTGGAAGGGATTTTAGGAAGGAATGAGAAGATGAGGGAGTGCTGGGAGGCTCTCTTTCGTTTTCTAAGAAATACAGGATTAGATAATATTATATAGGTTAGATATAGTTGAGTTAGTTTCTTTTGCATATTTGTGTGAGTATGTGTGTATACATGTATGTGTATGTAAGTATATGGGTGTATATGTGTAAGTGTGTGTGTGTGTTTAATAATTATTATTATTATTAGCAATTTTATATATATATATATATAAGTTGTTGTTGTTTTTTTTTTTTTTTTGTTGGTTTTTATTTATTTATTTATTTAGTTTATTTTTATTTTATTAAGACCTGAAGTATGTAAAGCCCTGATATTACACACTCCTGTACAGTAGGTGGCGGTATGCACCTATAAACACTGGTTTGCGATCCGCCATTAAACTGAAAGAAGAAGAAGAAGAACAGTGTGTTGATCGCGAGAATGAAGATCTTATCATTGCAAAGCATTTTCTGCACTCTCACCAATGCAAACACGATGATGTAAATACAGTAAGAGCTTCGTTGTGCAGTAACGTGCGTCATTGATTTCATAACGAGTTTGGCAAGTGTCCAGATAAACTCGCGCTGTGTGGAAAGATTGTTCTTTGATCGCTTTCTGCATATAATTTGTTCACAATTTAAATACGATTATTTTCATCCTACTAATAGAAACGATGTGAAGTTGATATTTTAGTCACTGGCTTGACTTACTGATGCATAAACAGTATTGAACGATTTTGAGAGAAAGATTACCTGTCTGAACTTGAACAATTACACATCAGAAAGTGTTGCTTGGTAGCTCGATCCGAGGCCAGCTCTGTATTGGCCCAAGTTGAGGAAACAGTCGGTGAAATGTTTGGAAATTTCCAGAGAAAATAAAATTAACCCATTGTTTCTTCAGAGGCTCAGATGAAGGAACTAAAAAATACTTTTGTGATGTGTACATCCAAACACTGAGCAACTGCCATGCTTCGGCTGCGCAGTTCCGCCTGGCATTGAGGGCTGGCATATGCAAATATTTGGAGGCGTACATATTAATGATCCCGACTGTTGCATCACAGTCGGGTATAGGCTATGTGGAGATTCGCCTGTTTTTCAGGGGTGTTTTTCAAAAACGAGATTTAACTAAGAAGGAGAAAACAATGGTGTTTGAGACTCACTGTATGTCATGTCCATGTACTGAACTCTTGTTATTTATGCTAACATAAATTCAATTTCACATTCTAGGGCACCTTTAACTGGAGTGAATTTGAGATAATTCAAATATTGGATATACTTAATATTACATTTCCAATTAAGAAAACTTTACATTTTAAGGAAGCATGAACACTTATTTAAGTTGAAACAACTTTTGTTTTTCAGTGATAGACTACTATTCAAAAGTTTGGGATCAAGAAGAATTTATTTTATGCTCATCAAAGGCTGCATTTATTTGACCAAAAATACAGTAAAAACTGCAATATTGTAAAATATTAAAACTATTTTATATATTTTTTTAAATAAATGTAATTTTTTTTAATAAATAACTGTTTTCTATTTTAATGTATTATTAATATAAAATGTAATTTATCCCTGTGATGGTAAAGCTGAATTTTCAGCATCATTACTCCAGTCTTCAGTGTCACATGATCCTTCAGAAATAATTCTAATATGCTGATTTGGTGCTCAAGAATAATTTATAATTATTTTACCATTGAAAACAGTTGAAAAATCAGGATACATTTTTTTCAGGATTCTTTGACAGTTCCAAACATTTATTTGAAATAAAAATCTTTTGTAACATGTCACTTTTTATCAGTTTAATTAGCCTCAATGGTAGTGAAAACTTTTTCTCAGGATGTGACTCACACAGAATCAGTTCTTACTTTATTGGGTGAATGCCAGACAGCAAGACCTCCTATGAAGAGATGGTCAGTTCTCTGTAAACTCACGGCTGATGTGTCATTTCTTGGAATACTTCTGACAGTCTTAAAGCCAGAAATAGTGACTTCGGCTGCACAGTGAGAAAAATATTGCCTGTGGAATAAAAAAGATAAAAACAAACTAAAGGAGCAGTGTGATATGCATACGAACAAAATGTTCTCTGTCTTGTTAGACACCATCATTTCAGGCTCCTGTTTCCTGTATCTCTTCACCTAATGGCTGTAAGTGCACTCAATAAATGATCTTTAGTATTAATACCACAGACGTCTTTTAAGGCAATTCAGTTTATGTTAATAAGACACATTTGCTACGCCTAAAGGAGAACACAATTACTTTAAAAGCTAAGCACTTCTAATGCTCGCTTTATCTGTTATTATTTTCCGCTTTTAATATTCAGACCAAAAACAGGTTATGCTGAATGACTCCTAATGAATGTGTTGTTTCCATGGATAAGAGATACATTAAGGCATTGAGAAAGAAAAAGGGTCCACAGTGAATTCATTACCCAGTTCAGCATTTAAAATATCATGGTTTTCATAGTTTTCAACTAGAACTAACAGTCACTGTGTGATTTAAGGCCATGTATGTATGCAAATGGTTTAATCTTGTTTAAAATATCAGCATATCATAACATAATGTATGTACACAGCATAAAAAATACGGTTGCAATTACAACAACTGTAAATCGTTTCATTGCCAGTTAAATGCTAATTAAAATGGCAGGCTACTGTTGTAACACTGTAAATCATGACAGAAAAAAATCCACTAAGCAAAACAAATGATTTGCTACGCTCAAGGGCGTCTTTCACCTGCGGCTAATTGTTTCCTCTCTTCCTTTTAAAGACATCTTATGCGTCTCGGACAGACTGTTCCGGAGATGTACCCAAGCCTTGGGAGTTTTCCAAAGCTTATTCTGCCCTTCCAAACAACAGGGGAGGAAAGATAATTACCTCAGTGTGGATTCTGGGATAACTATGTGCAGCTGGAGGATTGGCCTACAGATGCTCAGCTCATAATAGCAGTACCCCCCACCCCCCACCCCCCACCAGCCTTGATATCCGTCTCCCTCTTCCCTGAGGTTCAGAGAAGCCAATCTTGACTGATTTGTTAAGCCTGTAATTCACAGGCCGTGGAGTTTTTCCTCTAGCTTTGCTCCACACCTGAGGAGGACAGACCACCAGGCCCTGGACGTCCTCCCTCCGGAGCAGCCGGAGAAACTGTTAGTTTGGAAGAGCTCCAGCCTGGCATCTCGCCAGAGAGCCACTGGTCCCATTGAGTCTTTGAGAAGACAGTTCCCCAGCAGGACTCACAGAGAATGCTCCTTTCACTTAGAAATTGCTTTAAATGCAACAATAAAGCACAGCACGGTCCTTTCACGCTTCCACTTGGTCATGTGAGACATGAATAAGGGAGTGAAACTTAAAGCATTGCACTGAACCTGTTTTTGAAAACAAAAACATATTTTATATTTTTCCCTGTGGTCCACCTACATTGTTTTGTGCACAAAAAACGGTTGTTACTGAATTTGACATGACCATTTTCCACCCTCTCTGAGTCTTTTTTTGTGCCTTTAAGAATTCAGTAACACTTTATTTTGATGGTCCACTTTAGACTGTTCTGTTGACTATAAGGAACGTTGCACCTACATGTAAACTAACTGAATCCGGGGGATGCTGCTGCTTCATGTTTCACATTGCTCATAATTTACTCGGGGTTAACAATTAATCCTGAGTATTTATAAACTGAAGTTTCACATTGTACATTCCTAAAACCTGGGTTAATGTTCTTTTTAGCATGCAAACTGTGTACATAAAAGCTCTAGCATTGCACATCCTTGTATTGTCGACTGTATTGTCGAGTTTATACTGAATGGATACTTTGGACTGAAGGTTTACTTTGGACTCAAATTCTTGCGTTTTCTGTCGGCATTTCCTCTCAAATGCTGAATTTACTGTTTATACAATGTGCAGTGTTTCCGTGACTGTACAAAGCACGCAAATAAGTACGCGATTGGTTGTTTACACCGCAAAAGCGGTGCTCCAGAGCAGGGTTTCATAACCCTAGGTAAGAAGCAGTACTAACCCCGCTTCTAAGTGTGAAAATTTCCTTTACCCGGGGGAAAGCAGGGTTAAGGAAGACGATAACCTGGGGTCAAGCAGAGAGTGAAAAGCCCTAATTAGAATATGATTTGAGGAATGTACTGAATTTCAATTCAAAGAAATTCAACACAATGCCACAACAGACACATAAAATTAGACACATAAAAATGTTTTTGTTAAAAAACTTAAATGTTAAAACTAATTTATTTCCTGATATGTAGAATATAATTGTTATAAGTACAGAACTTTTAAGACAATTAACAGCCATTAATTTCAATTTGTCACTCTTGTCATTTAAAAACAAACAAACAAAAAACTCAATGTAATCATGCATGTTAATATGAATTAAGTGTAAAAAAAAACCCTCTTACTAGCCTTTACTGTGTAAAGTTATAGGCAATTTTACAACTTTGTTGCCATGACAATGCAGTGCCTAAAACCTCATGCCAAATCATCCAAAATTGGCCTACTGGTATTTAATTCCATTTTAAGTGCCTTCATAACCTTTTTTTAAATGTAAGGAGGATAGATAAAAGGATAAATAAAAATCCGTAATAAAAATATTACTTTAAATACTAAGAGCTATACTAGATTTAACACCTGGTTAGTGAATAAGCCCAATGAAAAAATTCAGCCCAATGACATGACACAATTGTCGGATAGTACGCATCTGTATGTTTTAGTACAACAAACTCTATTTCAAAAGATCAAGGAAACTTTTAAGAGATGGTCTCTCAGTCCTGATTTTTTGTTTTCTTTTGACAACACTCTTTCAGCAAGTCTTTTGCTAGTTGGCACAAAAGTAAATGACTGATTTGTGCAGCTGGTGTATCCTGGAAGCTTTTCAAAATCTCTATGAAAAACAGACATAAACAGGCTGACGCACTCAAGATCGGGAGATGGCTAAAGCGTCAGGATGTGAAGAGGCTGTGCTGTCTCTCAGAGATTCAAAATCTGATGAAATCTTTCAATGACTGTGTGACCGTGCATTTCACTTTCTGCTGAAGCGGATGAAAAGAAACAAATCTAATGGACCTGTATGAATTGTGCTTTTGAACATCAAAGACCTTTCAGCAATTTTTCAGCTCTCAGTCAAAATACCCAGAACTAGCAGCAAATCTGGGGTTAGACTGCACCTATTACAGCGTTAAAAAAATAATAAAACTGGAGAGAAATACTCATCATGTAAATGAATAATATAATGGGCCCTATCTTGCACCCAGCGCAATTGACTTTGTACACCGACGCATGTATCATTCCTATTTTGCACCCGTGCAAAGCGGGCTTTTCCCTCCACAGACGCACGCCGGCAAACTAGGGAATGAACTTGCGCTCACTGGGCGGTTCAGCGCAAAAAAGGAGGCGTGTTCCGGCGCAAACAATCCCTGGTGCTATTTTGCAGTTCCAGAAAACAATTGCGCCACTGACCAGAAAAAAACCTAGTCTAAAGTCAGTGGCGCGTTGTGCGTACATTCAGGTGATATTTTAAGCGCGCATGCTTGGCCATAATACAGTGTGAACAACGCGCATACACTGTAGAAGATTCTCTCATCTAGAGATACTTTTTGCAAATGATACATTATTATAAGGAAAAATATTAAAACACGAGGGAAATCATTGTTGTGTCCATGACGATGGGAAAAATAGGCATAAAGCTTACACATTTACCCAAATTTAGCCTGGTGTTTGAGGTGTTAGTGAGGCCAGCAGGGGGTGCTCACCCTGTGGTCTGTGTGGGTCCTAACGCCCCAGTATAGTGACGGGGACACTATACTATCAAAGAGCACCGTCCTTCGGATGAGACGTTAAACCGAGGTCCTGACTCTCTGTGGTCATTAAAAATCCCATGATGTCTTTCGAAAGAGTAGGGGTGTAACCCCGGCATCCTGGCCAAATTTGCCCAGTGGCCTCTGTCCATCATGGCCTCCTAGTCATCCCCATATATATATACACTGATTGGCTTCATCACTCTGTCTCCTCTCCACCAGTAAGCTGGTGTGTGGTGAGCGTTCTGGCGCACTATGGCTGCCGTCGCATCATCCAAGTGGATGCTGCACATTGGTGGTGGTTGAGGAGATTCCCCCTTCCATGTGAAGCGCTTTGAGTGCCTAGAAAAGCGCTATATATATAAAAAAAAAAAAATGTAATGAAATTATTATATTCATGTTTAACCGAAGCTAATTTGGGTGGGTTTGTCCCATCCCCAATGTCACTTCTCTTTCTTTTACGGCCCTGACGAGAACATCGATCTCCTCGGCTGTGAACCGATTCTGAAGTATTGCACCACCGAGTATTGCGCCATGGAACAAGCGAACCTCGTCCATCATGCTCTTAAAGGGAACGTGATATGACGCTCTTATTGGTTTGTTTCCCGTTACGCCCAAACCACACCTATGAATAATGAAGCTACTTCAGACCAACCCCTTTTAGATTTGCGTCGAGCGCAAGAGTCATTTATCCCGCCAGTTAAATAGCAACAGCGCCGAGATCCGCCCACAAAGTTACTTGCGCTTTGCACTTGTAACTGTACCAATGTATAAATGTAACTGTACCAATGTATTTTACCTGTACCAATGATCTCGATGCCATTTAATCGGCTGTCACATGTCAGTTGCCCTGTTATTGGACACTTTTTCTTGGAGAATAAATAATCCATCACTGACTTTAAATCAAATTATTTTCTGTTGTCTATATTTCAACTTATTTATAAGCTAAAAAAGGCTACCTTTACATTACTAACCATCTGTTTCCAGTTTTTAAACTTTTCCACGTCCATTACACAAAGTAGACATCTGATTCATTTTAACCTCTATGATCTCAAACTATTTGGATACTGGAGGACAAATTCTCTTACCTCAAAAGCACCACATGCTCAGTTCCATCAGCAACCTGCTGTGCTGTATTGATCCGCTGAACTCCCTCATTTTGGTTGCAAGAAAAGTTGTACTGGAGTGTGTGGGTAATGTGGGTTAGTTCCATCTAATTATTCTTCATCCCATTTTTTGATCCATTATTTGTAATGGTAATGGCATGTACAGTGTGTCATGCAATGTATATGCATATGCAGTTTTACCTGAAGCGTTCCATTGGAAATGTAGAGTTTGATGAAGAAGACACCTTTTTTGGCACTGGTCACATACAGAAGCGTTCCGTACATGGATTCAGTCTGGAATCTCATTGTGACACTGAGCGTAGCACCAATTTCAATGCCCTCAAACTCCAAAAAGGATTTCCCAGAATATCTCCCAAAACTAATATCTGTAGGAGAGAAATGTAGGCAGTTAAACAGTGTCAGCGTAGTTTTTCTCAACTTGAATAGTGTAAAGTAAAAGTCGACATGTGTGGATGTGTGTTGGCTGTACAGAGCCGAAATTTGCATAGATATCGGATAATTTATTTCATTATGGGTGTTAGTAAACAACTTTTTTTTCCATAATTATATATAGAATTGCATTATATATAATACAATAATATTACATCCTGCGTACATGAAAATGTAGCCTTACCCAACGGTGAATTATAATGAGAATGAACATCACAGAACCTCTGTTGTCATGTCACTCCAAATAAAAAGTGGGCAATGCTTATTAATATTCAGTACTGTATTGTGAAATAAGAAACTGTGTGAGAACATGAGTCAATAAGAATGGAGAATCTGAATAAAAATAATGAATAAAACCTGAATAAACTGGAAAAACAGGAATATGAATTAAGTCTTGCATGGAAGAGAAACTTTTGTGACAGTTATTTATAATAATTATTTGAATATTTTAACATTTTACTGTCCGTATTTCATTCTACCACAATCCCTTTTTAATTAAAACTGAAGAAAGCATACGAGTAACACATTATGAACACTAGAAACCAAAGAATTGATATCCTCCACATTAAATTCCCAATGAGCCAATATTTCTCAATTAAGCCTGTATTGTTCTACCAGTTTTTAATGTTTCAGGGTTACAAAGGATCACAGTGTTCTTAGAACTATGAATATTAGTTAATGCTAATTATAATAATGTTTAGCTCTGAGCAGAAAGAATAAGCAATGAGTATTTTTTTAACAGCGACTTAAAGCTAAAATAAAACTAATACCACTAATAGTATTTTTGCAGTATGCAGTACAGAACAGTATGTAGGCCTATATGTTGTTATTTTTATGGTTTCCGCGTCGCAGCCGTAACCCCTTATTTACCCTTTATTTAGGTTCCACTTTATTTCGATAGTCCACTTTAGACATTCTACTAACTATAAGTAACTTTTCAACTACATGTCAACTAACTCTCATTAGAGTATTAGTAGACTGTAGTAGACTGTCAGTAGAGTGTTAGTTTATGGTTAGGTGTTAGGGTTCGGGTTAGTAGAATAAGTTGACTTGTAGTTGCAAAGTTACTTATAGTCAGTAGAATGTCTGTTGGGGGACCAACAAAATAAAGTGTTAGCAGATCATCTATTAATACTCTAATGATAGTTAGTTGACACAAAGTTGCAAAGTTACTTATAGTTAGTAGAATGTCTAAAGTGGACTATCGAAATAAAGTGCCGTGTCGCAGCCTTAACGCGCTGCAGACGCATAAGGGGTAACACAAAAAGTAAAAAAATAAATACATAAATAAATATAGAACCCAAACTAAAGTATTAAAGTCAATTCACAGTGTTGCCACCAATGCAATTTACAGTAATAAGTTCATTGCACTTTTTTTAACCACTTTGAATTAACATTCACAGAAAATCTTGCTGAAACGTTGGCAGACAGAAATCATTATGAGTATCCGTTATATGGATGAAGATGTTATAATAACAATTTTCACAGTCTACAAAAGTTCAAACGATCTCAGAGAAAGATTTTCCACATTTGATGAAAGGTTTTTTGTTTTTTTAATTAGCGTTATACTGTGCTTTAATTTGGCTTTCAAAAATCGGAGAGCCCGTAAAACAGGTGGCTGCAAGATCCCCGTCTTTCATTTTAAAGGTCTTTTATGATAACTGCGCCTGGTACAGTAGCTCCTTTCTCTCGCAGGAGTGTGATCAAAGCTAAGAGTGACCCATTACCTGCCATGACTTGGTGCATTTCTAAAGGCAGTTTTTAGTTCTCCTTTAATTGGGGGGGACAGAAGAATAACTCTCCAGAGGAAGTCTATTCCAATTACTGGTAGGAAAGGGCCGCTCGTCTAATGTTTTACCGCTGTCAGAGGATCCTCTGAAGCCACTGATGTTCACCTCGAAATGTCCTTACCACTGTAGTGCATCTATCATTTTAGACAAAATAACAATCTCTAATCCTTAATGAAATCTAAAAGCATTATATGTTTAACATTTCAAAGGAAGCAGTCATTCAAACGCTACATGGTAGCTAAAAAGCACAGGGACATGGCAGTTAGCATTTATCATATTTTGTAACCTAAGAGCTGATAAAGCTAAAAAGGGCCTATCTTTCTTTCAGCAAGTGCATCGTACATGAGAGTGGCTTTCTAAGAGAAGGTCTAAGATGATCTCTTTACTGCGTAAACCTCTTTCTGTCAGCTTGAGAAACTTCAGCCCTGTACAATGAGGGTTTTTTAGCAGAAATGAACAGTAACCCGCATGATACTTGCAATAGCACATGGTTTTCCAAGAAAGGCACATAAATTCTCCTCGCAAAGAGAGTGAGGGACTGTCTGAGAAAAATTATACCAGCTTATTACATGCCTCATTTTAAGCTACTATATCCTGCTCTCTGTCATCCATATCAGTTAGCAATTATGGGACATTTTCAGAGACTTCCAGCCTCTTTGAGCTCATTTAGGGTACTGATGCGGACAAACTTAAAAGACCGGCTCTGACTTGAGCAATTTGGCCAGAGCATTAGCGTTGGTCTGGAGTTAATGCCCTTCAATCTCAAATAGTTCCTACGAAAAGGTCTCGCCTCTGGGTATTTTGCAATGAATCGCTCAATAATGCGGACCTGCCTGCGGTATTCCTCCCTCCATGTGATTGACCGATGCTAGGCTACAAAACAGAAGCGTGCATTTGGTGATTGCTGTCACGATTAATGGACCGACAGCAGATGAAGCCTTTATCAATATTTGCTTGACTTTAAATCTTTTTAATGCAGAAATCTTTTGATCTGCCGCTGAAGGTCTCTGGGGCACTTTGCCGATTAAGTAGCTTGTAGAAAAATCCCCTTGCGTCTGCTAAGTCCAGCACTCCATAATAGGACAAATATCTCAGAGTGAGGCCTGTGACTAAAAGAATGGAGACTTATCGGGAAACCAGAGGCTGTGATCTCTGATTAATGAGGATGAATGCAGGGCGACTACGGAGGGTCTACCTTCTCCCTCCCCTGGTGTTCCAGGCAGGTTTACCAGCGCTGATGATGGAAAATTACCCCTCTGAGACTGAGCCATTCATTAATTTGAGATGCTTGTTTGGACTGATATAAGGCTTTCACGCAGTCCATGATTGCTGCTAGGAGGCAAACGCTCACCTCATTAGCCGTTAACTCCAGATTCCTTTTTGAGATCTGCATTTCAGCCACTAACTTCTCCACGTGGTTGGCACACAATCTGCTCTGGCGGGTTCTTTAACATTCAAATCGTTCAAAACGGTCAATAGGGACAGGTGATTGCGAGCTCATTCAGCGGTTGTTATCGACAGAGAAGAGCTATGAAAGGCACACTACAGGAAATATTTAACACAAAACTCGGTGGATAAAATAAGTCCGCAAACACTTTTAGGGTAGTTATTGCTTGTGAAATGCTGACTCGGCTGGACCGCTGCCAGCTGTGCTGATGAACACTATTATGGGATGTATATAGATCTCTGTAAAGGGAAAACAAGAGAGAGAGTGGGTGTGCGAAAAAGATCAGCGTTTTCCTTACGGCCATTCAAAAATACCGCTGTTTAAAGGCACACTATGCAGGAATTCCGTTTTTGTCAAACAGCGACCCCTAGAGTCGCTGTGGAGTACTTGTATTTAACGTTACTGCCGTAAATGCCACTCACGCAGAGCGTCTGCCATAGACTGGTCTCTGCACTCACAGCCTGATACCCCTTTGAAGCTGTTATATTAAGGTACAAATCTTGCATAGTGTGCCTTTAAATAAGAGATCTAGCGCTAAAATGTGTTTTTGAACTCAACCTGAGCGCTCGTGTCCGCTGCTATCAGTGTCATAGATACATACATAGTGTCTCTTGTGGCGGCGCGCACACAGTCTTCACTCGGACACGCTCTTCAATCTATCGCCTTTGCGGAGACTCTCTATTCATTCCGGTGAAATCACAAAATAAAATGCACACAAACTTAGAAAGATTTACTTACTAGTCCATCAACAAGATCGCCAGGTCAGCATCACTGTTGCATCCAGTGCTGCTTTTTAGCTCGCGCCAACGAGTGAAAGCCCGACCGAGTGGGACTCTTGTCCGGTTCCTCACGCGGTCAGATTCTCTTTTCCTTTTCCTAGTCTCTTCCGACCGCGTTTTCTCTGCTTTTTCCATCGTCGAGTATCACGTCTGAAATGCGCGCAAGTGTCTTCGTGCTTCAAATGTTGTTGTTGATGTGTGTGACGTCGTTGCCGTAAAGCATGTCGTCATTCTCGCGAGATTTGTCGGGGGCGCTCCTCTAAAAACTTGCATTGCTGGTTTTTCCAGCAGCGTCCCCCCCCAAGCTTTACTACCAGAATGATTCGCCCTACTATGAGTTTGTTTACCACCGAAACGACTTTGAAGCTGTTATATTAAGGTACAATTCTTGCATAGTGTGCCTTTAATGTATGAATGGAAAGCGCATCCATTAAATCTATAGAGGAAAGTACTCATGAAATACATACAATTGCAAAACTAATTTTGCACATATGCAGCATTTTCCAACATAATTAACAGCTTCTTTTACACGTATCTTTCATCAGTAACAAACATTAGTGCATTACTGCACATCTTGGCACATAACTCCACCATTTGTACTACAGGCAGAAATTATACCTCAAATTATGAGGTGTGCTTTTTTTCCTATGCGATCAGGATTGTTACCAGACGAACTATAAAATGAGCAAAAAAGAATCAATGTGTACAAGTGTTACTTCTAATTGCACTAAAGTCACTCATATACTGTAATTAAAATACACAAAAATGGATTTTACAATCAGATATATCAATATTATAGTCACAATTTCCCTGTCATACACATATCTAATACATTACAAACATATTTAGTACACTCTCTAATTATAGGACTACAATACACACACAAATGTGCAAGGTGCCCACAAGAAAATAAGACAGACATCATAAAACTCTCAGATTTATAAGCCTCATAAGTCATGTTAATGAGATACAGATTGAGCAGATTGAAACCATGATGAATAATTCAATGCTAGTTATGCAAATAAATTAATGATCATTTTCCTTTATTGTCATCTGATTTATGCCCTGCCTGCATACCACGTTACTCATCGCTCCATACATATAAATATATGAGAATTCAACCTCTTCAGTTTGCCTGACATCAACATGCAATGACAGATCACATGAAGCGAGCACATCTGAACTTCATTTCATATAGGAGCTCGACTAAAAAAAAACAGCATTCCTCTCGAATGCCAAAATTGCAATGAGAAGTACACTGTAAAAAATTATTTTCATGATTTATTATCCCAACTTTTTAGCTTTTGTCAAATCAACTTAGATAATTAATGTGGTTAAGATAACATAATATTTTGAGTTTCTATTTATTATACCAATCTTTTTCATTGTATAACTACATTTTTTAATTTCAATGAACTCAGAATTTTAAGGCAACTAGGTAACTTAGATTTTATTTCTGTAAGATTTAAAGAGCACCTATTATGCTTTTTTAACATTTTCAACTTTCTTTAGTGTGTAATGTTGCTGTTTGAGCATGAAAAGGGTCTGCAAAAATCTCTATATCAGTTTCTTAACTCCCTCTGTAAAAAAATATTGTTGGTTTAACTTAAAAAAAGTAAGTACGATGAAGTAAGTACGATGATTTTAAGATTATTATGTTGAGTTCCACTGTACTGGCTGTTAATATTATTGGCAAAAGGATTGGGTAAATGAAAGACAACATGAACAATTGAATCATTGAGATAAATATTATTTATGAACCGCAAATCATTATTTTCCGTAAAATATTATTTATATAGAAAAGTATATTGTATAATGAAGCAAACAGACAGGGGCAGTTCACCCAAAAATGAATATTCTGTCATCATTTACTCTCCCTCTTGTTGTTCTTAACCTGGGGTGCGTTTCCCGAAAGCATTGTTAGCCAACTATGGTCGCAAGTTCCGTCGTTATCAGCATAGTTCAATGAGTCGATGTTTCCCGAAACCATCGTTCCAACGAACATTCGCAAACAGCATCGCAAAGTTGTGTGGTTGGAACGACAGCTCTTGAGCTGTGGTTAGAAGCATAGTTTCTACATTGCATGACATATGGACTTAATAAATCCTTATCTTGAGCAAAATAAGCAAGCTGACATTCAGTACAACCTGTGTCTTTTATTTAGAATACATACAAATGTCATTTACGTCTTTGAGTTTGTCAAGAGATTTAAAGCACCGTTTTTGAAGACTGTGCATGTGCGAACGTGGTCTACTATGTAAGAACGAGTCTGTGATTGAATCTGGAAATAAAGTGAAATAACTGAGAAAAATTAGAAATATTCATCAGATGCCATGTCTGTAATTTATATCAAAACATCTAGCATTAATTCGATCTCAAACAGTTTAATTGAAATAAGTTATTACTCCACCACGGGCGTGACGTCATAAACCAACGTGGTTGAACGACCACTTTGCGACAATGCGGTTTCGGGAAACAGTCGTGACTAGCTTGTTGATTTCTTCAACGATGCATCGTACTATGGTAGTGAAGCATCGAGTTACGTCGTTGTACGGGAAACGCACCCCTGAGTGACTTACTTTCTTCTGCAGAACACAAAAGAAGATATTTTGATTAATTTTACCAAACCATTGATATTTCCCTTTTCTTTGGGTAAACTATCCCTTTAATAAAAAGTTTAATTTGCCCAAATTAAAGTAGTTGGGAAATTGTAATTTATTTTTAATATTCATAATATTGAACTACTACATCTAAAATGAGAGCCCACATGACCACGTGAAAATAATAATTTAATTTATTTATTACTGAATAGTTTGCATCTTTGTATGATACATATTATTTTTGCAGTCAGGAATAATTTGTATTTAAAGCCAACTTGAAACCTGCATTGTAATTATCTGTAATTAGATGGTTGAATGAAATATTTTTTTATTAGGTGGTAGGCAGACATTTTTAATTCCCAATATCAGTTTTTATGGAAAATTTCTCATAAAATGAGATGGTCACACTGCTTGTTCTGTGTCAGAGAGAGAGCTCTACTTAGCATGTGCTGGGTTATTGTCGTCACTCTTATTTGTGACTTTACAATTGCCTTCACACTATATGATATCAATGACTACAAAAACATACAGATACATTACCACAGGCAACATCATGCCAGACAAAACATCCTTGAAATGTGTATTCCGCAAACATTTCCCAAATAACCTACATTTTGCTTTGCTCTGTTCCTAAATGAGCTGGGAGCCCCTAAAGGTTAGTAAGATAAACACTCACCATCTGTGGTATGTCTGATAATAACAGCTTTTTCCACATTTGTTCCACTAATGTTCTCTGAAGAGGCAATAGTTTGAACAAACTCAATTAGTTTTCGCTGGAAAAATTACAGCTAATTAGAGACTATGTGCTATGGTTTATGATGTTTATTGAGTATGACAGAAAATGCCCATTGGTTAACAATGAATGAATTGTAAAGAGTCAAAATGTCAGTGTGGCACATGAGGACTAAATTTCCACATCACTTAGGAAATTGAGCCATCCTTGCCCAATTTCCTGACAATGGACTAATAAATGGATTCTGGAGGCTAAATTTGTCAAATCACTGAAGGTAATTTAGTGAAGCATAGTCTAAGCAAGTTATTTTAGAAGAAGAAATGCGCTTAAATTTCCCTAAAGCATGACTTTTCGCTTTCTTTCTGAATTGATTTAAAATGAACTGCTGGCCCGTAGCCGTTTTCACAGTATTTTTTTTTTCTAAATACCACATTTCACAGCGTTAAAGAGTGGGAATGAGATGTCATTCTCTCAGTTAC
Source organism: Rhinichthys klamathensis goyatoka (assembly GCF_029890125.1). Taxonomy (NCBI): domain Eukaryota; kingdom Metazoa; phylum Chordata; class Actinopteri; order Cypriniformes; family Leuciscidae; genus Rhinichthys; species Rhinichthys klamathensis. The sequence continues at coordinate 860,196 of NW_026606652.1, read as the reverse complement.
AGTTGATCTTTTAAATGCGGCACTGCTAGAAGATTATCTAGGATTGCCGCTATTCAAAGCAAACAGCAAAAAAATCAATAGGTCAGTTACAGGGCGAAAATAAAGGTAAATGTGTTTCTGGCAAATGTTGAGAGTGATTTTGACATTTAAGCTAGACTTTATGGTAGTCCTGGGGGGCACAACACAATGAAATTAAACCTCTCCGCAGAATGAAAAATGTAGTAAACAGAGAAACTGCATTTGGATCTCTTGAGGGCACAGAAATGTGTATGGATATGACTGCATGAATGTTTGCTCTAAGATACCATCAGCACTAATTTCTTCAGCCACTACTGAGAAAGACAAAGTGTGTGTAAGTCAGTGCCCTTGGGGAATAGTGCAGTTAATTTTCCAAACATGCACTTTACAGAAATCAATTAATTTACAATGCGGACGGCAAATGCCTTAGACAGCTTTAAAGGTTTGCCTGGGCATCCATGAGAATTTTCCTCAAGTGCCCGAGAGGTACACTAGCTGAGTAATCGCTCTCCGATTGTCCAGACGGGGTGGAATTGAGGCCATTTTTTATGGAAGATAAAACTCAAGGAAGCTGCTATAGTCCTAACTCAAAAATGGTGGGATAAATCTATCATCTCAAGTTGGACTCAGAAATCCATTTAGTCTTTGGAATGCACACACTCCTTTGATGGACAACTGGCTGGGATCGTTTTCAAAAAGAATGGCAGATTGGACTGATTCAAGGTAGCCAAAATCTAGAAAAAAGACATGCACATTTGTTTCAGTCTTTATAGTTAGACTTTATATGATGTTGTTTTGTTTTGTTATAAAAAAGTTGTCAAAAGAATTTCGATCAGTGATTCACGCACGCGACGGGACGCCAAAACGTTCGAAGTAGGCAGGGCCACTTTCACTAAAATGGCTATAACTCTTGAACGCAATGAGATATTTTTTACCAAACTTGTTATGCTCATGTACAGGCTAATTCTGTGGTCACACAAAGTTGTTATCCTTTCCTTTCTGGCAAAACCTGATTTCACCAAATGCAGCATGTTCCTGGATCAGCATCTTTGTTGATTCTGGAGCAACATTCCTATCAACCAATTAGATTTGAGGGACAAGTTTACAGTTTATGTCAAGTTTAGGCTTACAACCAGGGTTAGGTGCTTCTCCATCAGTGTTATTTACCTATCATTTCCCTCTGATTTTAGGGATAAGTTATGGGCATGGTTAAGTTTAGGGGTAAGGGTAGGGATATGGTTAGGATTAAATGTTCAGTCAGGAATGTTGTTCCAGGATCAACAAAATATTTTGAGCCAGGAACACGTCTAACTCAGTAAAATCAGGACGTGCTCCTTTCCGATGCACATATGACATGTCCTATACTGGGCTCATTCAAACAATTCAAAATGTTGCTCATAGTAAGTTTTTGAACATAGTCCAGTTCTTATTTTGTCGTTTGTCGTTCATTGTCTCTCTAATAAATGAGAAACAATTTGTCTACACAATCATTTTATTTGAATTATTCCGGTGTTTAAGACGGTACTGTTACTTTCAGATAGGCCAACAAACTCTCATCGATATGTCTATCTAGGTCGCTCTCTAAAAACGTCTTTTGCCCTAGGTGCAGCTATAAATAGATTAGCCAGGAACTTGCATGAAACCTCTGCTCTCTCTTTCTGCTGTCCTCTCCTCCTCTGCATTCCCAGCTTACTGGGTATAGAATCTATTTCAGATAGAAACAAAAGAAGATAGTTTGAAATTCCTCTTTGATATCTTGAATTCAGTCTGTGGCAGTCGGGTCATGCTGGTTTGGACGTATAACTTCACATGCAACGATTTAACAAACAGTTGATGCAACACTTTTGGTATAATGCAAAGAATCTGTGACCCATTTGGGAGTTCATTTGTGTCCCCATCATATTTGGAAGAGAAAAAATATATATTTCTGCTTTTGTGACAAAACTCATTACTTTAGTATGAGCAAAAAAATATATAAAAACAATAAATTGGCACAGAGATAAAAGCAGTTTAGATGGAAAGGATCTCAAGCTGACTAGCAGAAGATGCTACTGCAGCTCTATCCATTAATAGACACGGTATTCCAGCACAGAGACAATGCATAATAAAATGACCCTTCACAATAGATAATACTTTACAATGAACTCTGTTAGAGAGCTACATATGGCAATTCATTACCTTACTCACATGTTGAGTAATAAAAACGCCATCTCTGTGTCACTTTTACAACATTTCAAACCCCTCAGTTATCGCCATCTCAGAAAAGACAAGCCAATGTTGATTCTCATTTTATTTCCAACTCTGTCACGTTCTCTTTTAGCCATGCAGAAGAATCGCCTGTTTGTTTGTTTGTTAAATGGGTGATTCCCCGGAGGTTTAAGATTTAGCTGCTCCATGTCAACCTTTCTCGCTCGTTGTGACAGTTAACCTACAGTATGCCACTCCTACACCATAGTCTAGTATTCAATGTTTTATGAGCACTGCAGTAGGATAGCCATATTTATCTGCACAGTCACACAGAGCCAAAGCACAACCAAAACAATGTTCTTCTGGAAAATGCATGCAGTTTTGTTTTTGACCGCTAGAGGCCCAAAAGTTACATAATGTACCTTTAAATCAGGGGTCTCAAACTCAACTTAACTGGGGGCTGCTGGAGGTAGAGTCTGGGTCAGGCTGGGCCGCATCAAGTATTCCACAAAAAATAGTATTCAAGTATTCCAAAAAAGGAGCACAACTGATCCAATCTTCTCAATATTTATTATTAACGTTTCTTCTGAACTGTTCCTCTGAAATTGAACATTCCTTTCTGTACATGATTGGTTCTTCATGAGCTGTCCTTCTGACAGTTGAATTTCATTTTACAAACTTTATTTGTCTATAACACATATTTGTAATATTTATATTTGCTTATGTCCTTTTTATTTTCTTTATACAACACATTAATGATATTGAATGTTTTTTTTGCACATTTCCTTTTATTATATACTTAGAAAAACAATTATTGCTTTTGAAATACAAATATTTGCAGTCATGTCTGCCCGTCTTATTGAATTCTTTCTACACATGTATAGTGTCTCAGGCAAATTACTGACTGCACAAATCAAAGCAAACCTTCTTATCAACCTGTTGGACACAAATTACAAGCTCAAAATGATTATTCTCACATTGTTTTAGAGCAGGGTCTCTCTCCAACACGTCGCTCGCAGCCTGATTGGTGGTAGCTCGACAAGGGGCCGTTCACATATCGCGCTCACATATTTTGCGCGCTCACGTTCGTTATTTCAAATGTAGGTGCGCGTGCGCGGCAAGCGCGCTCATAATTGAAGCGACGCGCTAATTTTTTCCAGGCACGCAGTATGTTTGTACTTCGCGGTTGTCTATGACAACTATTGACAACAAACCCACCGTATGGTAGCCCATTTAAAACGCGGCACACGCAACGACGGGCCGCACTAACATTAAACTTTAATGTCAAGTAGGGGGCCACAAAATATCACCCCACGGGCCAGGCCGCGAGTTTGAGACCCCTGCTTTAAATAATTCCCACCCAAGGCATATGAAAAAAGGAGGCGAGGCCTGGTTAAGTTGAGTTAGTAGAGTGTTTAAATGTTATGGTAAAAGGCGTGACATTCCGAAACACTCTTGAAGCCATTGACCAATCACAACACACTGGTCCAGCCGACTAATCAGAGCAAATTGTGCTTTTCGGAAGGAGGGGCTTCTTAAAGACAGGAACTACACAGAGCGTTACTGACAGACTGGGGAGTGAGGTGCAAAGAATTATGTAAACTATGTGAAAAATGTCTTTTTTTGAACATTCAAACATGAAATCCTTTTCCAGTAAGCCCCAAAAACAAGATCAATATTTTGTAAAAGGGCATGATATGGCCTCTAAGATGTTATGAGGTTTCTAAAAATGCAGAGAAGTATTACAAAAGTACAAAATATTGCACTTGCGGTTTTACCACTAACCTGTCAGCTGCTCAGTGCTTTGCAAGTTCTCCACAGGGGCTAAAGTGGGTTGTAACTCTAAGCTGGGGTGGATGGTACTCCACGAGACGGCCAAGATGGGAGGAACAGAGGACGTGTGTGTCTTCATTGTGGCACAGCTGACATTGTTGATGCCATCCTTACATGAAAATCCATCAGGGCATGATTGGATCAAGCAGTCATCGTAATTAAATTCACAGCTTTCACCCTGAAACACAAAATAAAGACTTTTCTAACAAAATGTTTTCTTTCTAAGTGTTATTGAAATGCCTGCTGGCCTGGGATATTGTTTGATGCCACGTTCAACAATGTTGTCAGTACAATAATAAGGCAGGTTTCTGAAATGATTGCACAAGTTTGTGGCATTATGGTGAGGAAGTACAAAGTTTGATGCAATATGCTGAAATAAATGCAGTGTACACAACTAGGCTGGGGGCATTAGAATTCAAGTGTGGTGCAGAACTCAAATTTGGATGAATAAGAATGTAAATTATAGTAGCAGCCTAGTAGCAGGAGCAATTATGCTTTCTGCTGAACCAGTTTTGGAGGATAACCATACATTTTCATCCCATCTTCCTCTCTTTGTCTTTTTGAAGAGAACTTCCATTACTAAATACATTGAGTGCTGTGTTGAAAGTTATAAGTGTGACATCTTCTCAACAGGGTAAAGGGTTCATATTTTTGTGCATGCAAGCTTTGCACAATTTCTTACTTTAAAAGCTAAATAACAGACAACCCATAATTTAATACAACCAACAGTATTCCTGTCTGGCACCCCAGCAAAACATAATTGTTTACACTTTATTTTGGTAGTCCACTTTAGACATTCTACTTTGCTGTCAACTAGGCTAACTATTTTTATTTGCAACTGCATGACAACTAACTCTTGAGTAGGTACTCATTTTGAAGAAGTTATTACTATACAACCTCTAAAAAAGTATGTTCTATATAGTACGAGTGTGTGTATAATGTAATCTGGACGTACTACATTCGCCATGTAGTCATTATCATTTGACATACCAGCGAAGTTACGTTGCTTCACTGACATTCATAAATCCTCTCCCGTGGCCTCATGGGATAGTAAAGTGTCCATCATAGGCTCACTTCAGAATATACGCTGATTTCACGCAGCCGCCATTTTGAAATCGAAAGCGAGGCTCCGGTGGGAAGAACCCCGGAAGTACAGATAGACAACAATGCCTTGGACTACCAACCTGAAGCTGCTGCCGCGATTTACACTATTGGATGTTAATATCCAATATAGGATATGTGTATAGTTCGTTCCTGCTTCTTTTTTAACGTTCTGAATTATATATAAAAAATAATTTTATTTATAAATGAATTTCACTGTATATAGTCTAAAGTATGAAAGAAATGTATGTACATTTTTAGAACAACTAATTTCTACATTAAACACAACAATACGCCATCGCATTCGCGACTCTCCTATGATTAAAAGCGGCACTTCCGGTTTTCTTCCCACCGGAGCCATTTCAAAATGGCGGCTCCGTGAAATCAGCGTATTGCCGGAAGAAGTAGGTCACCCGGGTGCTTTTTGCCCACTCTTTTATGAGTACTGTGAATTCGGACATACTTATTTTGTCACATACTGTTTTTCACCTACTATATAGTAGGGCAGTATGCGATTTCAGATGCAGCCAACATTTTTGTTAATTCTGGATCAACATTCCAATCAACCAATCAGATTTGTGGGACAAGTTTACAGTTTATGTCAAGTTTAGGCTTAGAACCAGGACTAGGTGCTTCTACATCAGTGTTATTCACCTATCATTCCCCTAACTATTGGGTAGGGTTAGAGTTAGGTGTAGGGATGTGTTAGGAATACATTTTCAGACAGGAATGTTGTTCCAGGATCAACAAAATATGTTGATCCAGGAGCATGTCTTACTTGGCAAAATCATCGGACACCGGATGCAGCAAATTTCAGATGCCACAGTAGAAATGCCATAATCACCGTCATCCCTGATTCATTTTTAGTTAGTCAATAAATTTTTTTAAAAAACAATTATATAATTGATTTTAACCGCAAATAACAAGGTTACCAAGATAAAAGGAGCAGCATTAAGCTGGTCATGTGCTGAAATTCACAGTGTTTGTAATGGCTGACATTTTAATAAAAAATAAATAAATAAAAGAAAAAGAAGAAAAATGTTAATGAATGAATCATTCACAATATGATCAATAAGATGCATTTAGAAAATAGGGTGGATTTCCAGGTTGGATGCTGAAAAATGCTTTTGCATGATTTTTTTAATACTTTTAAAGGTACTATTCTTTTCTTTGAATATAAAACCCTTTTATTAGAAAAAATGACTAAGTGTACGTACGTCAATTTTAGATGAGAGTAGTTAGATTAACATTAATAATCATCGTATTGCTTATCTTTTTGTTTAGTGTTACTTCGACAAGCAACACTGCAGACATTCAAATACAAAAATAGGTAAATAGTGAAAAGATATGAACATTCTGGTCATTGATAAATGACATCTGTGCTTCCCTTCACTTGAAAAGCACCACAGGCATGTTGAATACTAAAGAGCCCCGCTGCTTCCTCCCCGCCCTGAGGACGTCAAGGATATTTAAAGGCCATCGCAATATTGGAATGGAAACAAACGGATGGCGAATACTTGACAGGAGAAAGACAAACAGGATTGCGTCTCTCTCAAAATCACCTCAGGGGAAGATGAAGAGCTCAGGGAGGAGGAGAAAGGGGGGAGTAGGGGACTCAGGAAGACTTACCACAAATCCGGGCCGACAGAAGCAGGTGTAGCCATGGCCAGGCTCATTCTGGATGCACATTCCCTGGTTGCATGGTTGCAGCAAACACTCATTAATGTCATCTTCACAGTGAAGACCTGTCCAACCTGCCAGGAACAAAAACCCAGAGTGCCACAGTTAGCCCACAACCAACAACCCCCACCTCCCACTTCTCATATGTTTTCTACACCATCTCAATTCCTGCTTCATTTCCCCGTTCTGGAAAGCATCCACATGCGCACACATACAGAAGGGCTGAATACATTTTAATACTCTATGAGGCTTGTGTCTGTTTCAGTAGCCACCGAGAGCAAATTACTCCCCAGAGGAACGTAAGTGATTTCTGCATGGTGGAATAAAGATGCACAAAGCCAAGATTTTTCAGAAATCTTTATCTATCTTGTGTTCTTCAGACATGAGATTGTTAGGAAGGAAAAAAACATTGACAAAATATATTCATAAACATGTATGGCATTTCCTATGCAGGGTTCCTTCACTGAATGACATTTTTGTGACTTTTTCCAGTCGTTCGTGATATTTGGATAAGGATCAGAGTTACTGATGAAAAAGTTTGTTAAAGAATATATATTTTTTACATTTCATCCACAATAACAAAGATGCGAGACAAAAAATTTGCATCATGGCAATAAAGCAATTTTAATTAAAACAGAAAACTAGGAGAAATGTACATTATTCTTTTCTATTTTGATATATTTAAAAAGGTAATTTATTCCGGTGGTGCAAAGCTGAATTTTCAGCATCCTTACTCCAGTCTTCAGGCACATGACCCTTCAGAAATCAATCTAATATGCTGAACTGCTACTCAAGAAACATTTCTTATTATTATCAACTTTGAAAACTGTTGTTCCCTTTCGAGGGAACTCGCGCTGCGTCGAGAACGCCTTCAGCGTGACGCGTCTGAAGCCTGTATGGTACTAGTCCAATCTTGATTGGTGTTGTGTCATGACGTCACCTGTGACGTCGCATGTGACGGTAATGCGGAAGCTATAAAAGGACACCGGAACATAACAGCGTCAGCTTCTGTTCTTCAGCAGGCGTTCTGTGTGACTTATTTGGTGTTGTATTGTACGTTTTCCCTATATATATATATATATATTTATATCACTATGGCATCGAAAGACAAACAATTCAGGCAGTGTGCGTCCCCTTGCCCGCGCTATTTGAGCGAGGGTGACACACACTCGCTTTGTGTTGTTTGTTTGGGAGTGGAGCATGCACAGGCAGCACTCAAGGGCGTTGTCTGTGCTAACTGTGATCTAATGCCCCTGAGAATGCTCCGCTCCCACCTGAGCCTGTTCGATGAATCAGGCCAGGCACGCGCTCCCCGTGGATCAGGTCCCGCGTCTGTCCCGCGGGATCGCAGAGGGAGTTGGCTGATGATGTTGAGATGGCCTCGGCCCTTTTTCAACAGTCAGAGGCCAGCTCCCATGGTCCCGCTCGTGGGTCGGAAGCCCGCTCTGCGGCTTCTTCCGCCCGTGAAGAGGACCCAATGCTCAAACTATCTGGTTCTGAGGAGCTGGATATTTTGAGCATCGAGGCAGGTGAAAGTGAAGATTTGCCACCCCACTCTCCTGCCTTTGAGAAGCTGCTGGAGGTTGTGACCAGAGCTGTGGCTAAATTAAATATCAATTGGCCACCAGAAAAGCAGGAAGCGACGAAAAAAAGCAAGCTTGATGAGCGCTTCCTGCACGCTCGGTCACACCCTTCGCGCCGGAGCCTCCCATTTTTCTCCGATCTCCACACCGAGGTGTCGAGATTGTGGGATAAGCCCTTTGCTTCTCGATTATCAAGCCCTAATATTCATATTTATTCATCGATTATGGGGTCGAAAGAGAAGGGCTATGGGACGATGCCACGGGTCGAAGAGACTTTTGCATCTCATCTCTCGCCCGATGCTGCATCGTCCCTGAGAGCTCCGGCGCTGGCCTGCAGAAAAACTGCTTCAGGTCACCGAAATTCTAAACATAACACCAGAGGTCAGTCTCTAGAGACCGGTTCCCCAAGTAGATTATCTAGACACCTAGAAAGGTCTTCGAAATATATCTTAGTGGGTCCTGCGCACAGTGGAAAAGGGGTACAGAATTCAGTTTGAGTATCGTCCACCAAAGTTCAGCGGGGTTGTGCAAACGCTGGTCAGCCCCGAGCAGGGTCAGGTCATGGAACAGGAAATTCAGTCCCTCTTAGTAAAGGAGGCCATAGAGCAGGTTCCTCCTCAAGAGAGGGAAGCCGGGTTCTACAGCCGGTACTTCATAGTTCCCAAGAAGGATGGGGGGTTACGTCCTATAATAGATCTCAGGGTATTGAACCGGTCTCTGAGGAGATACAGGTTCAAAATGCTAACTATACCAATTATCGTGAGTCAGATCAGGTCCGAGGACTGGTTTGTCACGATAGATCTAAAGGATGCGTACTTCCATATATCCATTCTTCCACAACACAGGAAGTTTCTAAGGTTCGCTTTTGGGGGAGAAAAGCGCATAAATACAGAGTTCTTCCATTCGGCCTAGCACTATCACCTCGCACCTTCACGAAAAGCATGGATGCTGCTCTTGCTCCTTTGAAACTTCAAGGCATTCGCATCTTCAACTACATCGACGACTGGCTCATTCTGGCGGTTCAACATCGAGATGTTGTTCTGAATCATCTAAGGTGCTTGGGATTAAGACTCAATGTCAAGAAGAGTGCTTTAATTCCTCTACAGAGAACTATTTTCCTGGGGGTAATATGGGACTCAGTCACAATGCGGGCACAGTTGTCTCCTGCTCGTATAAACACCATCTTGACCACAGTAACGAGTATCAAGCTAGGCCAGGCCTTCACTGTCAAACACTTTCAAAGGCTTCTGGGTCTTCTGGCAGCAGTGTCCAACGTGATTCCCTTTGGCCTGCTGCATATGAGGGCCCTGCAGTGGTGGCTCAGGACCAGAGGGTTTTCCCCGAGGGGGAACCCATTTCTCACGGTCAAAGTAACGCGCAGATGCCTTCGTTCTTTGGTCATGTGGAAGAAACCGTGTTTCCTGTCCCAGGGTCCTGTGTTGGGGGCATCGTGTCAGAGAAAAATTTTGACCACGGATGCATCCCTCACAGGCTGGGGTGCGGTCATGGAAGGCCGCTACACCAGGGGTCTTTGGAAGAACCATCATCTCTCATGGCACATCAACTGCCTGGAGATGTTGGCAGTAATTCTGGCCCACAGAAATTTTCTTCCGGACCTCAAAGGCCATCATGTTCTAGTGCGAACAGACAATACGTCGGTGGTCTCTCATATAAATATATAAATCGACGATTTATATAAATTGATATATAAATCGACAGGGGGGCCTGAGATCTCTATGCAGATTGGCACATCAGGTTCTTCTGTGGTCCCAGGGCAAACTTCTCTCAGTCAGAGCAATGTTTATTCCTGGGGACAAGAATGTGGGAGCAGACATCCTGTAGAGGCAGGGGCTGAGGCCCGGGGAATGGTGGAGTTGATATGGAGGGAATTTGGTCAGACGGAAGTGGATCTGTTCGCCTCTCATGAGAACACTCATTGTCCGCTCTGGTTCTCCCTCGTGCATCCAGCTCCTCTGGGACTGGATGCCATGGTGCAGACGTGGCCGAGGCTACGTCTGTACGCATTTCCTCCGATTGCTCTGCTCCAAGGGGTTCTAGAGAGGGTCCGGTACGGGATCAGCTTGCTCCCAGTAGCCCCGTACTGGCCGGCCCGAGTATGGTTTTCGGACATCATGGATCTTCTAGCAGGCCCTCCGTGGCAAATCCCGATCAGGAGGGAACTTCTTTCTCAGGCCGAGGGCACAATATTTCACCCTCGGCCGGAGCTGTGGAAGCTGTGGGTCTGGCCCCTGAGGGGGACCAACTTGTAAATGCTGGTCTCTCAACAGAGGTTGTTGAGACCATCCTAAACTTTAGAGCCCCCTCCACGAGGAAACTGTATGCATTAAAATGGAATGTATTCAACTTATGGTGCAGAGAATATCAGTTGGACCCAGTTAACTGCCCAATGGCTTCAGTGCTGGAGTTCCTCCAGAGTCGCTTCTCTGACGGGCTCTCCCCGTCCACGCTTAAGGTCTATGTGGCGGCCATAGCTTCCTTCCACATGCCTCTAGGGGTGGGCATCTTGGGGAGACACCCACTCATAGTACATTTCCTTCGTGGAGCCTGTCGTCTAGTCCAGGGTCCCCACGTGGGACCTGGCAGTGGTTCTTGAGGGGTTATCCCTGGCACCCTTCGAACCCTTGGATGAGGTGTCTGAGAAAATTTTTATCTTTAAAGGTAGCTTTCCTGCTCGCTATTACTTCCCTGAAAAGAGTCGGCGATCTGCAGGCGCTATCCATTGCTCCCTCTTGCCTCGAGTTCGCTCCTGGCAGAGTGATAGCCATTCTCGACCCTAGACCCAGCTCTGTGCCTAAGGTGCCTACAAATGTGGCACGGTCTATAATCCTTCAGGCTTTCCATCCTCTACCGCATGTGTCGGCTGATCAAGCTAAGCTACACCTATTATGCCCGGTCCGAGCTCTGGAGGCCTATGTACATAGGTCCTCGGGCTGGAGGAAGTCGGACCAGCTGCTTGTGGGTTTTGGGTCACCTAAAAAGGGTTCCCCCACATCTAAACAAACTATTAGCAGATGGATAGTAGAAGCAATTTCTTCAGCATACGAGGTGCGCAATCTGCCTTCGCCTCTCCTGATAAGAGCCCACTCAACTAGAGGAGTGGCATCCTCTAAAGCTCTGCTAGCAGGGGTTTCCCTTCAAGAGGTCTGTGAATGCCGCCGGCTGGGCCTCCCCACACACCTTTATAAGACATTACAGTCTGGATCTGCCCTCTACACCGGGTTCACATGTTCTCTCGTCTTGCGTGTGCCAGATTGCTTAACACCAGGGCGTATATCTCTCAGTGTGGTGCAGTGGGCATTTCGTTCCCCAATGCGAAGGGAACGAGACGCTGCGTCCCTCGGCCACACTTCTCGCTCTTCTGAGAACGACTTGCTTCGACCAATCAGAAGCTGACGCTGTTATGTTCCGGTGTCGTTTTATAGCTTCCGCATCACCGTCACATGCGACTAGTTCCATACAGGCTTCAGACACGTCATGCTGAAGGCGTTCCCCAATGTGTCGATTCTCGACGCAGCGTCTTGTTCCCTTCTCAGGGAACGAGGGTTACAGTTTTTTTTGTGGAAACCATGATACCTTTTTTCCAGGATTCTTTGATGACTAGAATGTTCAAAGGAACAGTATTTATTTGAAAGTGATTTTTTTGGTAACAATGTAAAAGTCTTTACTGTCATATTGTATCATTTTAATGTGCCCTTTTTAAATAAAGGTAATAATTTCTTCAAAAAAAAAATTCTTACTGACCCCAAACTTTTAAATGGTAGTTTACATCTTTCAAATAATTTAACATAAATTTCAAACATTTGGTTTAATTAATTGTAAACAGATTTCCAAGCACTTTCCAATGGTCGGGACAAACAGATAGTTCTGTCCCCAAACTCACACCATTGGTTGAGTAAATGTTGGGTTGGTCAGGGTAAACAAACTGAGCAATATTTTGATAACACATGTTTGGATTGTCTCTGCGTTTTAAGCTGGGAAAGGGGGAAATTATTTCACATTATTATCTCACTGTGGAACCCTGTCTATAAAGCACAAATGCAATATTCAGTGAAAGACTGATACAGTATATGTAATGCCTCTGCTTAATAAAAATGAATTAATATTGTATTACATTAGATATTTCCGATAACATTAAAGCCTCACCTGGTCGACAGTGACATTGGTAGCCATTGATGAGGTCTTGGCAGATGGCCCCATGAAAGCACGGCTCAGAACAGCATTCATTCATGTCTACCTCACAGAAATCTCCCACAAAACCTGGCAGGCAGCTGAATGAAAGCATTCCTCTTTTAAACTTTGCACAGAGAATCAGATGTTTTTATTCTCTAAAAACATGTCCCTTTAAAAGGTTGAACAGAATGCTACAACTTTCTGAGCCACAGCCTTGAGCCCATCAAAAAAGCAAATATTCAAAAGGAAAAAATATAATTAATGACAGACATATGGTCAGTTAAGCTTGTGAAAGCGCTGCCACACAGATGGTGAGCAAACTGAGAAATGTCTCATTAACAGAGTTTGTTGGCATGTAGAAAAATTTCCTAATATTATTATATATATATATTTTTTAAGATTTGAATCTTTAAAACTTAAAGAGGAAGTTCTGGAAAATGACACTCAGTTGACATAATTATGGTGATATGTGCATTAAGGGCATTTTGTAGTTATGGTTTACACAATGAACGCTGTTGATTATGAACAGATTGTTGGTATACTAAAACACTTTGAGCGGTACACACTTAAACACTACAAGACACATTTTGAAGAGTAGAAATGCAGCTCTTATACAGTGCTGATACAGTACATTATAAAAATTATTTTGCATAAATCAAAAATTAATTAACGTGAAAAGGTGTAATTCAAAAAGGGAAATGTTTGTTATGTCCCCACACCAGTAAAAAGAGATTGCACATTTCAGTGACAACAAAGTGAATGTTGCCATTTGGTATCTGTAAGAATATCAACAAGATAACAAGTAAAGATGAAAGACACTGACAGATATTCTTTCCAAAGTGTCCAGAGGCGTTCTGAAGCAGCACTTCTTAAAATAATATCTGTAACGGTCCAGTCAGGAGGTCAAAAAATAAATAAAAAAATCCTGAATTGTGAACAAAGATCTCACCAGAAACATGCAAGATATAAAGCAAAATCAACAATTATGAAACACATTTCAAATCTGTTGGTCTTTTGTAAAATCTAAATCGATTTAAAGTTTATGATATATATTGAGTCAATAATACAAAAGACCATCAGATTTTAAACGCGTTTCATAATTGCTGATTATATATATATATGTATGTATGTATGTACAAAGCATTCTCATCCTTTGGCGTCATATAGGTGACGCCATATGACATTTCGTCGAAATCTTACGCACATGGCATCCTTTAGCGTCAATATAACACGCACTGTTATGGGTAGGTTTAGGTCTGGGGTAGGGTACGGTTATGACGCCTTGGGATCTGCGTCTCATATTCACGCTAAACGATGCCATGTGCGTTGGATTTAGACGCGCGTCACCTGTATGACGCCTTGGGTTCTGCGTCTCATATTGATGCTAAAGGATGCCATGTGCATAAGATTTCAACGAAATGTACAAAGCGTCACATGTATGACGCCAAAGGATGAGAACGGGCTGGTATGTATGTACTGTATTCTCGTTCAGTCATGAAACTCTAGAGGGTGCATGCAATCTGCAACATCATTACAGCATGGCAAAAGCTGATTGGCCTCTGCAGATCCTGCAGCAAATGAGATTGTTTGCTCATTTTAATAGTTTGGTTCGTTGTTTACTTTAGGATATAGTCCTGCAGTGCGATCAATCAGAGTTCCTCTGAAATCCTCCACCTCCCCCAGCTCCACCTGCCTATCTGTTATGGGATTTATGCATGTCTATTCATGCAGCAGCAACATATCTTTTGGAATTTACATAAAGATTATGTAATAATTTTTCTTTTTATGGCTTTCATATCAACATATATGTTCTAAATCTTTCACATATATGCAAAATGAGAAACATTTGATGAAAAAATAAAAAAAATAAAAAAACTGATTTAACATTGAGTTCCAATTTTTTTTGGTCTTTAATATGTGTGCTTTTGTCCATTACCAAATGAGAGGGGCTTAAATACAATCGGCCTGTGAGTCATCAGTCTGCAAGTGATTTCAAATGAGAGTAAACACAAAATGGGATGGGGGCGTTTGTTTTCCATTTGAGAAAATCAATCCAATGAGGCCTCATTTGGACAGACAATGCTTTCTCATTCCACAGCTGTCTGTCCGTCCGTGCATCAGTCCAGCAGACATGATGAGAATTGCAAATAGCATTATCGGCCGGGCTAATCAGAGAGTCTGGACAGAGGGCTTATTCACATTAGAATATTGTCTTAGGAGGAAGAGATAATGAGATATGTTATGTGTTGGATGGGCCCTTTTATGCAGAATGTGTAATGCACCACAACGCAATTTCATCCCTTCAGTTCAGCGATAATGTTGTAGCAGCTGCTGCATAATCAGCCACTCTGGCAACCTTACAGACCTTTATAAAGAACCAAGAGGAACCGTGGAAATGTATCTGGATCAGTGTCTGGCAGTAACAAATTACAAGTTATATATTTAAACCATAAGTCAAATTTTATTTTTAGTTTGTTCATTTTGTTAGTTCAAATTATTCTCATTCTCTTCCATAGTTAGTGCTTTGTGTCTGAATGAGAATCAATGAATGAATCTGAACAAATCTTTTAGGTGAATGGACCAAAAGTTTGAAGTCACTAAGATGACTCAAAAGCACTACCACTATTATTTGTAAGTAACCCATGAGAGTTAATACTTTAAATGATGAATAACAATATTAATATTTGGGGCTTGATCTCATAATATTTTAATATATATTATTATTTTGTTTAGCGAAATAGCTACAGCTTAAAGTAGCTATTTACACTTTATTTCGATAGTCTACTTTAGACATTCTACTAACTATAAGTAACTTTTCAACTACATGTCAACTAACTCTCATTAGAGTATTAGTAGACTGTAGTAGACTGTCAGTATACTGGTAGGTTATGGTTAGGTGTTAGGGTTCGGGTTAGTAGAATAAGTTGACTTGTAGAAGTTACTTAACGTCAGTAGAATGTCTGTTGGGGGACCAACAAAACAGAGTGTTAGCAGATACTAAGCAAACAATCTACTAATCCTCTAATGACAGTTAGTTGATATGTAGTTGCAAACTCACTTATAGTTAGTAGAATGTCTAAAGTGGACTATCGAAATAAAGTGTTATCAAGTAGCTTCCCCAACACTGATCTGGACTGCATACATTGCCTAAAAGCATTGTAAGCATAAGTAGATTGCAAAAATTTACTTAGGCTCATATGGTTTTGGGAAACGTATATCCTATAGTAAATACTGACAAATCAACTATTGTTAAACATCATACAGAAAAAGATCAGAGGTTTCATCTAGGTTTACATAATGTCTAAAGTATTGTTTTCACCTGCAAGTGAAGTTGGCCCCTGGTCCGTCCACACATGTCCCTCCATTGAAACACAGGGAGAAATTAAGAGACGTCTGCAGACACACATTCTGGTCAATGTCACAGTTCTTCCCAGTGAAACCATCTGCACATATACAGGCATATTTGTCCAGAAGATCCACACAGGAGCCTCCATTAAGACATGGGTGAGCCTCACACTCCTAACATAAAAAAATAGAAATTAGCGACCTTTCTACATATATTTACTGTATAATACACACATATGCACACACAATGTATGTATATTACAATATATGGGGTGGAACAATCCATCAAAACATTACAAATAGTATTTCTCTGTCTTAATGGATGTCAGATTTAGGATTATTGCAAAATTATTTCTTTACACAAAAAATTAAATGATATTAAAATATTGGTTAGTATTATAGTAAATTTCAAAGTTTAGTAGATGGCATAAACGAGTAGATTAGATAAGTGTTTACTATAAATTTTCACTGAATCACGAGTTTACTGCTTGATCATACCACTTTCATAGGGCACTAATACAGTTTTTACTGCATGCTGAATGGCTAAATTTAATTACATTTCTATGATTTAAAGATGTTCATATAAAAAAGATATATGGCACATTAGTGGAGTTGATACAGTAAGTGAGTATACAAACAGAATGGCAGATCTTGTCCTATAGTCATTAACAGCAGCTAATGATTTATTCCAAACAAGCCTCTGAAGTCCTCCAAGCGACCAAGTGTTTTCTTCTCAGGGGTACATTTAAGGCCGTGGTAGGTATTAAATCAATTAGGGATAGAAGTATTTTAATCAGACACTTGTGTTTAGATGATTCCGTGGTTGTTATTCAGAAGAATAATCCCCACCATCTAAAGCATATACAGCATCCAAGATCTGTTTGAGTTAGTTAAAAAAGTGTTTAAATTCCTATTGTAAAAATTCTGAACAGCATGGACAATGTAAAAACTTAGAAAAAACACATAAAATACATATAAAATCTACAAATAAAATATATACTTAATAGGCACACAAACTTGTCATAGCATTGATAGAATTGCATAATACTAGGATTACTGTGCAATATGTTGTTTGGTTTTGTAAAATTACAGTTTTTCACTTTTCAGTTCTTGATTTTCCTCTCTTAAGGTTTTTTTTTAAAAAGGTTTAATTTTCTTTTCTTATGGTGTTCCATTTCACTTTTTAAGCATTATAAAAATCTACCATAACCTGACAATATGTCTGACCTTTCCATAATAGTTGTCATTAGAATATGAAGTAGAATGAAGCTTACTCCCTTACTTTGTCTCCTGTGAGGTGCTTTTTGATTTTATATTAGTGTAATTTATAACCAATTCACATTCATTATTGCGACAGCATCTACTTTGCAAAATTTTAAGCCAAGGGGGACATTATTAGATCTTCAATACAAAGACAGTTTTAACAATTTACCATGTCTGATACAGTAAGCACAACATTTCCATTTTGTCATATATTTTTTGTCATAGTACTACATAAATAAAAAATTAAGCTATGATTGAAATCTGGTTTATAATCTGTCATGTGACAGACAGGTTTAGTTCAACTATGTTCAGATTCAGAGAAAACAGTGAGGAAACTGAAAACAAAGAATTCAAAAACTGTAGTTACTATGTTTTGCTTGTAGACCACAAGCGGTGAAAATGTAATAGAATCTTTATTTATCACACGCAGGTCCAGTTGACCTTGTTTCTGTGACATTAAGATGTCCCCTTTGAATGCTGCAATGAACTTGAACTGCATCCTGGGAATAAGAGCCTTGCTGAAGGGCACAATGGCGATGGCTTATGGATTGCTCCTCACACACTAGCAACCTTTCAGTTGAACCAGCTGGAAAACGGAACCAATTAACAGCCTAGACACTACCAACCACTGTCAACTATTTGAGAGTGCACACACACACACATCACTTAGGCTGCATTTCCTTTACATGGTTCAAGTGACCCAATTCTGATTTTTCTCCTCCCATGTGACACAGATAAGATATGACACATGAACGTGTAAGCAGGAAAAAAGCACATGGATATTCTGAAGGTAGAAAATAAATAAGTAATTACAATTATTTATTATCAATATCAGGGACGTGCACAGGGGGGTTGCTCAGGTTGCCCGGGCAACTGCCCATATGCCCTTCTCACTCAAGTTGCCCTTCTCACTCAAGTTGCCCTTCCGAGAAAAAAATTAAATCGTACAATGGATGCAGAATTTCACGTAGGCCTAGATTTAAAAAAAAAATCGCAAAGCCTCATTCACTTCCATTCGGGCACCGAAAGTGAAAGTCAGTATGAAGGGCAAATGCTGCACGCGACCGGCGTAGGGCCACGCAAATTACTTAAGGCCACGCCTCCATCTCGTGTCATAGTCATAGCGCGCCGTCAAATGTGTAGCTACAACATCCACGACAAAATGAAGCGAAACTATCCTTCTGGTCACGAAAAGAGGAAGAAGAGAAAAAACCATGAGAGTGAATTGCGGGAACAACAGTCAGGTAAACTTGTGTTCTCTCCTCTCTAAGTTTGATGTCAGCAAAGTTTTATGTTTTTCGGTCTTGCTAACCTAGCTGGGCAGGCAGTGCATCTCTTGCATCACTTTGTGGCTGACAAAAGTGAGAGTAAAATACAATTATTTATTACGTTTGATTTTGATAAACGACAACGTGCAACGGTGTTTGTTTACTGCAGCTCAGAAAACATAACCGCGTCGCGTGTGTTATTGTGCGTTCATATGCGCGTGCACGAAATGAAACTCGCATTTTTCAAGCAGAAATATGTGGAGACCAGACATACTGTACAATACATGATGGCACTCCCAATCAAAGTACACATCATACTTTTAAAACAAGACACTGATTATCTAGTCTCAGTGTAGTTAAAAACTCTAAACAACTGCACTAATTATGCAAGATAGAAAGCAATGTATTGACAATTTGACATTGATTGACTATTGATTTACAGGCTATATTGAATTAAAAATGTTGATTAGCTGGACATACTGGTCAATATGGATGCACATCCCTCAGTAAATAATAACCATAAATCAAGAATTGCTTCAACATGCATAATACATTTTTTTTAAATCATACTGATGCCGAAAATGCCCAGGCTGTAGAAAGAACCAAAGTTAATCCCAAAAGCCAAAGCTCAGGGTTATAATTTATTATTTTCTTCTTATTTATGTTTACGTTAATATTCACTTACTTAATAATATTCACTTATTATCTTAACATTCTATAGAAAATACTCTATTCAATAAATATTGTGTGTTTGAACCTCATTCTGTTCTATATTGTTGTACTTATTCTTTGACTGTTTTGTTTAAAGGAGGGAGGATTGTATGGGAGCGCTGAAGTGTCAGGTGTGACTGTGGCAATGGCAAATGGTTTACATAGCTCACGACATCACAGGTCAGGTAGAGGGACCCTTAGCAGAATTTTGCTTAGGGCCCCAGGGAGGTCAGGATCGGCACTGGGTGTAGCAGTCGATTCTGTTCCTTACCGGAATTCCTGTTCCCTTTATGCAATCATATTACAAATCATGCGTAGTTGCCCAGATGAGCAAAAAGCACAATTGAATGTACGGGAAGCCAAAAGGTTAAAAAAGGATTGCATTTTTTCCGAAATCGAAGCGTTTTTTTTTTTTTTTTTTAGAAGCGAGTTTTTCCCCATCTGTCAATTCAATCCAGATTATTTATTTTAAAATAAATAAATAAATAAATAATAATAATTAAAAAACAATAAACAATAATATGAGGAACTCTTTTTCTCATGTGTATTTTGGTGACATTTAACATATTGTTAATACATTTTGTATACTGTTTACAAAGTTGTATCAGCCCAGTCTCACACCCAAGGCGTCAACTAACTGACGCTTTAGACCATGTTTGGCCATGCGTCAATATGCCGACGCACAGGGTACCCCTTGAGCGTCAATATGAGACGCGCCTCCTAGTGGTCTAATCCTAACCCTACCCCAGACCTAAACCTACCCATAACGGAAGCGTCATCTAACTGACGCTAAAGGGTGCGCGGCATTTGATGACGCCCGAGGATGAGCGTCTCATGTTGACGTTTGGGGGGTGGTGTGTGCGTCGGCATGTTGACGCATGGTCAGAAGCGTCAGTTAGATGACGCCTTGGGATGAGACTGTGTTGATCATAAACCTGTCATCTTTGACGTTTGCAATCTTTATAAATAATAATAAGACCATAATATGAGGCATTGCGTTTGGACATAAACACGATCAGATAAGGCAATTTGTATGGGCAAAATTCAACTGAATATATTCCTTCATATAGCCCGTGAGTTTTGGGGGTAGTGCCCTTTTTTCAGGTCAGAGCAACTGCCCCACAAAATTCCTGTGCACGTCCCTGATCAATATTTTATAATTGAATTAAAGGGGTCATGCAACCTGATCTCACGGGAATTCGTACGAATTTTACGAGGTGGCTAATTCATACGACCTCACTCGTACAAATTCGTAAGATTTTTGCTAATTCGTACATATTTTACGAGTTACCAAATTCGTATGAATGACCTACCCCTGACCCCGTCCCTAAACCTACCCATCACGTGGGTTTAGACAAATCGTACGAATTTGTACGAATTAGCCACCTTTTAATCGTACGAATTCGTACGAAATTGGTCGTGAGATAGCGTTGGGTCATGACATGAAAAATTTTATTTGCCTTAATATTTTCACATATACACTCACCGGCCACTTTATTAGGTACACCTGTCCAACTGCTCGTTAAGATTGATTTCCATTACACGAGAGTAGATGTTAAAACTTCATGCTGATTTGTACTCGGCTTTCGCCAAGATAAGCAAAACTAAGACGTAGCTTTACAGTAAACTATGCTTCTCCATCCATTTACGCTTCTTTCCATAAGGTAGTGTGACTCCCCTTCTGTCCGGCGTTAACGGCAGCAGTGTACTTGGTGCGTTAGCGCACGCGACGGCTGCAACTACAGGACCAGCACGACAACCGTCTGGATTGAACCGAGTAGGGGACATCTCTAGGGTCTTCAAGTGGGCACCTTCCGTCCTCAGTGTTTCGTCGACTAGCCCACGACACCTCAAGAGGGCTCGACAGTGACTCTGGCGTCCCAGAGTCACCCCCCTCCATCCCCCACTCAACTCAGCCCAGCTTACTGACCTCTACATCCCTCCTGCTGCTGAGACCTAACCACAATATCACAATCTCTCCGCGACCCAACCATACGCGCCAACCCGTTGACTAAGGCTGTCGAGCCCCACTGGTGCGTTACTATGCAGTTTCAGTGGACAACGGTTCCGTATGGCATACCACCTACCGCAAAACACAATATCTACCCAACCACCCGTCATTCACGCAATATCCACAGGAACGTATACAAACAAACCAACAGACTCTTCAAGTTTTCAAGAACTCTACGAAACCGTAGCGTGGCGGCCTGTACACAGCCAGCTAGAATCTTTCCGTCTCAACCACAGCCAGTTGCTGCTCCTTTCTGCTGCTTCAGATAAGTTCTTTACTGTGCGACGCAACTCTTGGCCACTGAATCCGACGTCTCTGAGGAACCGGGTTGTAGAGTGTGCCACAAAACCTCGACAACCCACTTCCACTGGATAAACCTGGACTCTCCATCCTCGCTGTTCTGCTTCAGTGGCCAGATGAGCATACCGCAGTTTCTTCCTCTCATATGCCTCATCGACCGCATCCTCCCATGGCACTGTTAACTCTATCAGTTGAACAATGCGTGCTGATCCAGACCACAAAACAATATCTGGTCGTAGGTTAGTGGTGGCAATCTCAGGTGGAAAAATAAGCCGTTGGTCAAGATCAGCCAGCATCTTCCAGTCCCTAGCAGCTTCCAGTTGTCCTGGGCGAGAATTGGTGTTAACACCTTTTCTTGGTGGTTGCTCGCCTGGGCGGAGGAATATTGTCTTCTGCGTGTAATGTTTTGCTAGAACAGGTGGCAACTTATTGGTCATGTTACGCTTGCCTTCTAATGCTAAAGCCAAACATCGCAGTACTTGGTCATGGCGCCAAGTAAACCGACCTTGGCTAAGAGCCACCTTACATCCTGTCAAAATGTGCCTTAATGTGGCAGGTGATGAACACAAAGGACAAGAGGGATCCTCTCCTACCCAGAGGTTTAGGTTCTGCGGTGATGGGAGAACATCATATGTTGACCTAATAAGGAAACTGATCCTACTCTCTTCCATTGACCAAAGGTCTTGCCAGCCCATCTTACGTTGTTCTACACTCTCCCATCTCATCCACTCTCCCTGCTTGGCCTGTGAAATGGCCTTTATACACCTCATCCTCTCCTCCTGCTGTCGCACCTCGTTGACTACCAGCTTCCTCCTTTGAGCTGGGCCTGCCTTGTGCCATTTAGGAGGAGCTAAACTGAGCCCAAAACCTCCTCTTCCATGCTGTACCTGTCCCACGATATCCCTAATTTGAAGGGCAGCCTTTGCCTCTACTACAGATTTCTTTGCTGACCACTTTCTACCAGTTTTTAACACAGGGGCTGCCTCCCTTACACATTTGTCGCGTGACTCTACTAAGGTCATTTCCAGTCTGACCTTGGCACACTTGAACTCCTCGGTTAAAGCAGAGACTGGCAGCTGC
Source organism: Rhinichthys klamathensis goyatoka (assembly GCF_029890125.1). NCBI lineage: Eukaryota > Metazoa > Chordata > Actinopteri > Cypriniformes > Leuciscidae > Rhinichthys > Rhinichthys klamathensis. The sequence continues at coordinate 837,625 of NW_026606652.1, read as the reverse complement.
AATATTCCTTTACTATAAAGTCCTACTCTGCTGAGGCAGCGTGGAACTCCCAACCATTTCCTGATGTATGAACTTACCAACGCTTCCAGCTTCTCCACTGTTGTCAAAGAAACCTCGTACACGGTCAGTGGCCACAGCAACCTCGGCAGTAGACCAAACTGAAAGCACCAGAGTTTTAGTTTACCAGGTAGAGCACAGCTGTTTATGCTCTTCAACCCTTCCACTGCTTGTCGTCTAACTTCTCCCACCCGAACTGTGTCCTTTAGATCCCCATCGTACCATCTCCCAAGACTCTTCACTGGCTTCTCAGAAACTGTTGGTATTGCCTCACCATTAATGAAGAATGTTTTATCTACTACCTTTCCTTTAACTATCGAGATGCTCCTTGATTTAGAGGGCTTAAATTTCATTCGTGCCCATTCAATATTATCTGTTAACTTCCCCAATAACCGATTAGTGCAGGCTACTGTTGTAGTCATGGTTGTCATGTCATCCATGTATGCTCTGATTGGTGGTAGTCGCACCCCAGAAGCCAAGCGCTCTCCTCCTACTACCCATCTTGATGCCCTCATGATTACTTCCATCGCCATGGTAAAAGCCAGTGGAGAAATGGTGCATCCTGCCATTATTCCAACCTCTAGGCATTGCCATGCAGTGCTGAATTTTGGAGTTGAGAAACTGAATTGCAAATCTCCAAAATAGGCTTTCACTAAATTTGTTATTGACATTGGTACTCTGAAAAAATCAAATGCTGCCCAAAGAAGCTCATGTGGCACTGAACCATATGCATTAGCCAAATCCAGGAATGTCACATGGAGCTCCTTCCTCTCCTTTTTAGCTGACTGAATTCGTTGCCAGATAACATTGATGTGTTCTAAGCATCCTGAGAACCCTGGAATACCCGCTTTTTGAACTGAGGTGTCAATGAAGCCATTCTTTAACAGGTAGGTGGACAATCTCTGGGCAATAATGCTGAAGAAAATCTTACCCTCAACGTTTAATAGTGAAATAGGACGAAACTGACTGATGCTTGTAGCATCTTTTTCTTTAGGTATAAAGACTCCACCTGCTCTGCGCCATGCTCTAGGTACAACCTGTTTTTCCCATGCCACTTTTATCAATTTCCACAGAATTCGCAGAACTCCTGAAGCACTCTTGTACACTCTGTACGGAACTCCATTAGGCCCTGGAGATGATGAAGCCCTTGCCTTTCTCACAGCCTGCTCTACCTCTTTCCACTTAGGTGCACAGACCTCCATTTGGTATTCTGGTGGGTTGATAGGTGGTATGTCTGATGGAATTGACATAGGCTCATGCCTTTTTGCATCTGTATGCGTGTCCTCCAAATATCTCTCTAGCTCAATCCTAGATGTTTTTAAAGTGCCATTCTTCTCACTGGTGAATAACTTCTTTACGAATTTGAATGGGTCTTTATAGAAATTAGCCCTCGCACGTTCCTTCTTTTTGTAGCGTTTCCGTAGGCGCTCAGCTCTGCGTAATGTTGCCAGCTTATCTTTTATGGCCCTTTGTAAGAGATTGAGTCCCTCCTTCTGACTTTGTTCTGCTCTTTTCCATTGCTTCCTCAGCTGTCTCCTTTCTCTAACTAACCCTTCAATTTTCTGCTGCCGTCTAGACATTCCAGGAGTAGTTTGTACTTTTTCCTTCCTTTTTTCCACACCAAACCTCTCACTTCCACATGCGTAAATGATGTCCCCAAATTTATCCAGCTTCTTTTCAACTTTAACACTTAATTTCTAAGCAGCCAATCACATGGCGGCAACTCAGTGCATTTAGGCATGTAGACATGGTCAAGACAATCTCCTGCAGTTCAAACCGAGCATCAGTATGGGGAAGAAAGTTGATTTGAGTGACTTTGAACGTGGCATGATTGTTGGTGCCAGAAGGGCTGGTCTGAGTATTTCAGAAACTGCTAATCTACTGGGATTTTCACGCACAACCATCTCTAGGGTTTACAGAGAATGGTCCGAAAAAGAAAAAACATCCAGTGAGCGGCAGTTCTGTGGGCGGAAATGCCTTGTTGATGCCAGAGGTCAGAGGAGAATGGCCAGACTGGTTCGAGCTGATAGAAGGGCAACAGTGACTGAAATAACCACTCGTTACAACCGAGGTATGCAGCAAAGCATTTGTGAAGCCACAACACGCACAACCTTGAGGCAGATGGGCTACAACAGCAGAAGACTCCACCGGGTACCACTCATCTCCACTACAAATAGGAAAAAGAGGCTACAATTTGCAAGAGCTCACCAAAATTGAACAGTTGAAGACTGGAAAAATGTTGCCTGGTCTGATGAGTCTCGATTTCTGTTGAGACATTCAGATGTTAGAGTCAGAATTTGGCGTAAACAGAATGAGAACATGGAACCATCATGCCTTGTTACCACTGTGCAGGCTGGTGGTGGTGGTGTAATGGTGTGGGGGATGTTTTCCTGGCACACTTTAGGCCCCTTAGTGCCAATTGGGCATCGTTTAAATGCCACGGCCTACCTGAGCATTGTTTCTGACCATGTCCATCCCTTTATGGCCACCATGTACCCATCCTCTGATGGCTACTTCCACCATGTCACAAAGCTCTAATCATTTCAAATTGGTTTCTTGAACATGACAATGAGTTCACTGTACTAAAATGGCCTCCACAGTCACCAGATCTCAACCCAATAGAGAATCTTTGGGATGTGGTGGAACGGGAGATTCGCATCATGGATGTGCAGCCGACAAATCTGCGGCAACTGTGTGATGCCATCATGTCAATATGGACCAAACTCCCTGAGGAATGCTTCCAGCACCTTGTTGAATCTATGCCACGAAGAATTGAGGCAGTTCTGAAGGCAAAAGGGGGTCCAACCCGTTACTAGCATGGGGTACCTAATAAAGTGGCCGGTGAGTGTAAGTGGTCTTTGTACCATTAAAACATCCTTCAAGTTTCATAACTTAAAACGTCATCCTCATTACAAAGCATTTATTTAATCAAGCTCCAAAAACAGCTCTTGGGTGACCGATATTCGGTGATCTGTGACTTCACACAAGCAAATTCATTTGCATATGCCTGCCTCCAGAGCAAGATATTGATGAATACTTCCAGAGCAAGACATTGGATACATCATCCAAGGGCGTAGGTTTGGTCTAAGCTTTGGTGGGGACATCCCACCCCCACACCACCCCCTCGGTTTTTCAGCCAATCAAATGATGGCGTTTCTTGTACTGTCGTCCTGGCCGTCGGAATCGATCCAAATAGCAGCAGCAGGGTTTTTCCTGGCTAAAAAATAGGCGGAGGCGTTAAAATCCTGATCATGTATTTTAATAATAAGATAATTTAATTCGATTTTTCGTAGACCATCTTATAGCCTACTGTGTTTCCCACAATATTTTTGTGGGTGGAGCTCTTGGGGGGTCCGGGGGCATGCCCCCCCAGGAAGAAAATTTTGTACATTTTAAAGATAAATTCATTAATCTGGTGCACTTTGAGTCACCCGAATCCGCTGTTAAAAATAATCCACCCGCCCGAACCTATGATATTCTTTGATTTAGATATCTGTATCTGATCATCACATTACAATTATTCAAATTCTCAGTGTAAAGCATGATAATATGGTAAAATATCACACTGAAGTAGGCTGATTTAAAATTAACATTTATTTAAATTTAAAGTTCTTCTTTGGGCAAAATTACATTTCCTTAATAGCCTAAACAGAGGCTTTACTCCCTTCAAACTAAAATTGTCAATGTTTCATTACATCACTGTTGGCAAACACTCTGCCAGCAGCCATTTCACCCTGTAGCCCAAGACTGGTTGCCCACTAAAGCTAAGCAGGGCTGAGCCTGGTTAGTACCTGGATGGGAGAGCTTCTGAGAAAACCAGGTTGCTGCTGGAAGAGGTGTTAGTGAGGCCAGCAGGGGGCTCTCACCCTGTGGTCTGTGTGGGTCCTAACGCCTCAGTATGGTAATGAGGACTGTTAATTGAGCACTGTACTCGGATGAGACGTTAAACCGAGGTCCTGACTCTCTGTGGTCACAAAAAATCCCAGGATGTCTTTCGAAAGAGTAGGGGTGTAACCCCGGCATCCTGGCCAAATTTGCCCAGTGGCCTCTGTCCATCATGGCCTCCTAATCATCCCCATGTATATATATACCAATTGGCTTCATCACTCTGTCTCCTCTCCACCAATAAGCTGGTGTGTGGTGGGCGTTCTGGCGCAATATGGCTGCCGTCGCATCATCCAGGTGGATGCTGCACATTGGTGGTGGTTGAGGAGATTCCCACTTCTATGTGAAGCGCTTTGAGTGTCCAGAAAAGCGCTATATAAATGTGATGAATTATTATTATTATTATCAGAATAATTTTTTTTACCTTTATAATAAGGCATTTTTCCTCTAATTTTATGTATGCTCCATCTTTTATTTAAAATATTCTTAAATTTGATGAATACATTAAATCAGAATAATAAGACACTAGGCTGTTACCAATCAAATTAAATAATTTACATTGAAAAATTACAACTGTATTAAATACCCTGATATGTTTTCCTTGATTAATTTTCAACAATGTAATTCTCTTTAGGGAAAACCAAAGTAAAAGAGTGACGCTCGTTCATTGCGTTTTACTGTGATGTGTGTTCCATGTCTTCATTAAAATCAACACATTATAATGATTTATCTGTCATCCACCCTCGATTAATTTGAATGTAATGTTTTTATTACTTGGCCCGCCCGACCCGCGGATTATGATCTGCGCAGCACTATCGGCAAACTATACGGTTTGAGAATGGACATAGGCCAGGATCGCAACAGAACCGTCACGGTGGAAAAAGTGTATCGAGCATGTAACTGTCTATCCGAGTTTTGTCTTGAGCCGGAGGCAGCACAAAAATTGAGCGAGGCGGCCGCCTCGTAATTCTATATGCAGGAAAAACCCTGAAAGGAGTTTGCTAAAATATTGGTGGGGACAATTTTGTCATCTTAAAATATTGGTTGGGACTAGTACCTAGCGTCTAAAAACTTTATTAACATTATAAGTAAACCTCAAGGAACATATTCAAATAGTTTAAAAAGTCCCCCTTTAAATTGATGGCTCAAAAGAAAATATTGAGAAGGCACTTCTCTGGTTATTCACTGGACTACTAAAAAATGTATGTAACTCACTCATCAGTAGTATACAGCCCTTTGAGTAGAATGTCTTTGAGTAGAGTTTTGTATTAACTTCCTATTTTTATTGTCCAAAAGTTCTGCAGTATGGCTCAAGAGACGCTGTGTTTTGTTATTCACCAACCATACGGGAGAGAAATGACAATAAACTAACTTGATTTGACAAGATTTATCCAGCTGGGATAATGCCTGCACACACACCACAAATGGCAGCACAACCTAACCACTCCATTTGATTGTTAAGGCTACTGAAAGTTTAACACAAATCAACCCATTTTTAGGAAAAAAAGGCACAGACAGCCACTTGTGGCAGTGCTTGACGTCAAAAAGTTTCTGTCAATAGTGGGTCTAGTGATACTCAGCTTTTACCACAGAAAAGTATGTGTCAGAGCTCTTGTTCACAGACTCCAGTTCGTACTTGTGTGTTGCTATAGTCTGTCCTAACAGTTCCCTGTCTCCAGAATGAAATGTGGCGGCCACGTCTCAGAAACTCACTGTCACTGTTAAACCTTGAACTTTGATTTCATTGCAGCCTAGGGACTCTTTAGATAGACACGGCCCTCTCCATCTGGTATAATGTGCGTATTCATTTTTGATTTATGATTCTATGAATGAATGCACCATGCTTTACAGTCTCAAAACAGTTTGTATTTCTGCATATCTACATTCTGTTTCTTGGCTTTCATATGCTAAATAACTTTCAGCTGAAGATTTTCAAATAAATTTGCATTTCCTGAAGGAACTACCAGTGCTGATAAGGCAAGGAGTGAGTAGTGTGCAAACTTTTAGGTTTTGTCATTGTTATGACACTCACTTTCTGTCCACTGTTTATGAGAATATACATACGAGGATGGTGATATGGTTAAATAGAAGATGCAAAAAATGGCAATCATTATTCACTATGCACATACATTTAAGACGACCAATAGGAATTCAAATGATGTCACCACTGTTGGTTACATAATGTATGGTGAACATTCTGTCAATGTAATAAAAGAGAATCTCAAATTTAAGAACGGTTATTATCAGATTTTAATTAGGCTGTTAAATCATTTATAACATTTTCTATTTGTTTTGGGCTTTACATATACTATTTATGAAATCAACTTTATATAGAACAAAACAATCAAAAATTATACATATATATATATTAGGGGTGTAAAGATACACGTATTCGTATTGAACCGTTCGGTACGAGGCTTTCGGTTCGGTATGCAATACGCATTACAAACCGAACGATTCGTTGGACAATTTTTCCTGCCGACCAAAAACCACCACAGCGTTGCGCAGCATCAAATGGCAAACGTAATGAAAGCGGAACGAAACTCATCAGAAACTCAAGCACATTTTGTGCTTCACGGACCGTTTATCAGTTTGGACCAATATCAGTGCAGCGCGAGCCGATCTTGATCAAGCGACACTGTCACTACACAGCGCTGAGAAATCCAGTGAAGAAAGCATTTGAATTCAACACTGAAGTAATAACATCGCTGCGAGATCTAGTGAGAAGCGTTCAAATGTCTCCGTTATTAACGGGTCAAACAGCACTGACGTGGAAACATTGTTCCATGAATGAACTAGTTATAGGCCGTGGACTTACCACAGATCAGCAACATTCACCATGGATTTACTGTAGTAACACTCAGTATAACCATGGAAGTTTGGCAGAAATAGTAAAATGCTTTCAAGTATATCACACATCTTTTTCCAGCACTTCAAAACTCAAATATTATGTTTTAACAAATATTATACATTATTTGCTCATCCTTCAAAGATTACCCCCATTTATAAAACTAAAAGTTTCAAGATGTAGGAAAATGTCTCGGTTACGTGTGGTAACCCTCGTTCCCCGAGGAGGGAACGGAGACGTCTCGTCGGAGGAGTTTCCAACGAATTGGGATCACGCTAGGGAGACCAATTGTCTTCGAGTGAACTATAACGAGCCAATGAACATTGGCATGCAGGACTTGCATTCCGCGCCCCGCCTGCCAGTGCGGGTATAAAGCGGAAGCGAGCGCACACACAAATGCTTTTCGCTGAGGAGCCGGACGGTGTCCAGTCCTCCGCGAAGGTACAGCAAGCATGGCGACGGGACGAGACGTCTCCATTCCCTCCTAAGGGAACGAGGGTTACCATACATAACCGAGACCTTCCCTTTCGTTCGGGAACTCCTACGTCTCGTCGGAGGAGTTTCCAACGATTTGGGATCCCTAATAAAACGCCATGGTGCTGGCCCCTTCCAGCGCCCAGCTTAGCTTGCCGCCAAAGCAGTTTCTTAGTTTTCTTTACGGCGGGAGCTAGCTAGAAAGAATCACACTGCTGTTCCGCAAGACCCGCTCAGTGGATTTGGATAACACTGGGGAAGCGTGCCCAACCCGTAGGAGGGAACGCTGCGGAGCCCCTGCCCGCCCGAAGGGAGGCACTGGAATACACATATGTACTAACCCGTGGGGTAGTGAAACATATGGCAGTCCCTGAGGTAGTCCCAGCCCGAGGGGCGGGAGTGACTCAGCAGGGACGACAGAACAGGTCTGTCGAGGGAAAGACACGGAGCTAACCCGGAGGGTAGCTGGAACGTGGAAAAAATGGGTCGCTGTAGGGACCACTGTAAGGCCACCCAGTCTAATAACAACTCTATGAGAGGTAATAGACCTGGGACCGCCTGATGCTGGACGGGTGATGGAGGAACTCACAAGGTTAAGCGAATGTTGGGGAACCAACGGAGCAAAAAGACGCACGTATCCGGCCCATGGGGCGGGAATGGCGTAGCTAGGCGACATTACCTAATTCCTTGCGCTACTGGCCGTAGCGAGTACGCGGGAGGAAACAGGTTCAATACGGAGGCTATAAAATCTTGCGAACGTGTTAGGTGTCGCCCAGCCCGCAGCTCTACAGATGTCTGTCAGCGAGGCGTCTTGCGCCAGCGCCCAGGAGGGGGCGACACTCCTAGTGAAGTGTGCCGTCAACCTAGGTGGGCAAGGCACGCCCTGGGACTCATAAGCCCGGACGATAGCATCCACTAACGCAGAGCGTGGACAGGAGAGAGGAAAGCTAGGGCTGGGTCTGTCTCCTCAGGGGACAGCGCTTGCAGGTTCACTACCTGATCTACAAACGGAGTGGTAGGAACCTTGGGCACATATCGTGAGAAAGACCCGGTCCGAACTCCAGGCACGATTCGTCGACTGAAAATGCCTGCAGATCCTCTACCCTCTTGAAAGAAGCCAAAGCCAACAGGAGAGCTGTCTTCATAGACAGGATATTTAACTCAACTGTAGGTAAGGGCTCAAAAGGGGGCCTCTGGAGTGCTCTGAGCACTAGAGTTAAGTCCCAAGAGGGTACGGGGTGCGGATTACGAGGTGGATTTAGCCTCCTGGCACCCTTACGGAATCTGATGACCAGGTCATGCTTTCCTAATGACTTACCTTCTACTGCATCGTGATGAGCGGCTATTGTGGCAACATACACTTTGAGGGTGGAGGGAGACAGCCTTTGCTCCAACCCATCTTGCAGGAAGGGAAGCACGACTCTGATTGGGAAAGTCCACAGGGTATTCCCGGCGGGAGGAACACCAATCGACGAACAGGTTCCACTTCAAGGCATAGAAGCGCCTCGTAGAGGGGGCTCTAGCGGAAGTGATGGTGTCTACCACAGCCTGTGGTAGGCCACCTAGAACCTCCGCGTCCCGTCCAGGGACCAGACATGGAGTCTCCAGAGGTCTGTGGCAGTTGAGCACTGACTGGACGCGCTCCTCTGTGAGCAGTCATCCCGTCCTCTGGGTCGCCCGTCTCAGGGTCACTTACCTCTACTCTTACCGGGGGGCTTCGACGAACTCCGAGCGGGCTGGGCACCTCTCTTGCGGCCGGCACCCTGCTGCTTAGCTGGCTGCTGCTTAGGCTGGGCAGGGGCGGCGGCAGAAGGGCGCCCTCGGCGACGAGCAGCCGGGGGCGCAGCCGACTCCGGAGCATGATGTGCTTAATGACCTCCGACTGCTTCTGGGCGGCGGAGAACTGTTGGGCGTAGCTCTCCACTGCGTCGCCAAAGAGGCCACCCTGGGATATGGGGGAGTTCAGGAACCTACTCTTGTCCGACTCACTCATATCAGCCAGGGTGAGCCACAGGTGTCGCACCAAGAGTGGACATCGCCCGGCCCAGGGTCGGTACCACTCTCCTGCATGTCACAGAGCGCCTTGGCCTGGTGGACCTGGAGGAGCACCATGGCATGCAGGACAGAAGCAGCTTCTCCACACGCACTCAGTCAGTCAGACTGGAAGAGAACCTACATGCGCGGGAGGGGAGCGAAGGGTTACCCCGCCAGGTGGACGCAGTCATGGGACACAATTGCATCACCACAGACCGTTCCACTGGGGGGATGCCTTCGTATCCCTTCACTGCCCCGCCATCGAGAGTGGTGAAGGAGGAGGAGGGAGTCGACCTGTGTCTGGCCGCCAGAGGGGCCGCCCACAATCTCGTCACCTCCTCATGCACCTCCGGAAAGAAAGGAACCGGGGCGGAGCGCTCAGCACGGGCTGCCCAGAGAAACCAATTGTCGAGCCGAGAAGGTTCGGGACAGGGTGGAGGGTTCCACACGAGCCCAACACTTTCGGCCGCCCGGGCAAGCATAGCAGTCATTTCCGGATCTGGCTCGGACAACACTACCACACCCGAAGGGGGCAGCGCAGCCGAGTCGTCATCCCCAGAAGATGACCGCTCTCCCTCCGATGCAGCGATCGACATCTGGTCCTCAGGAGGTGCCCTGAAGGAAACGACTGGGACCACACAAGATGGCCCCGCGCGCTCGTCCAGGGGCTCCAATGGCAGCGATGCAGAGGAGTGGGAAGCCCGCTGGGGTCTTTCACTTGGCGGGCCATTCCTCACTGTAACCCTCAGACCACCAATGGGATTAGCCGAAGTAGCCTTTTTCTGGAGTGAACCAGAAGAAGAACTAGATCGGGGAATCTCCAAAGGGACTCCCCCTCGTTTGAGGGTTCGCAGTCTCAGCACCACGACGGTCATGTTCCCACAGTGAGAACATGACTCGTTCACGAACGCTGCCTCAGCGTGCACGAGGCCCAAGCACGAGAGGCAGTGATCATGACCATCAGCTGGAGGCAGAAGCTGACCGCATCCAGAAACACATGGGTGAAACGTCATCCTGAAAAGGACACAATCTTCACCCGTGTTGCTCTTTCCACAGAAAAACGCTCTCTTATTGTGCTGAAGCACACAGGGATGAACACGGCAACACAGCGGGAAAACTGCAAGCCCGCTGTGTGCACTCAACCGAATACCAGCTGTGACAACAGCTCTTTGAAAAAAAGCAGATCGCGTGAAGCAACAGGTGGCACCCGGGAGATCGCGAAGATCGCTGAAGCGCCCTCACACCAACACAGAGAGGTCTCGAGGAAACAGCAGACTCGTTGAGTGTGAAGACAATCGCAATCTTGAAGCTCATCCACTCAGGGGACACAACCGAAGCAAAAAGCATATGTGTGTGCGCTCGCTTTCGCTTTATACCCGCACTGGCAGGCGGGCCGCGGAATGCAGTGTTAATTTTGACAGCAAATTTTGATTTAGTTTTAGTCTTAGTCTTTTGACTAAAATGCCATTTGGTTTTAGTCATATTTTAGTCATCTGAATTGTTTTAGTTTTAGTCTAGTTTTAGTCGACGAAATACAATAAGATTTTAGTCGACTAAATCTACAGTAGATTTAGTCGACTAAAATCGAATGGGTTTAGTTAAATTGTGCATTAATTTAGAATTTATCTAAAATGTATCTAATTTATCTAAAATGTATCTAAAATTTCCAAACCCATTATATATTCCCCTAGAAAACATATATTAACCTGTTAATATGAATAGAATATGAATGACATAAAATAATATCTTAAAATTAAATAAAAACACTTCTAAAGTAGAACAGTCTTTTTTTCTTCTTAATTCAATGGATGATTATGATGATATTTAGCAGACATATTTATTTGTATAAATTAAATATTATTAAATCTTATTAAATATATTAAAGAGCAGTGAATGCTTTTCACTTTTTATTATTTTGTTTGATTAATATTAAGTGTACAGACGGCATTAGGTTTATTACGCACTGTCACTTTAAGACCGAGTGTGCAGATCCAATTGCACTGATGCACATCCGATATTCTCACAACTGTACGTTCTGTATAGACATAAACGACTGTGTTTACGTGAATACTTTCCGAAACGGACATTTAGACGTGTGTATTTGTCCATTCAGACGCGAAATAGAGCTCAATTCAGTCCTCGCGCGCTGTATAGCTGTCTATGGGGCTGCACGCTTCGGGTCGGGTCGGGTCGGGTGTGTGTGTGCGCACAGAAAAACATACCGAATAAAGCTCTCTTTCGCGTCGTCACTCTTATTTAGATCTATCCATATGTTTGATCTTCTCTTTCTTCCAGACGTTTACATTTTTGAACGATTTATGAGACATGCATCAAGCGCATGCCAATTCCAGTCCCGCCTGTAGATCAGCACGTTATTCAAATGTGAGCATCTTCCACAAACGCAAATCAGTTCTGAATGGATCTCTTTCCAATCGTCCCTCCCTAACATTTTCGTCTAGTTTTTATTCGTTGACGAAAATGTCAATACATTTCGTCATAGTTGTCGTCATTTAAAACTGGTTTTTATTTAGTTATCGTCTTGTTTTCGTCTGTGAAAAAATGTCGTTGACGAAAATAATGACGAAAATTATTCGTCAACGAAATTAACACTGGCGGAATGCAAGTCCTGCATGCCAATGTTCATTGACTCGTTTTAGTTGACTCGAAGGCAATTGGTCTCCCTAGCGTGATCCCAATTCATTGGAAACTCCTCCAACGAGACGTAGGAGTTCCCGAACGAAAGGAAACTCACATTTATTTAAAAATAATTTTTCTTTTAATAAATAGGAAATTTCTCTGCCATTTCTTTCTTTTTGCTGTATCGAAAATGTACCGAACCGTGACACCACTGTATCGTATCGAATTAACCGAATCGTGAATTTTGAGAACCGTTACACCCTTAATATATATATATATATATATATACAGTATATACACAGACATGCTCACATATAGACACATATAAACAACATGCTCACATTAATGTTGATCTCGCATCTGTGACCGGTCCATCCAACCTCACATTGACAGATGTATGCATCTATTTCATCCAGGCAACTGCAATATAAAAAGAGATTATGGGCTCTGACGTGCAAAATCTGCATTCATAATTTGTGATTTATGAGAGATGTACATATCAATGAAGCTACCACATTTACCTGCAAAGTGATTTCTGACAGAGGCTTTACAGTATATACACACACGCACCAGAACGACAGGACTAATAAAACAGTAAGCTTGTATAAATTTTCATAAGTGAGGGTCTTGTAAATAATATATGGTCAATTTATATGATAAATGTTAGAAAGTCATGTTGTATGGCACTGCAGCTCTCACACTTCTGCTGTCTTGATAAAGTCACATTGATGGTTAATTAATGTGCAAGTGCAACATTTACTAGGCTGTGATTAAACAGCTCATTTCGCGGTTCAACAGCAAATGTCAGGTGACAACCCATATTTTGTATCCATCCTAAAAACTCATAATCAATATAATGGCATTGTAAAGTTTAAAGATGTGTCTATTTATAAACCTATGCCAACACATTCTCATCCCAAGGCATCATCTAACTGACACTTTTGACCATGCGTCAACATGCTGACGCACATGGTACCCCTTAAACGTCAATATGAGACGCTCATCCTCGGGCGTCATCTAACTGACGCTTTTGACCATGCGTCTAAATCCGACGCACATGGCACCCTTTAGCGTCAGTTAGATGACGCTTCCATTATGGGTAGGTTTAGGTCTGGGGTAGGGTTAGGGTTAGACCACTAGGAGGCGTGTCTCATATTGACGCTTAAGGGGTACCATGTGCGTCGGCATGTTGACGCATGGTCAAAAGCGTCAGTTAGATGACGCCTTGGGATGAGAATGGGCTGCCTATGCATGTTTATCTGCATGAACTGTGTCCCCTTTTTCTTTGTAGATTTTATTGGGCTCAACAATGAGGATAGTCCAGGGCCGGTGTGAGAGTGTTTTGACAAGCCAGCACAGACGTTTATTGATCAGATATATGTTTTTTTATGCTTATATATATATATATATATATATACAGTATATACTGCCTGGCCCAAAAAAAGGTCGCTGTTTAGATTTAAATGGGAAATACTTAAGAGTCTATGATTGGATCATTATTGCTGTGATTATTTAGCCTGGATGCCAGCCCGAACCCCGCCCACAACATTTTTTGATCGGGAAGTTCGGTCTGGACTCGCTCCATTGAGGAGTAATTATGATCGGTTCAGAAATCGTTGGGCCAATCAAATTGCCAGGGCGGGCTTTATACGATGATGGACAGATGATCTGCAGGGACGTAATCCTCACGTTATCAAAGAGCGCTTGGGTTGAACTGGTTTCCCTCACAGATGACTGCCGCTGGAGAACTGAGATGTAGAGATTCCGCTATCGCGTCCGTTGTAAAAGAAATCGACAGCGCATTCATTTTAAAAGACGAACATAGAACTGCAATCAACGCATTTGTCGATCGGAAAGATGTGTTTGCCGTCCTTCCTATGGGATTCGGCAAAAGTTTAATTTATCAGCTGGCTCCGATGGTAACTAAGAAGATGGGACGCAATGAAAACCCTGTGGTCGTTGTGGTTTCTCCTTTGGTCGCACTCATAGAGGGCCAAGTAAAAGAAGCAACACTCGTTATTTTACTTCTTCCAGCGTGCGTGCATTTGAGTTTTGTAGTTGACAACTGTGCTATGCAAAGTAGTTGACTTACTGCGTTGCTCTCATTGGTTGTAGGTCTATCCAATTGAGTGCAGAGTTTTTTTTTTTTTTCTGGTTCGGTTAAGACACGCCTCATAATCAAAGCCCTATGAAGCAGTATCAGACTCACATTCTGACTAGAATATGAGTATGACGAAGTCAGGCTAGTGATTATTATGTTTCTAGCATGTTATATGTTTGGCAACAGTTCTTCTAGCCCTAATTGATGGAGTGTGTAACTTTTCATTTCTTAAACAATCATGTTGGAAGACACACCATGGCCATATTCCAGGATGACAAAGCCAAGATTCATCAGGCTCAAATTTTGAAAGAATGGTTGGGAGGGAGCATGAAGAATCATTTTCGCAAATGAATCTTATCGTATCTAAGTATCTAATAAGATAAGATTAGTCTATTAGATACGTATCTAATCTTATCGCAATGCTCTTGAGTCCAGACCTTAAATTTATTGAAAGTTTTTGGGATGTGCTGAAGGAGACTTTACAGAGGACCAAAAATTGATGCACCTCGTGATGGAAATAAATGTTGTGATGTTATTATTTCCATCAAGAGGTGCATCAGTTTTTGGTCAAGACCTTGTGTGAAAATTATTCTTCATGCTCCCTCCCAACCATTCTTTCACAATTTGAGTCTGATGAATCCTGACATTGTCATCCTGGAACATGGCCATGATGTGTCTTCCTACATGGTTGTTTAGGAAATGAAAAGCTACACACTCCATCAATTAGGGTTAGACTAACTGTTCCCAAACATATAACATGCTAGAAACATAACAATCACAGCAATAATGATCCAATCATAGACTCTTTAGCATTTGCCTACTTAAATCCAAACAGTATTTTAGCAGGCATCAGTATGTTAAAATATCTAAAAATCACATCAGCTTTTTTTTGCATAGGTGTGTTTGACTTTATTGTTTATATTTGTCATGGAGTTATATTATAGCTGAACTTCCAGGAATATATATATTTTTTTTAAATAATTTTTAAATTCTGATTCAATCTGGACAGTAAAAAAAAAACTCTTTATTGTTGAGGCCTGTTATAATCCCTTTTACTACCGTAACACATTGTACACTTTAAAATAACACATCTGAGATGTTTCCCAGGTATGGTTCCCAAGGGAAAAATCTGTTCTACCCAAACTGTGACTATTTAAGGCATTAGTACTTTATATAAAATCAAATTATTACTGTAACTTGGTTAGTGCGAGAAACAGCTGGTAATGACTAATTATGTTGTGTTTACGGAGTAGCAGACTGCCAAACAGTTAATTGAGAGTGAGCTGGCAAGAAGGATTGCGAGCACATTTAGTTTTTTAAAAGACTCAGAGGAACCTTCTCTTTCAGAATGGCCGTGATAGCCGTTTACAAAGCTCTCAATCACCGAGCTTGAAATTCACATTGTTACAGCTCAGCAAGGTTAATGTACCTCCCATGAACACAGGGGTTGGATGAGCACTCATCAATGTTTCTCTCACAGTGATAGCCCATGAAACCTCTGGAGCACACACACTGGTATCCATTAAGACCGTCGATGCACCTCCCGTTGTTTCGGCATGGATTGGATTTGCACTCATCAACGTTCAGCTCGCACCATTTACCTTTGGGGAGAACAAAATCAAAGCCATATAAATACATTACATTTAGTATTTAGAAATTCTTGGAAATCAATGTGATTTATTTATTTAATGGCATGTCGGAAATCAAGGTGAAAAAGAAAATGCATGAAAAGGGTAGTCGTATATGAATGACATGTTTTTGCAAAACCCAAATTGAACTGCTGAAACCCCCATGTTTTATTGTTGCAATACAGATAAGGCTTTAAAAAAGTTAATAAAACCTTTAATAAGGATAAAATGCACATTTATAAAGAGTGCTCTATTAACCTTTAAATTAACTAGCAGGAATGTTCAAAATTATATTTCAGATCCAAAATTCAAGTTTTTTGTGAGACATTCAAGGACCTTGACATTGATAGCACTGCGTTCCACCCATAGACTGTAAAAAAAGATGGACGACGCCCCTTCGCTCTTTTCCATTGGAGAGAACTGAAGCCGCCAGAGTCCCGATATGGCGCTGACATATTGGAACTTGAGTCTGCGCAGTAGCGTTTTCGGGACCAGTCATGCGCAGTCGTGAGCAGGAAGTAAAGCCGCGAAATCAAGACCCCGCCCTCGCGCTCGTTGAATCAATCGCAAGCACACGCCCTGCACTTTTCTTAAGTGGCCTTGTCTGCTCCATTCCTCTCCAATGATGTCTGCTGTTTGCAGTACCTCGTTAAAATAAGGTAAATACAACTACTAACCACATAGTCAACATTATGAAAAAAAGTCTGTTAGTACTTCAGTGACTACTTCACACAGAGAACCTGTCAATCACAGCTGTCAATCATGATGTCACAGCACCGTTTTTATAGCATCAAATAACTAACTAAAAACGAACTTATTTTGAAAACAAACACTTGAAATTACATCAACGTGATAGAAACTATAGTAAATGACAGAAACTATCTTTTGAAAAAAGATATGTGAAGTGTAATTTAATTATTTAGTTGGTCTCACGTCCCGTTGAATAACACGGGGAGGCGGGGCTTATGAGCTATACTAGGACCGGTCACCGGGGGGCGATCGAGACGTTTTGGCTTCACTTTTGAGGGCTTGTGCGGCACGCTTGGTTCCACCAGTCGAGCTACAGGAAAACCTTAGAAATGTATACAACAAAGTTTATATTTGTGTTTATATAGTATTTGGATATTTCTCCACATTTTTTTTTTATATACTCATGTTAAGGCATGTTTTTTTTCATACAATTTATGCTCTATTTCCAAGTCTTCTTGAGACACAAAAGTTTTGTGTGGAAAAACAGACCATGATTAAATTGCTATTCTCTAAAAATTTTCCCTCTAATTTTGTTCGTTTCAGTGGAGTGTTTTAGAGCCACTAATGGTCATTTAACCCAAAAAAACGCCATGGGTTTGTACTTAAATTTGCAGCCTATTTCTAATTTTGCTTTGTGACCAGATAACATAGGGTTCATTATTCTCTAACCTAGATTTATGACCAAGCTGAATGACGTAAAATCCACTACAAAAAGGTTCAGTAACAAACACCCTAATAGGCCATAATTTACCTGGAACAAAGCTGTAAATTCAATAAGTTGAGAAGAGCCAGTAAAATCTAGAGGCGAGTAAGACTCCGTAGACACCCTGGGACAGGTTGACAAATGACAGAGATAAAAACGAGAGCCAAAGAGATGCGATGCTAAAGAGCAGACAGCCATTATTCTTCCTCCCTGTAACTATACACAAACAAATGGAACCATTTCCAAAAGCCCCGAGACATCTAAATAAAGAGCAAAAGTGATCTCTTAAACATTATGAATCATATGCTGATATTACAGGAATGTAAACTTAATTCACGCTTGACTACACAAATAATTCAGTCACTTCGGGCAAAAGCGACGCCATCAGCCACAGTTCAGGTCATGCACTGACAATAAATTAAAGCTTTATTTCAATTACTCACGGCTCAAAATGCAGCCAGCTAGAAAACAAACATCTAGCTGTGGTGTTCCTCACTAAAGAAGTTTTCAACCTTTCTTAGTGCGGTTCTTCACGCTGAAGTGTTTTGGTGCGTCTCGAAGGCAACGTAGATAAATAAAAGGAACTTAAACATAACAACGAGGCAGATCATTAACATCTTTAATTAAAGTGTTTTTCCCAATTGCTCATTCATGGACCGTTGTTAATTCCCTTCACAGTGACCTCATGGTTAAGCCGTAATTAATTTATTTCCCTGCGGATAGTCATTCGCAAACACAACAAAGTGTCAGTGTATTGACTGGGTATGAATTAACTGTAAAAATCTTATTAACCCCAAAACACAAAGCGTGGTTTTTGATATTCAGTCATGACATGCTGTTTGTAGTCAGCCATCTCACTGCTTCGTATGACACTATTGACTAGATTGTGAGGAAGTGCACACCAGCCTTGCTTCATAGACAATGCATTTACACTGTCAGCGCTCCTAATGAGATTATACAAAACCCTCTTAATCGGCATTTCCTTGTCTGATTTGACAAATAATGTGCCGTCCTATCAGAATTTGTAGAATATGAGAAGCCAAGCAGGGGAGAGATTATAAAGCTGTTGGGTTAATCCTAATGTTGGCTTTCTTAAGGGTGCTCACTGTACTCATCTGAGAGGAGAGAAAAGACCATATAATCTTCTCCTCCACTCCTCAATTACTCCTCTCTGCAGGAACTTCTCAAACCCACAGCGACTTATCAGATTTTTATTCCAAGAGACCAAAAAAAGGGAAGAACTGAAGGAAAGCAAAGAAAGCCAGAGAAGGAAAAAAAACTGAAAATGAGAAATAAACTCCACAGAGAAGATGAAAAAAGAGAGAACAATGCTACATAATCAAATAGTAATAAAACAGACAGACATTGTTTGAACTTTCTTTGCCTTTTATTCATGGAAAGCTGCCTATCACAATGAAGAAGACACTTGCTAGATCCAAGCAAGATAGTATATAACGTAACTTGTCTGAACGAGGCACAACACACTCGAGCAACAGACCATTTCAATTTAAAAAATCATTTCGCTGCAGATCAGCCATAGAATCACGTCGGATGGCAGGATGCCGCATTTTGCCTTTTGTATCTTTGATTCCGCCTTCTCGAGAAGTTGCGATGCCGTTACATGTCTTATTAGGGCAAATATTTCCTCTGAGCCCCAGTTGGTTGAACCAATCCAGAATATATCCTCCAGCCTGAGCTCTCGGGGGATGCGTCCGATTCCTCAGATGAGCTCAGAGCTGAGAGGAAAGTAATGACTGGTGCAAGGCAGAGTGGGGCCTGATAATAAAAGAGGTTTCTGTGGGAATTAGGGCCTGTGTGTCAGGCTGAGCTCTCCCAGGAGTTTCTGTGCCTCTGAGATTTCCTTCCTTCCCCTTGGTAGGATGAGGATAAATTGATGATACAGTACAAAAGACAAATGAAATTAATCTTCAAGCTGACTGATAGCGATTGAGATTACACGTTTCTTTTTAAACAGCATTGATAAGTGGGCTAGCAGCGAAATGTCCTTAGTATTCTTAGGTGTTTGTATGTAAATTGAGGTTTGCACACATGTTTAAATAGGTCCTGAAACATACAACGTCTATGTATTGATGGTATCTGAAGCGTAAAGTCTTCAGAGAGGTGCAAATGTTTACAAATCTTTGTGAATAGTTTGATTTTATTGTATTTTTCCTAAAAGAAAATTATTAAATATGTTTAAAGACTGTTGAAACAATTGTTGGAACATTTCTCAAAGAGTCTAAAAACGATTAGTTCGAAGATTCTGTCTCTCTAATATAAGCCCTGCCTTTCCGAGAGCTACTCTGCTCTGATTGGCCAGATGGCCCAGTCTGTTGTGATTGGTCTACCGCTTACAGGGCGTGTCGGAAACAAAACTCCCAGTCGAATCGAGAACTACCAGTCGAACGCGGTGCTACGTGAGCTGAACTGACTTGGAATCTCATATGGTCCGTTGTTTCCTTAAGAAAGCACTGAGCGCATGAGAGCGCATTTTTTGGTAAAAATATTGAAAGTATGGGGCCCCTTCTTCCCTTGTAGTTAGTCACCCATATATTTTAATAAACAGATATAATTCATGCATTTCCATGTAATTAGATTTCACAAGCGTAATTCCTATCGACCAGCACGTAGCACGGCGTTCGTGGTTCGACTGGTCGAGACTGTTTTCCAAAGATGGCTCCTGCCTGTATACGTGAAGTGTACTGTCTTTATTAAGTATCTTCTTATTAAACTGTCTGTACACTTACAAAGTTCTCAATGCTTCGGTTTGCAGGTAGGGACCCTCATTATGCTACCGTGTTAGTGTGGGGCTATTTTGAGCTTTGTTAGGGGTATTAACTAGCGATTTTAATTTTTACTTACTCTATGCCCCATACTAGCGTTATAAGCTAATCTATGGTTCGAGCTAAAACTGGGTACATTCGATTATCATGAAAACACATCCCAGAGAACGGTCGACTCGGTGTTATTAACCCCTAGGGTCATTTTACGCCGGAATTGTCCATTAAGGGGATTCACCTAAAAATAATTCACTCACCCTCACGTTATTCCAAACCTGTATGAGTTTCTTTCTTCTGCTGAACAGAAAATAAGATATTTTGAGGAATGTCGGTAAACAAACAGTTGATGGACCCCATTGACTTCCATATTAAATATTTTTTTCCATACGGAATTCAATGGGGTCCATCAACTGTTACCATATTCTTCAAAATATCTTCTTTTGTGTTCAGCAGAAGGGTAAGATCAGGTAGAAATATATCCTTAAAGGGATACTTCACCTCTGGAAAGATGAATGTGTATTTAAAATGGGTCATTCATGTAGAAGAAATGAGCTTTCAGACCGAGAAAAGACAGAAAATGTATTTTTGGCTTATGTGGATGAAAGACAACAACTCCCAGAATGCACTTCCTTCGCTGCCCTAGGAGGCCACGCCTACCGGTAACAGAGCACAGTAGTTAAACAACAAGTCTAGGCTACTAGTGAGTCTCCGTGATGAGTCTGCCCGAAAATGTGTTTCAAGATCGCCCAAAATGTCCGGGATTCGGTTTTTGCGTTCTACAGTCGCCATTCATTATGGTTTAACGTTATTGTGGCGAGCAGGACGAGGCTAGGGCCGCGGCCCGCGGGAGAACTGCGCGAGGCCGGTGGCGTGATTACCGATGAGCGGCCGACACTTGTGAGACGCACGGGTCTCGTATCTCTCACGGAGGAGCGGGAATTTTCTTAGCAATGTTAAAACGCACATCAACCGATCACTTGTTTAGCGTTCATGTAAACACTACATTCAGATTCACCAATCGGAATGAATTCAGTCAGATTGAAACAAAAGGTGTGCATGTAAACAATGAATGGCGACTGCAGAAAGCAAAAGCTGAATCCCGGACATCGACGGCCGGACATGTCCGGGAAAAAGAGGATGGTAACCCCTACTACTCAGCTTTCTCCACAGAACAAGAGCCTGCTAGCTTAGCTTCCAAAAAATGATGGCTGACACTATGTGTACATTCTGTAAGTGAGATCCCACCCTCTATGGGCGGGGTGAGAACATGCGGGACAGCCCCTACTACTGACTGTAGTCTTTAGCCTCTGGCCAAAAAATCCTCCGATGACGCAAAATGATGATTTTTGCATCATCGGAGGATTTTTTCCAGACAAAAAATACATAAATCTCTCGTCTCAGGGGGATATGAGGGTCGAAAGCATGGTAATTCGAAAATACTACAGGTTTTCTACTAATACAAAGCTTAATGCTAAATCCTGAAGTATCCCTTTAAGGGAACAGTTTACAGCATATTGGGAGTGCAAACAACTTTACTTTTATTAGTCTCATCTGGATTTCATTTATAAGTAAACTTGGCATTTAAAAATGTTTAATCGTTTTTAATGCCCCATCATTTACTAATAGACAAGAGCCTGGATATAGATTTCTGAGTATTAAACTTACTCACCTGTAAGTTCAGTTCTAAATGAATAAGGATGAGATCACCCAGGCGAAATAGGAAAATAGAGGAGACAAGGAAGTACTTGATTTAAATGCAGAGGATGAGGAGGAGGTGTTTTGTAAACTCAAGGTGAATCTGTGCATGCAGGAGTGTGTACAGATATTGGTGGGAGTGTGCAATCTAATTAAAGTGGTAAATGTGCTGAGGAGCTATTTGTGTGTTCTTTTCAAAGAAAATCTGTCAGGCTGGGGGAACGTAGCCCGTGTAGACATGATAAGCCCTGGTTTCTATCATTGATTTTGTGTCTCGGGCTCTGGCCGAGGGGGTCGTACCTGAGAAGCCAGAACGGCAGACACATATGAATCCCCCAGGTTTGTTGATGCACACAGAGTCATGGAGGCAGGGGGAAGCTTCACATTCATTTATGTCCAGGTTGCAAAGCGTTCCAAAATATCCGGGGACACAGTTACACTGGAAACTGAAAATGCATAAAAAGAACATTCTTAGCCAAATCTTCTTTCTGACTGCACAATTTAAATTCCTGTGTTAAATGTTTGCCAAACACAAAACCACGCCAAAATTTGCATGGAACATTTTTAAGAAAACTGACTGACAGGGAAAAGTCTGACAGACAGCAAAAAGATCTGAAGTGTGTGTTAATCGTGACTTTGGCTGCTGCTATCATTGGACAGAATGACTGACAAGCTGATTCGGTTTCAAATATCCTGTCACCTGTCTAATATGTGAGGACTTGGCCAGTTCAGTGGTTCTGTGATGGAAGGGGTCTCTCGTAGAATATATTCACACTTTAAAAGGACATTTTGTTTCTCACTGTGATTTTTTTGCTGGATTGTTTCCTTCACTTCAAAAAATGTTCCTTTCCCTCTAAATTCTGTACAAGATGTTCTGATGGGCTTGGTACAGTATGTCTTTAAAGAGGTCATATCATGACAAATTGATTTTCCCATGATCTTTTGAAATAAAAGTGTTTGATGTACTATATACAAAAATGCTGTACTTTTAATATATCTTCCTTTTCAGTCTAAAAGACCATTTATTGAAAGCTATTGGCTCCTTTCTAGCCCAAATAGCTTGAATTTACTTCTGTAAATAATGACAGATTTTATTTTGAAAATGTTTGGTAATGATACAAAATGTCACAAAGAGCCTTTTGATAAAAGGTTAACAAAAATGCTAAATTTGATATTAAATTGTGGGTATAAATGAATAGGCTTGGACTTGGTGCTGGTAACCCAATGCTCAGGACAATAGAGACACCAGAATAAAAATATTCATGATTCTGAAGCTGAAAACAGAATGATTTATATTTAGATATATTTAAAATAATGTAGGCCACTTTTTACTTGTAATATATGACATTTGGCATTATCGGGACTCACAAATATTCCCCTATTGCATTATTATACATTATATTCAACATTATATTTAGTAGTTTATTGTATAGAATTTTTTTTCTCACACAGTAATTTTTATTTGGGGTGAATTATGCACAATACATATTGTCACTATACATACATATACATGCATACACGATACATATTGTTGCAGTTTTGTATTTTGATATATTGTGATGCGATATATTGTTACACCCCTAATATATATTTTATATATTAAGTACCCCCTGAGAAGTATATGTTTTATTTAAAACCTCATTTACATGTTCACAGTTCTTATGTACTAGTCACATGACATGCAGCTAAAGAAAATCTTTTATCTTTTTAGTAAGTGTTTTTTAGTTTGATTGCTTTTATTTCAAAATTATTTATTTATTTTAATTTGACATTTTTATTTATTAGCTTCTCATCAACTCATGGACACCCTGCAATTTCCACAAAATCCAGATATGGTTTAATTTTCCACTGTGGGGCTGAAAACAGAGCTCTTTGGAATTGAATAAAAAAGTGTCAGTCGTTGCCTTGGTAATTTCTAGAGTTTACAGACGATTTAAGGATGATCCAATATTTTTTTATTTTTTTATTAACTTGAGCTAACCTCACTCAAATAATACGCTTGGCCAGCAACAGAGAAACTGGCAACCAAGCAACACACAAGTGACCAATTCTGAATGACGACGTTACTACTCGCATTCTACCAGCACGGTTCATTAACGGTTAGCCATCTTGGCTGAGAACGGTTTGTAATCGTGCCGTAGCAAAAACCAAACTCAAGTGGAAATATAACTGTGACCTTTCCTTACCATTCTTAGAACCTTTTGGCCCGATGGTGGAAAAGCGGCTATTATTTTTAAAGTTGTTGTTTTTTCAGCCAGATGGTGTAGTTACGACATCTACCAACAGACTAACTAGCTAAAGCCTAACCTTCTTGGCCCCGAACAATATCCAGTTTGCTGTTACATACAAAGCAAAGCAAACATCTGTAAACTGTCAGTAAACTGCATACAAACAGACCAACTTCTGACAGGTCAAGTTAAAAGAGCTCCGCTGAGAATGATCCCATTTAAAACAAGCTGTGTCAAAAGAGCACTTGTATGGAAGAGAATAAGTTGTAAGCAAACGGAAACACCTGAAGTGAAATCCCTCAGATGGAGGCAATTCCAGAGGAACGCTGGTAGCAGATGATCACAGGGGAGCCCGTACATGATAGGAGACAAAGTAGAGACAAACCATTTAGGACTCAAATTGGCCTCAGGATTTCTCTGCCCATATGTCGGACTGAACCAAGAGCGGCCCTGAGGCGCCCATTAAAGCACAACGAGGAGAAGATCTAGTAGAGAAAAGCCAATATAGAGGCGTGATGCGAACCTGCTGAACTATTCTCACTTGAGTTTAGACCAGCAGCTTATATATGTCAAGGATGAAAAAGGACCTTTATTATAAACCACAGCACAATAATACCAGCATCTCTCAAACGTGTCTCATTTCTAGACGTCTAGTAAAAACAAACAGTTCAGAGATGATACTTGGGCTCCTACATCATAATCAATTTACGGGGGTTGCAGTATAGAGTGGAAAACGTGCAATTCGATGTTGCCATGGTACTTACCCGTTCACAAGGTCTTGGCAGACGCCTCTGTTCTGGCAGGGGTTGGATGCGCACTCATTGATGTCTTCCTCACAGTGTTGGCCTGAGAAACCTGGCTTGCAAAAACAGCTGCAGAGGAATGACAAAAGGAGGATCGTTTTACAGTTGTGAAAGAGTTCTGGAACTGAAATGTGATTTTACATTTCCATATCTTTGCTAGAGCTACATGACATGACCATGAATGTCATAAAATGAACAAAAAAATTACTAAACATAATAATAATAATAATAAACTATTATTTAAATGGTTGTTAGTCATAATAATAATATTAGTAAGTAAACCAAAACCAAAGTTTATGTGAAATTCAACCATATATTCCCGTGAAACGTTCATGATTTTCAGTTTGGAAAAATAAGAAATCACAGAAATTCAAAATTCTGGGGTCAGAAAGATTTTATAATGTATTTGAAAGTCTGTTCTGCTTACCGCTTACCAAGGCTGCAGTCATTAATCTGTTTATCCAAAATACAGTAAAAACAGTAATATTGTGAAATATTATTACAATATAAAATATTTGTTTCTTTATTCCTGTGATGGCAAAGCTGAATTTTCAGCATAATTACTCCAGTCACAAGATTTTTCAGAAATCATTCTAATATGCTGATTTGGTGCTGAAGAAAGATTTCGATTGTTGAAAACAGCTGGGCTGCTTAATATTTTTTGTGAAAACCTTGACAACTTTTTTTGTAGAATTCTTTTATGAATAGAAAATCCAAAAGAACAGAATTTATTTGACAGAAATATTCTTAAAAAAAAAAAAAAAATCTTACTGACCCCAAATTTTTGAATGGTAGTGCATATGACGAGTGCATGAAAATGTATATAAGAGTAACCCAACAAAATGTGAAGGTACCACAGAGGAAACCACTGACTGTTCTTCAATAAATAAATAAATGGCTGCCATCTGAAATTTACTAAAACAGCTGGGTTTCCACTACAAATGGGGGAAAAAAACATAGGAGCCAAATGTGGACATTGAAATAGGCTGTGGAGGAAGTTAAATAGGCTGCTTTGTGCAGAACAACAACCGAGCTGCAAAACCAGAGTCAAGTCAGATTTTTTACCTTAATCCAATTGAAATGTAATGACAGGATCTAAAATGGGCCATTCCAGGACATGCACACAAACCAGTCTTAAAAATGCATACGGAATAGTCGTTCTTTTAAATAATCTTGATTGTTTTTATTTGGTATTACTCTATGTATATTTATTATTATTAATAATTATTAATAATGTATTAATTATATTAATAAAAACATGGCAATGTGACATTTGTTTTTTGCTTGTTTTAAAATGTTTATTAATGATTTATATTAAGCCAGCCATTTTTTAAAGAACAGATTTGAGTAAGATTATATTTTAAGAGCAAATCTTTCAGAGATATATTTCAAGATATATTATGGGCCCTATTTTAACGATCTGAAACGCAAGTATCAAGCGCGAACTTTGTGGGCGGGTCTTGGGCGCTGTTGCTATTTTACCGGCGGGATAAATGACTCTTGCGCACGACGCAAGTTTAAAAGGGGTTGGTCTGAAGTAGCTTCATTATTCATAGGTGTGGTTTGGGCGTAACGTGAAATAAACCAATCAGAGCGTCATCCAACATACCCTTTAAGAGCAGGTGCGCATGTTGCATGGCGGATTGTTATTATTATGGCGGATTTACCAGGTGCGCGCCAGGAGCGGTTCACAGCCGAGGAGACCGACGTTCTTGTCAGGGCAGTGAAAGACAGAGAAGTGACGTTGTATGGGGATGGGAGATTTTTTTTTTTGTTCCTGGTTCTTGACGGACAAACTAATTTGTCAGATGTCCTTATATACATATATGTGTCTTGCCACTATTGGGCAAACAGGTCTGATCCGTCATCGCTACAATTAGCCTGAAAAATTTGGGTAAATGTGTAAGCTAGATTTAGGCCTACATTTTTTTTTACATCTTCGTGGACACCACAATGATTTCCCTCATGTGTTAATATTTTTCCTTGTTATAATGTATGATTTGCAAAAATAAAAACTGCTGCGTCTGTGTTGATGAGAGAATCAAAGTGTATGCGCGTTGTGCACCTGCTACATTATGGCCAAGCATGCGTGCTTAAAATAGCATTATGAACAACGCGCCACTGACTTTAGACTAGGTTTTTTCTGGTCAGTGGCGGAATTGTTTTCTGGAACTGCAAAATAGCACTAGGGAATGTTTGCGCCGAAACACGCCTCCTTTTTGCGCCGACCCGCCCAGGGACTGCAAGTTCATTTCCTAGTTTACCGACGTGCGTCTGTGGAGGGAAAAGCCCGCTTTGCGCGGGTGCAAAATAGGAATGATACATGCGTCAGTATACAAAGTCATTTGCGCCGGGTGCAAGATAGGGCCCTCTATGTTTCTCACTGTATGTTGATATTGGCTTATGAGGACTTAAAGGGATAGTTCACCCAAGAATAACAATTCTGCCATGCTTGTTTAGACTGTTTGCACATTCTGTTGGATTTTTATGGTATTGTTTGTTCTATTTAGAACTTGATATTTTTATAGAAAAAAAAGTTACATAATACAAGTTGTGTGTTCCAAAAGTTGAAAAAAAATACCATGTGAGTTTGAAACTGCATGGGGGTGACTAAATAATGACATAATTGTAATTTTTTGGGGGGGAAAAGTCCCTCTAACACAAAATGGTGCCAGAGGGCAACATAACAGCTGAAAGACAAACAAACACAACAGAGAACTAAAATTAGAAATAAAAGGCAAAAAGACCTGTAACTGTTGACCCCATCCACACAACGGCCTTGGTTCTGGCAAGGTCTTGAGACACAGTCATCGCTATCAATTTCACAGCGAGTTCCCTCAAACCCTGCAAGACAGATGAGATGGTCATGGATCAGTAAGTCTCACTGCTCCCTGAAAGCATTAGGATCAATGATAACAAAGGCCCTTGGTGAATGCCATCTTAATGGAACCGTGCACCTCCCTGCAGCCCATCTCATCTGCCAGGCCTCGCGCTCCTAGAGTCTTCTCCGAGGACTCTTACAGCTCTAATAATACCTCAGTGCCTCCACAGATTAGGCTGAGGTCTCATGGTGGAAGTGTGGAGAGGATCTTGTTAAGACGGGAAGGAGACGGAGGAGGTGAAGTTCAGGGGCCTCTTTGCTCGTGTTCATTACGGGGATGAAGGGGAGAAGGGAGTGTAATCAGCTCAGGGCTCTTGTTGGGGAAAAGGTCCAGGGAGACGTGAATATTCAGCTTTTTGTCGGCGCACTGTCATTGTAAGCTCATCCTCTGCTCAGCAAGACCCTTTGTGCCTGAAAATAATGCTTTAAAGTCAGCAATAAATCAAAATAGACCTTTTTACTTTAATACGCATTCCTAGTCTGTGGAAGATTAATCGATGCATGATATTTTGAAGAAGAAAAAAATCTTTGTACTGTAACCTTAAATCAATATTTAATAACTTGCTTCCTCCTCTGAAAGAACTTTTCTTTTCAGGTTACGTCACTTACAGTAGGCCACGGCCTATTGGATAATGTAACATTTAGAAGGTTGGGGTAAGAAAGCCTGATTTGATCAGAAATACCGTATAAAAACAGTAATATTGTGAAATATTTTTACCATTTAAAATAACTAATTTTTTACTGTTTTACACACACACACACACACACACACACACACACACACACACACACACACGCGTAAAACGACGTCTAATATATGTATTCATTGTTTTATCAAGTCTGGTAAACTTTTCACATCTTACCAAATTCCAACGGATAAAATCAATTAGTTACCTGCATTTGTTTTTCAAGCTAAATATTCATTCAAAATTAAAAAATTAAAAAATTGACAAATGAAAAAAGAAATCCTTTAAAAAGACATTCTTATACGCGTATAATTATTGCATTTAATTTCATCTTTCACAAACCTTCTGGCTTTTAGCATTCTTGTGAGCTTATTGTCTAATTGGTTTAGTGTTGAGAGCAGATGTTGCACAACAGTGGAAAGACACAAGAGAAACCTCCAGCATTGCTCGTGCTTTCAGAAACATAATAAGCTTGAGTCACCACTGAATACATTTACAGTTCCACTAAGCACACTTTATTTTCTAACACACGCAGCAGAACGTCTACTGTACCTTATCTTCTCTTAAGCGTTTCGAAGCACAGGCTGGTTTCACACATTAGAAATGACTCATAACAGCAACAATTGAAAGCCAAATGAGTATAAGCTCTATCTACATTTATGCATTCCATGAATGATTCCCTCAAGTGTTAGAAGCGTATACAGGAGGGTTTGAGTCGAGTCGAGTGTGACTAAACAGAATAGCATTACCCAGTGATACATTTTTCAAGACTTTTGACAGTGAATATTTGCTTAAAATAATTTAGGGTTTTGGGGCACAATTCTACCTGTAAACTCATCAAAAAAACTTTTCCCACTGATTTCCAGAGTTGACTGATTTGAACTGGCATCAACCCCCAATTTCATTCCAGATATCATCCTTCCATTATATTCCAGGAAACACAATCGAGTATTGGGTCTTTGCCACTATGGGTGCACAGTACAGTATCTGCTGGATTATATACAGCTGGCACCGGCCCATGATGAACTGTCAATCACAGCCTTGCCTGATGTCTCAAGGGACAATTTGGAGTGTCAACATTAATGCATCTGCAGCAAGAACACACTGGAGTTTCTTCTCTGTCAAAACATAGAGCAAGATACCCGTGGCTTGCACAAATGTTCCATCATTCTTTCCCAGCATCCTCCCACAAAGCCGTGCAGGTAATCCCTGGGACAACTCATCCTTCCAAAGTAAATATGAGACTAGATTGAAATGTAGCCATATCAACACCGCCATGTGTCTTGGTGTTTGAAGTTCACCGTTAGTCTTGAGACATTGAGAAACAGTAAGTCTAAGACAAATCTGCATGAGCGTGGATGCATATATGATAATAAAAGTTGTATATTATACAAGTGGTATATTATACAACTATTATATATATATATATATATATATATATAATAGGCCCCACATTGTCATATCTGGATTTGCAACTTATTTTAATGTAATATGGAAATAAATACATTTAGCTTAACATGAACAAGAATTGTTGGTCAATGTGAGTTCACCATGCACAAACAAGCTTGATACATTTATCAAGGTGAACTAGTCATTCCTATTAATAACAATCTTTATAAATAACTAAGATTTATGAATGCAGTCTTAAAGCAACAGCATACTGGTAATTAGCCTTGGCCCATGATCATCAATCCAAAAGGCATGAGCAAAATAGGGCCAACGCTAAATATTTATAATAACCGGTGAACAAATACTGTACAAAGCAGGATGCGCTAACTGAGAGATTCCGGCTCAAAGGCTAATTGTGATGAAAAACACACACACGATGTATTTATCTGAATCTAATTAAAGAATAAATGGGTTTGACTCAAAGAAACTCAATTTAACCTTTTGCATTGTTCACAGGTTTGAAGAACGCTCTTCCTGACCTGAGAAAGCGTTGACAAGTGAGAAAGTTCTTTGTAAGGAGCAATTATATATATTTTTTCTTTTCCTATTATTTCAAACTATCATTAATTGTGTATAGGAGTCTGGACTAGTACAATACCTCTGTTCCAAAACCTGAACCTCTAAGGCATGCAGCATAGTAACTCAAATGGAACTTCAGATTTAGAACGTTCCTCATACTGTAGTTATTAACTCCCTATCACACAAATAACGCTGAACAGAGATTCACACTGAAAACTCGACTCTGATTTCACGCACTTTAAGACAAAATGTGCAAAAAAGGTGCAGTAAAAGGTGTAGTACCACTACTATGAACCTTTAAAGTGCCCCTGTGATTTTTCGAATATTGTCTTTCATATAGCTGTTTGTGAGCATATGGATTTGACTCATTCCTTGACTCATTCATGTTGCCAGACCTTGCTAGAAAAACAGCGAAGAAGAAAATACCCACAATAAATGGGGTCTTTTGTTGAAAATAAGACCAAAATACCGCGACCCGCACCTGCTCACTTTAGTCAGAATAGTGTATAGTAAACACGTGAGACTCCAGAACGTTGTTATAGTTACCACGGTGTCAATCATTGCAGTTTCGAGAGAGAATCATGTTCTGTACACACATAGACTCGATCCCACATTTTAAAGTGGTTCCCACTCCTGAAACTTTACTGTGCATATGTGGCCTCAATGCCATTTCTCAGGTCTAGCTTTCTCAATAATGGATACAAAGTTCCTAAACCTTTTGCACTAGTGTCCTACATGTAGTGTGCTCACTTGACATACATGATTCATAGCAGCCATATGTACAGCAGGATAAAGCTCTGCGTAAAAGTCACTGCAGTGGGAAGATATCTTTTAAGTAAATTCACTCTTACATATAACCAGATTTTGCAGATATCCATTTGCCCCGGCTGCGGATTCTTAAGAAACCACAGCTTTCAGCTATTGTAATGTATATTAAGTGCAAAGCTATCATTTCACGCAGCTTTAATGTAATGCCCTCGTGAAAGGCAGACGCTGACATTGTTGCATCAAGGTCAATAAGATGAGACCATCCTGAATGACTTCAGCGCCGTCATATCTGTACTGAATGTCATTGTTTGGTATATAGACTGTCAGTTGCTCACATGTCCTTTGATGCCCTACTCACATAGTCCCTTTGAGTGTCTGAGGTTGGATAACTGATTAATCTGTTGCTGCCATCCAATTATTTAGTCATAACTTCTATTTTATTCTTCTCAGAATTTCCCTTCGCCACATTCGCATTGATAACAGGGACCGTTTTCTATTGAAATTACCTTGTCACACAAAGAGAAAAATAACAAAAGGATGTACTTGCAACCACACATATACAGCTGCACATACTTTTTTTTTTTTTGCAATGCATTGCAATATAGGAGCAGAGATACAATCATGCAGCAGAGAAGATAAGGCCAAATGCAGAGGGAAGCCGTTTAGTGAATGGTTGGAATGGGATACAATCTCAATCTAATGCAGACAGGAGTGCAAAAAAGCTGTGTAGGGAGGCAAGAAATGAAAAGAGGGAATGAAAAGGGAAACAACACCCCGGAAAATGAAAAGCTTTTGTTCTGTGCATGGGATTCCAACGAGATTTTGCCCAAAAAGCTGAACCACCAGCTACAAATTGTACTGATGCACAGAGAAGGTACCATTAATGTGGCGGACCAGTGTACATTGTAAGACATTTCTGTAATTTATAGGCCATATTAGGTGGCACGTACCTAACACTACGTGCAATTATTAGATTCATTGTTGTTTTATTGACATCTTTCCTGAAGTCATTTAAATATCGAAAATATGCACAATATTTATGATGGAAGTATAACAGTGACACTCCAACAGTGAAGTACACTTAAACAATAGATAGAACTCAGTGTCTAACACTGCACACACACTATTAAATAACTGTATTCAATTCTGAAAATATATTTCAAATGAAACCATTTGCAAAAGTTAAAACATATGAACATATATGTTGTTAGTAGCTTTTAAGCAGGCTCGAGTAACCCCACTGCTTAAGAAACCCAATCTAAATCCAGCACATCTAACAAGTTACAGACCGGTATCTCTTCTTCCATTTGTCACGAAAACACTTGAACGAGTTGTTTTCAACCAGATCTCCTCCTTTCTTACACAGAACAACCTCTTGGACGACAATCAGTCTGGTTTCAAAAGCGGACACTCAACTGAGACTGCCCTGCTCTCAGTAATTGAAGCTCTGAGACTGGCAAGAGCAGCTTCCAAATCCTCAGTCCTCATCCTGCTGGATCTGTCTGCTGCTTTTGACACAGTTAACCACCAGATCCTCCTGTCAATCCTAAAGATGAAGGGCATCTCGGGAACTGCACTCCAATGGTTCGAGTCCTACCTCTCAGGTAGGTCCTTTAGGGTGTCGTGGAGAGGTGTGGCATCTAAGACCCAACATCTAGCTACTGGGGTGCCTCAGGGCTCAGTGCTTGGACCACTCCTCTTCTCCATCTACATGACATCACTAGGATCTGTGATTCAGAAACATGGCTTTTCCTATCATTGCTACGCTGATGACATGCAACTCTACCTCTCATTCCAGCCTGACGATCCGACGGTAGCTGCTCGTATCTCAGCCTGCCTGACAGACATTTCTGGCTGGATGAAGGACCACCACCTTCAACTAAACCTTGCGAAGACAGAGCTACTTGTGGTCCCGGCCAACCCAACACTTCATCACAACTTCTCCATTCAGCTAGGCTCGTCATCCATAACTCCATCAAGGTCAGCTAAGAACCTTGGGGTTGTAATTGATGATCAGTTGAAATTCACAGACCACATTGCTAGAACTGCCCGGTCCTGCAGATTTGCCTTGCACAACATTAGGAGGATCAGGCCCTTCCTTACAGAGCATGCCACACAACTCCTTGTCCAAGCACTTGTTTTATCCAGACTGGACTATTGTAATGCTCTCCTGGCTGGTCTTCCAGCTTGTTCTGTCAAACCTCTACAATTGATCCAGAATGCTGCAGCCAGAGTAGTCTTTAATGAGCCGAAGAGAGCACACGTCACTCCTCTCCTCACACAATTGCACTGGTTGCCAGTTGCCGCTCGCATTAAATTCAAGGCACTGACGTTTGCCTACAGAACAACCACTGGCACTGCTCCCTCTTACCTAAACTCATTACTTCAGACTTATGTGCCATCCAGAAACCTGCGCTCTGCTAGCGAATGTCGTCTTGTGGTACCATCTCAAAGAGGCACAACATCTCTTTCTCGGACCTTTACCATGGCTGTTCCCTGTTGGTGGAATGATCTGCCTAACTCAACCAGAGCTTCTGAGTCAGTAGCCACTTTCAAGAAACTGCTGAAGACGTATCTTTTTCGGCAGCACTTGATTCAGTAGAATTAACACTTTCTCTTCTCTTCTATTCTATTTAAAAATAAAATAAAAAATTAAACAGAGGGGTTATAGCACTTACATATTGTTGTCCTACTGTTAGTTTAACTGCTTCTACTGTTCTCATTTGTAAGTCGCTTTGGATAAAAGCGTCTGCTAAATGAATAAATGTAAATGTAAATGTTAGTAAATATATTGACATACAAATATATTCACATATTTAACTAAAATATATTTATTGGGACAATTTAAAATATTTGCATATATACCAAAAATATATTCTGAAAATATATTTCAAATATATATCTTTTGTGTATGGGTTTAAGCCTCCCTACCTTTAAATGCATTCTCCTAGGCAACATTTTTAAGCTTTTGGACACAGCCTATATGTCAGTAGGGGTAATGGGAGCCTTTGAAATGACAAGGGATGGCAATCAAAACACTGAAACAAAACTCAAGTGTCTCTTCTTATGTCCCTCATCATCACAACATCACTCATATAGCTGTTCTGACTGCTTAGTGACTTGCTGTACACTCTCTCATCATTCGTTCCCGTCTGCCCTCGGGTGAGGGGTGTTACTGCCGGCCCGTCCTGTTCTTGCTGTACAACTATTTAAAAGCAAGCTGCTGTGTAAACACAAAAGCTTAGTGCCTGCTCAGCTGAACAAGAGGCGGGGTTTGATCTTGTGGCTCAGCACCTGTATCTCAATTAATGTAGCATGAAAGCATCATTTACATGGAGAGATATGTGCTGTTTCCTGTACTCTCTTATCTCCTTGCCTCAGCTGGGGCCTTGGTTCATTACCGTGTCACATACTCATGTCAACCAACAAGACTAGTTCAAGAGAAATGCATTTTAAGCTGTAAATAAGAATAGATCAAAGCAAGGACACCGTGTTGAATTTACCAAGAGGGCATCAGAATAACATTCAGTGATATGTGGGATAAATCATGTGCTGTAAACCCTCGATGTGCAAAAAAACCTCAAATTTAGGAAATTTTACGTAGAAATGAAAATGATTTACTCACCCTCTTGGCGCTCCAAACCCATTTGCTGTAATTTTTCTCTGTAGTATACAAAAGGAGACATTTGGAATAATGTACAAATACAAACACACTTAAACAAAAAGAACCATTAAAGTACTCCAAAAAACTAAATCTGATGAATTCAAATGATACTTTTAAATGATGAACACTTCGCTGCAGCTCTCGAATGTCATTCTCTGTCAAACTAGTGCATGCTGACACACACACAGACACACACTGACAGACACAGACAGACACGCACGCACGCACGCCCGCACGCACGCACGCACGCACGCACGCACGCACGCGTATTTAAATAGAAATATTTGTTGTGGATGCAATGCTTTTGAACACTTTTCCTGTAGCATGCTATGTTTTAATGTTTTAACAACAGCGAGGATTGCTTGGCGCATGATATTTTAGCAGAACTCATGTTCTGAGAAAATATTTTCACACGAATAATGATCAATAATGCGCACTTGACTCCTAAGAAGATGGCTTAGCAACAAAGAAGGACTCACTCAGTGATTGAAAGGTCCATTGGCTGGTTTGAATAGGTCTGATGAGTAGGCTTACTGTACAAACTCAGCTGTACACAGGTGCTGTTGGTGTCGTGCACAGACAGAGAATAGCCAAAGAATAACCCCTTTCATGGTCTTCCCAATACTATGAAAAAGACCATTGTATTTGAAGGACAGAGTTGGAAGGAAATGGTAACATGTGCACGTTTTATTTTTAAAATGTAGTCAGTAACACTGAGTCAGACAATTATTTACACTGCAAAAAATAAGTATGTATCTGTTTCTATTAAAAATACATAAACATCCTAAAATATATGTTTACCTTATAGGCAAAATTGCATAGATTTGATTTGCTTATAGCAATTAAAAATACTATTTGGTCAGAGGAAAAGATTCTAGAATAACTCCTCTCTGAAAATTTTCTCTGAAATGTGTTTTATGCAATTTTGAAACTGAATAATGTTTAGCAATGTGACGGCATATAGTCCGTATCTCATATTTTCCTAATGTCTTGTACTGTTAAACTTGGTATCACATCAATGGGAAAATGCACGGAAAAAGACGTTATGCAAAATCAAACAAGGTGTTAAGCTCCACATATGGTTATTTTGGGGAGACAGGGTGGAGATGCATGTATAAACAATCTTCCGCTGACTGGGATTTAAAAAGGAATTTTGCGCAGGTTCTAGCTATTGTGTCATGATCCGGCCTTCTTGTCCTTGATTTCCCCTAGTCTTGAGGCTGGATCATGACAAACCCGTGTTTTGTGTACAAGCGCATGGTCTGTTGTTTGGGCCATGTGCTTGTGTTGTCTCGTTATCTAACTCCGCCCCCTTGTTACCCTCGTCTTGTCATTATTGTCTAGTCAGTTTCACCTGTCCTCGTCATTAGTGTTCCCTATATAATCCCCTTGTGTTTGCTGTCCTGTGTCGGTTCATTGTTTGACATTGTCATACGTTGTGTGTATCAAGCTGTGAGTAACCTGTTGAGAGTCCTGTCGTCAAGAAGTGTCTGTTCCTGTCGTAGCTGTGAGTTTACTGTCTAAGTTTTAGTCTTGTCCTGCCTTGTTTTGCCCCATCGTGGGTTTTTGTTTTCTGTTTTTGTCCATTAATAAACCCTGTGAGAATCATTTCCTGTCTGCTATTGGGTTCATCCTTCATCAACATAACATATTGTGCATATGCAGACTTTTAGAATGAAAGTCTCCAATCTAATCGCTCTCACGGTACTTTGATGTCATACGATACACCGATTGGTCTGCGCAGCGCCGCTTCAAGTCGAACACCTGCTCAAAAAAAGCACAACAGTTATAGGTAGAGTAATATATTGTGTCTAAAATATACCACAATATTAACTTAAAATTTATTGAACTGTTGTAAATCAAATTTGACTCGTGCTACTCGGAACAAAAACCACACTAGTGTGACATTACAGTCGTTGCTTGTGTGATATTGCTTAACACTCTGGGGTCGGCGGTATCGCCGGCGATACCAGCTGACTTTTTTCCTTATCAGTGCAAAAGAGACTCAAATTACTCTGTTGATTTTGATCTTACGTATAAGTGTTATACATCATTCGATCCTGTTAAGTTTGTATTTTTTTTGTGGAATCTCACAATAAAAACAAAGTGTTGTGCTTTTCGCCAAATAAAGAAAAATAAACATGATGCGCGTTCTGCGTTCTCTCTGTCAGTGAAGTCCATTCTGAAACGTGTCCGAAAAATGAACTGTAAC
The DNA here is from genome assembly GCF_029890125.1 of Rhinichthys klamathensis goyatoka. Lineage (NCBI taxonomy): Eukaryota > Metazoa > Chordata > Actinopteri > Cypriniformes > Leuciscidae > Rhinichthys > Rhinichthys klamathensis. The sequence goes on along the minus strand of NW_026606652.1, from coordinate 800,823 downwards.
TAAGTCAATACTTGTCACAGAGATATGAGACATGTGTCTTTTTAAAGCTTGTATTCTCTTCTTTTAAAGAGAAGTAATTTATTAAAAAAATAAATATTTCCAGTTTATGTAATTCGTTTGAAACCAAGGAGAGGTACAGTTTTTTCGTTCTCAGTTCATTATCTTTAATTAGCTGAGGCCGCCACGCCCCCAGCGCTTTTCACATGGTAAATAGGTGATCTAGTTTCTCTTAATATCAGCATGTTCAAAGGTGTTTATTTATTTTTATTTATTTTTTACAGGGACGATATGCCACTGATGAGTCCTGCTGACTTCAACATTCAACAGTCTCTGTACATGAACATGGTAAAATGAAAAATCAAACACTGTGGAAATGACAGGTATGTACTATGTTTCAGGAATGGGACAATGTTGTGTGACTGTTCAAGCCTCTGTCTTTAGATCAGTGTGTTTACTAATGTGCTTTTTTGTCCTTTGTTGTGTATCTGTGGATTATGTTGTGTTGTAAATAAATCCAAACAATCTAAAAGCTAGGGCTGTGCTCAGAATATCGATACAACGATACATCGTCATGAACTCCTGGCGATGCGCGTATCGATACAGCAGCTGCCTCATCGATACTGTTGTGCTTTTGAATGTAGCCAATCAGGGCTCGAATTTCGGCGCGGGATTGTGGGTATTGCGCATAATTTTAATCATTCCCGCAGCTCTCCCACTTATAATGCGGGAAATTCCCGCAAACATTGATTCACTTTAGCATGTAGGTTGTATTAATAAATGAATCCACACAGATTATAAAATCAAATCAGTAATTTAAAAACTTTCTGCGAGACACAATTTCACAAACAGCGTGAGTTCAATGGTACTGCATCTTCTCTCTCGTCTCTCAAAACGGCTGCTCAAGGCAAGCGTCCAGCGCAGCAGCCGGTGAAACTACACGCTCGCGTTTAGGAGTCGGGACATGACGGAATATTCACTGCTTAATCGGGCCAGCATTGCATCGTGACTAAAGTTTACCATTTGCACGTCTTTAAGTCTTAACAGTTTAAACAGTCAAACGATTTTAAACTATTCAGCACTTGCGCGCTCTCTGAGAGTTGGTTTTCTCTGCGTGCATATATAGACCTACATAGACTGGAGTAAAGCCACCTCACATACAGCTCGCGAGATTATATCGCTTTAACAGACTAAAACACGCAAAATGATGTCAGAAATTTCGGTTTTGGTAAGTATCCTCTAAACACAGTTGGTTATGTCTTAAATAAGCATAAAAGTTTTGAACAGAAACGGCAATTCCTCGGTTGTATGATGAAGTTAAGCGAGATATTCTGCTGTCACTCTCTTAACCCTGAGCCCTGAGCATGTCAATCAATTGTTGTTTCTGCATAAAAATCTGAAAATGTAATCATTTAAATTGATTTCAACGTAGAAGAAATGACTTTGTTTGGTGCACATTCCAAGACTTAAGACCTGTTAAATCCTAGGTGTTTAAAAGAGTTTGAGAAAACTAAGTTAAATTTAAGTTGTTAACGTTTTTGCTTTTATGGAATGTTTTAAGTTTTGTTTAGTCATTGATGTAGACATGCTTCAGTGTCACTATAATTGTCATTTCAGTTATTGAGGCAGACTTTAAAAGCAGAAGGAAGAGTCATTCTAAGCTTTTATTTATTTATTTAACTCATTGTTTATTTAATGACAAAAACTAAATTGTTTTTCAGTTATCACAACTGTTATAACACTGGTAATTCAATAAACAGAAATTACTGTTACTAAACTCAGCTCAAAAGAAATTTAAATTCCAAATTGATATCGTGACACGTATCGTATCGTGGCTTTAGTATCGTGATGCGTATCGTATCGTGAGATTGTTGGTGATACACAGCCCTACTAAAAGCCATTCTTTTTTAAATCTCCTCATTCTTTGTGCAAGGCTCCTCGTAATGATAGGGCCTGATAGCACCTAATAGGGCCATTATGGGAAGGTCTTTGTCTTTCTCAGGTGTGAAATGCCATACATATTAATGAGAGATCACGCCTCCTCGCATAAAGCTTTCTCAAACAAAACACGTCATACACATTCTAAAAGACTTTATTGACTTATCTGAATGAGTAGACAGGATGATTCTCACATAGTTTTGGAGCAAATATTCTAGGCTATGTGATACAATTTTCAAAAGTCTTGTGAAGAAATAATCAATATGTGTTTTGTGGCCTTATTTCAGAAACTTAAATTTTTAGTTTTTTCAATAACCATGCATAAACAATATTCTCTCAAAAATACAAATATGTACATACATGTTGCTCACATATTATGGTAGCCCGGTTTGTGCTAAATAGAGTGTAATTACACATGTGCCAATAATATGTTTATAAGCAACTGAAAAAAGCACAAATGTCAGGGCATGTCAAAACATCTCAAGGACCCCAAAAACACCTTAGACCCCAGAGGGTTTTAACTATGTCATATGATATAAATATAAGACATAACTCTCATAAAGGAGCATTTTATCGATTGATAGCACTAAACATGTATAATATTAATAAAATCTGAATAATATGCATTTTAAAATATTGAAAAAAAAATAGATGTTTAGGTAGGTGGTTAGTTATTTTAAATTGTAATACCATTTCACTATAATTTCACTATTTATTTTTGATCAAATAAATGCAGCCTTGGTGAGCACAAAATACTTTTTTCAGAAAAAAAAAAAAAAAAAAATCCTACCAAACCCAAAGTTTTTAAATAATAATAATAATTTTATATTTGTTTGCATTTTATTTGTTGTTCTTTTTTGGAGCCGACGTGGTCACTATGATTTGACCCTTGGATGCAAAAGAGCAATGACTAATTTTGTGTTATGCAGAAGAAAAACAGCATACAAGTTTAGAGAGATGAAGGTGAGTAAACTATGACAGTTTTTGAAAAAAAAAGAACAAGTATGCAAAAGATAGAGGATATATAGGGAGACTACAAAAAAGGTAAAAATACAGCAACTTTGGGGTGTCATTTTTGTAGGAATACTGGCTTAGTTTCAATCCACGGGTAGTGCAATAATACACAGTGTATCTGCCAGGCTACCCATGTACTAAGATAGGAAGAGGGGGCTGAGAACGGCTGTGAGTCAGAGTGTGTGTAGAATAGGAGAGAAAGAGAGACAGTGAGAGAGAATGAAATAAAGAGAAAAGGAGGTGGCATGTGAGCCTACGCACATCTCTAGCTCAGTATGCTGCAGTAAATGCTAATTTCCTATTTCTCTCCCCAGAAAAGAAATCTGTGGATTGCCAAAGCACTCTATTTTTATCCCTCCCCAACATTCTTTTCATTTCCTCCCTGATAGTGTTACAACACCGCAACAAAAAAAGTCATATTCACTGACTGGCCTCTGGCCTCTCTTACCCCCACAGACTTCATATCATTCAGATGCCCACGACAAAAAAAATGGATGCTAGGCTGGTATGATTGCGTTTCACAGGTCACACCGGTGCCATCGAAAGGGGTCAGATGTATAACAAGGAAAGAAGCATCTGGCCACATCATAGTTCAAAACCACCAGATGCAATCTAGACAGGGCATGAACACGATCATCTGATTTAAGAGTCATGCTGTAACATGGGCTTTTCTCTCTGTGGATTGTTAAAAGTGATGAGTCAGACTTTTTCCGTCTTATAATTTCATACAGCAGAAGGGTAAAGAACTTCAGGGTAACCACTAGGGATGCACATTTTGTTAAGACTGACAGATAAATTCAGCAGAATGCTTGGGGTGGGATGATGGGAATAGGTGTCTCATGAAGGCAGCATTTAAAAGCCAAATCACACCGTTTCATCAAACACTAATGCATGCTAACATTTCAAACAAAAACAAAAAGTAAAAAAAAGTTCTGTTCCATTCCATTAGCGTCTAGTTATTGCTGAAAGCAAAAACATATCCTGTGTACGCAAGCTACAGTTCATGTATAGCTGCTTTTCCAGTTCTAACCAATATAACTCATTGGTTAGTATCATCCAATAAGTAATAATAGTGAATTATAACTGAAATGTAAGCAACTGGGAAACAAATAAAAATAAAAATGAAGGCTTTACAAATAGGCTAATTTTGAAAAATTAGTGTGAACCTACACCTAAATGGCTTGTAAAAAAAAAAGTTTCATATAGGGTAGAATACGTGCAAAAAAAACCCCACCTTTGACTATCATTAAATGAATTACTGCATTATTTGTTATATTATTTTATATTATTGTTCATATATTTATAAAGGGTTCACATTTTTTCAGTGTATAGATTTCATTAAATATATACACTGATGAGCCAAAACATTACGACAAGTCACAGGTGAAACGAATATTGATAATCATCTCCTAACAAGGCCACATCAACTTGTTGGATGCAAGAGAAATGGGCAGGAATAAAGATCTGAGCGACTTTGACAAGGCCCAAATTGTTATGGCAAGGTGACTTGATCAGAGTATCTCTGAAATGAAAAGGCTTGTGGGTTGCCCCCGGTCAGCAGTGGCGAGAATTTACCAACACTGGTTTGACAAACCACAAACCGGCGTCAGGGTGTTGAGCGCCCAGGGCTCACTGATGCACTTCCCGTCTGGTCCGAGCCAACAGAAGGTCTACTGTGGCACAAGTCACACAAAATTTTACTGATGGTTATGGGAGGAATGTGTCATAACACACAGTGCATAGCACCCTGCTGCGTAAAGGCTGTGCAGCCGCAGTCCAATCAGAGTGCCTATGATGACCTCTGTCCACCGTCGAAAGCACCTACAATGGGCACACAAGCGTCAAACTGGACCTTGGGGCAGGGGGGAAAAAAGTTGCATGGTCCGATGAGTCCTGTATTCTTTTATATCACGTGCACAACAGTGTACGTGTGCGCTGTTTACCTGGGGAAGTGATGGCACCAGGATGCACTGGGACGACGAGAAGCCGGTGGAGGGAGCGTGATTCTCTGGACAATGTTCTGCTCGGAAACCCTGTGTCTGGCCATTCATCTGGACGTAAATTTGACACGTGCCTAAACATTGTTGCAGACCAGGTACACCCCTTCATGACAGTGGTGTTCCCTGGTAGAAGTGGCCAATTTCAGCAAGATAATGCACACTGCCATGCTGCACATATTGTTCAGGAATTGTTTGAGGAACATGATAAAGAGTTCAAGGTGTTGCTCTGGGCTCCAAATTACCCAGATCTCAATCCAATTGAGCATCTGTAGGATGTGCTGCACAAACAAGTCCGATCCAAGGCAGTTCCACCTCACAACCTAGAGGACTTGAAGGATCTGCCTGTTAACGTCTTGGTGCCAGATACCAGATACCACTAAGAAATCTAGTTTTAAATATACTTCTTTTGAAGTGTTGGTGCTTAATGTAAAAATATATAGTGTAAACGATAAACCACGCTTGAGAATTCTGCTGGCTACTGTATACAGGGCACCAGGGCACCATAAAGATTTTATCAAAGAATTTGCTGATTTCTATCAGAATTAGTATTGGCTGCAGATAAAGTACTAATTGTTGGTGATTTTAATATACATGTAGATAATGAAAAAGATGCATTGGGATTGGCATTTAAAGACATTGTAAACTGGAGTTAGACAACACGTGTCAGGACCTACTCATTGTCGTAATCATACTCTAGATCTAATACTATCATATGGAATAGATGTTGATACCGTTGAAATACTGCAGCAGAGCGATGACATCTCAGATCATTATCTAGTCTCATGTAAATTACATTTAGCCAAGGCTGCAAAGCTGACTCAGTGTTATAAATTTGTTAGAGCTATCACTTCTGCCACTAAAGATTGCTTTATTAATAATCTTCCTGATCAGTTTCATCATCTCAGCATCCCGGATAGCTTTGAAGAACTTGATATTGCAACAGAAACTTTTAACTCTCTCTTTTCCAGCACTTTAGACACAGTTGCTCCGTTGCGCTTAAAGAAGATTAAAGAAAATAGTCCAACGCCGTGGTACAATGAGCACACCTGGGCCCTTAAGAGAGCAGCCAGAAAAATGGAGCCCAACTGGAAGAAAACTAAACTAGAGGTATTTCGGATTTCATGGATGGAGAGCTCGATTGCTTACAGAGAGGCCTTGAAAGCTGCTAGATCTGCTTATTTTTCAACCCTATTAAAAGAAAATAAACATAATCCTAGGTATTTATTTGAAACAGTGGCTAAACTAACGAAAAAGAAAGCTTCTAGCCCAGAAGTGTCCAAGCAACACAGCAGTAATGACTTTATGAACTTCTTCACTTATAAGATCGATAATATCAGGGACAAAATGATAACTATGCAACCGTCTAATACAGTATCGCATCAGGGAGTGCATTGTAGTCTCCCTGAGGAAAAATTTGATTCATTTATTGCTATAGGAGAGGAAGAATTTTGCAAACTCGTTAAATCATCTAAATCGACAACTTGTATGTTAGACCCTATACCGACTAAGCTACTGAAAGAGATGGTTCCAGATGTCATAGATCCTTTTCTTAATATCATTAATTCGTCTTTGTCTCTAGGATATGTACCAAAAACCTTTAAGCTGGCTATGATTAAACTGGATCATACAAATTTAGTCAATTACAGGCCGATCTCGAATCTGCCTTTTCTGTCAAAGATATTAGAAAAAGCAGTATCCTCACAACTGTGTTCCTTTCTTGAAAGAAATGATATCTGCGAGGATTTTCAGTCCGGATTTAGACCGTACCATAGTACTGAGACAGCTCTCATTAGAGTCACAAATGATTTGCTCTTATCATCCGATCGTGGTTGTATCTCTCTATAAGTGTTACTTGATCTTAGTGCTGCATTTGACACCATTGACCACAACATTCTTTTAAATAGACTAGAAAACTATGTTGGCATTAGTGGAATTGCACTAGCATGGTTTAAATCATACTTATCTGACCGTTATCAGTTTGTAGCAGTAAATGAAGAGATGTCTTATCAATCACAAGTTCAGTATGGCGTACCACAAGGCTCAGTACTAGGACCGCAGCTGTTCACTCTGTACATGCTACCATTAGGAGATATCATTAGGAAACATGGAATTAGCTTTCACTGTTATGCCGATGATACTCAGCTGTATATTTCTTCAAAATCTAACGAAACTTACCAATTCACAAAATTAACAGAATACATAGCTGATATAAATAGTTGGATGACTAGTAATTTCCTACTACTAAATTCTGAAAAAACAGAGATTCTAATTATTGGACAAAAAACTTCCACACGTAATAGCCTAGAATACACTTGATGGCTACTCTGTTAAGTCTTCGTCGTCGGTTAGGAACCTTGGTGTGCTCTTTGATACCAATCTTTCATTTGTAAGTCACATGTCTAGTATCTGTAAAACCGCATTTTTCCATCTTAAAAATATATCTAAAATACGCCATATGCTCTCATTGACAAATGCGGAACAATTAGTTCTTACCAGCAACTCGAGTTCTTACCAGAACCAGGAAGTATGACCATATTAGCCCGGTTCTATCAACACTGCATTGGCTGCCTATTAAACATTGTATAAATTTCAAAATATTGCTGATTACTTACAAAGCACTAAATGGTTTAGCTCTGCAGTATTTGAACGAGCTCTTAACGCATTATAGTCCTTCACGTCTATTGCGATCTCAAAGTTCCGGCCAGTTGAAAATCGACTGCTGGCGGTAGATCCTTTTCCTATTTAGCACCAAAACTTTGGAACAGTCTTCCTACCATTGTCAGGGAAGCAGACACACTCTGTCAGTTCAAAGCTAGACTAAAAACACATCTCTTTGACCTAACATTCACATAATACATTATCGACTTATATAATTCAATGTTAGGCTACATAGATTAGGTCAGCCGGAACTGGGAACACTTCCCTTAAATCCTGATGTACTTGTTACTTCATAAGAAGAACGGCATCTACGCTAATTTTAGTGTCTTTGTTTATCCCGAGGTTTTCCCGCAGCCTACCGGATCCAGGCCGTTTCCAGATCTGACGAAGGACCTTCGCCTGGACCCGATGACAACGCAGTGCTGAAGTGCCAACTAGCCTCTCCCTATGGAGGATTACTATTCCACTCTACGGTTCACGTACCAACCCCGAAGTGATAAAATAAAATAAAATTCTGTATCAAAATTTATAGGCAAGACAAGTAGTTTGTTTAGGCATGGTTTGTAGGGAATTACAAACCTGCGCACATATATTCAAACATACATAACAATAGAATCAATTCTTAATGCGAATGCGAACGCCATCAGCGTTCAGATGATCAGCGATCATCTTAGCAGCCCCTAATTTAAAAACAAATGATCATTTCGACGGAAGTGAATCAATCAAAACTAACTTTAGCTGGAAAATAACATTATTCAAGAAACGCTATAAAACCAAACCAATCTCTGTTACCTTAAATTATATGTTTATCTCTGTAAAGCTGCTTTGAAACAATCTACATTGTTAAAAGCGCTATATAAATGAGGATGACTTGACTTGACTTGAGATACCACAGGACAAGACCTTCAGGGATCTTGTAGAGTCCATACCTCAGTGGATCACTGCTTTTTTGGCAGCACGCCAAGGAAAAACAGCATACTAGGCATAAATGTATGTATGAACCCTTTACTCAATTTAAACAACCGCATTAAGACAAAACAGAACTAATTTTTTTTTTTACTTCATCTACTTCTCTTAAATTTGGTTATTATTAGATCCATTTCTCCAAAAAAAAAACCTATAAAACACACAAACTATATTTGTTCTATTTGTATAACCGAGGTTTGATGTGACTAACTACATACTCCATATATTGGTTTGGAACATGCTACTGGTCTTTCAAGCAGTTTAATTCTCTTCAAGTAAAGTCAAGCTGTTTTTATAGTCACTGTGGTCAAATCGGATGTCATAATATCTGCTTGTGCCTGTACAAAGTACTGCCATTGTAACCACTTATGGTGCTGAAAAATTTGCTGTCATTGTTGTCACCTACAAGCACTCATCCCTAGTAACCACACAGTGAGATAAACCTCTGCATTATACAGCTGCACAGCATTGTGGTATTCACTACTTTTGAATGAGTAATAGCATCTGAATCGCTGTGGAGCCACATCAGATTCCATGTGAAACTGTGAAGTGATCAGCTGAATACAAATGTGCAACATTTTAAGTTAGAGCAATCTGTGCCTGAGACACAGCAGACATGTATTATGAGTAAGTGATCTGGTCTCAATGAGCATAATAATATCAGGAGGGTTTCATATGACAGATGAGCGTGTGTATGGGCGATTGGGCGTGCGCGAGAGAGTACGCTTCACTGTGATTAAAGAGATTGTGCAGAAACCTCTTTTGCACCCCCTGTTCTGTGCATTCATCAGGCAGATCTCGTCTTCCTTTGATGGAAACCTGCAGCCAAAATTTAATGAAACACTTGGAACTTGTTCTTTGGCAGAAGTGATAGGAACTGTTCTGTCTCTGCAGAAAAAGTCAAAAATAGGAAAGTGAAGAAAATGGAAAAATCATTGGAAGGGTAAGACACCGTTTAACAAGGAAGAAAGTACGATTCAAGCGGTTACAATGGTTTCAGATCAGTGTGTGATCCTTAATAATTCTCTCCCATGCTGAAGACATCAATGGACAAATACTGCAGGGGAGAGCTGGCAGAACAAAACTAAAAACTCATGCATATCCGGAGAGCCACAGTTTCCTCTCATGAGCCACTCTTTCCTTCTAAAGGAGTATTTCGGCATATTTGAAGGTTAGTTGAGCATAATACTTGCCAGAGTGATGTTATATTTTCATTTCAAAACATTGTAAACAAAGAATATAAACATGACTGTCTCTTAACTCAAATTTATCCTCTATAACATTAAAATATTTTACTTAAAACACACAACACATTTGCATTGATCTTATTAAATAAAAAACATAAAGTACTATAACTTTTAGATTTCAAAATGTGTTCCACAATATACAGTATATATATATCCATCCAGGGCTTGACATTAACTTGTTTTCTCACCAGCCACTGTGGCTAGTGATTTTCCAAAGTTACTAGCCACTCAGCATTTTCATTGGCCAATATATATTTTTAATATCTCAAAATTTGGTGTCACTTTTAAGACCTGACGAACGGTTCCATTATACTGTTTCACATGCGTTTTCTTTCTCAACTGTTTATGTTCACTTAAAACGTGAATACTTCATTATTTTGTGTGTAAAAGAACTCAATATAGTACTGAGAGGCAGATTTAGATGTGCACACTTTGCGTGTGAGCACAAAATCTACGGGAATGAATACAATTGTGCACAATACACGCAATCCCACGCCGAAAGACAAGCCCTGTAACACCAACAATATTAATCCAGAGCAAATGAAACGAATGAGTGAGGGGAGATGGGTTTGTGTGTCAACTCGCTGTCGAAGAGATGAGACTATTGGAAACGTTTAATATAAGTGTCGATATGTATCGAAAAATCTGTATTTTTGTCAAGACTACATTGCACTAGTTTATTATTTCAGATGCCTTTTTAAAAGTCTAAAATTGGATTTAAGTGCATATTAGATAATGTCAAGTTTTGAACTTTCTACTCAAAGAAACCTAAAACAGTTGTGCTACTGTTTCCACAAGTAGTACACCTGTTTTCAACACTGAAAAAAACCCCAGCTTATTAGAATGAAGTGTATCTTTGCCATCACAGGAATAAATTATAAAATAATATTAAAATAGAAAAAAAAAATTTCAACTGTAATAATATTTCATAATATTACTGTTTTTACTCTATTTTGATCAAATAAAATGTAGTCTTGTTGAGCATAGGAGACTACCATTAAAAAATATTTCCAAGTTGTGTAAATTCTCTAGTAAAGCCTTTTAAAGTCACTGTACAGGTCCAAGAAGATTAACCCAAAAGCAGCTTGACCCAAAAAATAAATCAAACCCAAGTCAACTGCCTGGAAGGCTACTACGCTCATCAGTATACGATTAAGGCATTAATGTATTTTTGCAGGGTTTTTCTATGACCTTCTACAACTTTCTATGACCTATAGAAAATAGATAAGGGCTTGTAAAAATCATTTTACATAAATTAAATGTCCAATTCTTTAAGCTACTTTTGAATTAATAATAGAATTAAATGATCATACTTATTAGATTACAAAATGTCTCCAATGCGACCAAGGAGTCGAGGATTTGTTGGTTAGCATTGCCCCATTAGATCCTGCAGATAGAAGGCCTTAATTTCACCATCTGACAGCAAAAGGCACCTTTCTGCATTAAACGCCATTCTGATGGATCTGTTAATTTTCATTTTTGCAAAAATGGATGTGTTGCAAACAAACAGCTTTCCACATGTATTCTATAAACCTCCTTGAATAAGAGAAATATATAGTTATATAATATAAGAGTTACTTCTAAGTTTCTTCTATAAAAATGGCTTTTCCAGTTATAGAAGTCACAATCAGGGTCGCCTTTAGATAACCAGAGGCCCCTGGGTGACAGGATTACAGTAGGGCCCCCTACCCCGAATACAAATTTCACTAGGTCATTAGTCAGTATGCATGTAATGTAGTCAGCTACTCATTTGTGTTTATGTATGAATACATTCAACAAGCATAACATTAGGAACTTTTCTTCCTTGTTTTTCCAGCTGAAATGTCCTTCATAACGTCAGTAAAATCCCATTTTTATTGAAAGTAACTCTCGATAGACATTTGTTTTTTTTTATACCAATGCCAGTTTTGATAATTATTTGATTTAAGAATCTGAGTGTCGAGTTATCCTGTTCACACCCCCACTATTCCGGCTCGCGTACCCCGAAGTGATAAAATAAAACAAAATTCTGTATAAAAATTTTTAGGAAAGAAAAGTAGTTTGTTTAGGCTGGGTTGTATGAATTACAAACCTGCGCACATATTTTAAAAAGCACATAACTATAGAATTCTGAATGAGCATGTGAACGCCGTCAGCGTTAATCACAGGTTCGCGTTTAAAGTCTGATCACTTCGACGGAGGTGAATCAATCAAAGTTAACTTTAGCTGGAAGTAACATTATTCAAGAACCGCTATAACGCCAAAACAATCTGTTACCTTAAATTATATGTTTATCTCTGTAAAGCTGCTTTGAAACAATCCATTGTTAAAAGCGCTATATAAATGAAGATGACTTGACTTGACTTGACTATCTCGAATACTGTCTGTATAAAAGTGCAACGGGATCTATCAACTGTAACCATAGTGACACTGACAGTGACTAAAGTAATATCAAATATTGTGACTTACAGTCTTACTGTAAAGTCTGTAACCGTAAAATCATATTTGAAACGACAAAAATTGAGCTGCAAGTTCATCCGTCAAATTAACCAACAGCAGCTTTCATTTTTGAGTTGCGCGCAGACCACAAAACTCACGAAAACAGCCCTGGGGGAAGACTGACTGGATCTAAAATCTTTAGATGACATGCAGATTATATCCATGCTGTTGTAAGTTACTGATCCGTGTTTAGAAAAGAGCGGCTCTCTCGTAATGTATGACATTATAGAATCCAGTGCTGTTCCGTTCACACAGCAGGGCTTCGTTGAAAATGCGGTTGTGATTCCTGAAATTGTATGTGTGAGTTCAGTTATAGAATGCAGTTGTTGTCACCTCTGTAATCTCCCATATATTAAACTATAATTTTTTGTGCAGCCAGTAGGCCCCTCTCCAGTGTAGGCTTCAGCCCATGAAAGCCTGTGAGTTAGTGCGCCCCTGATCACACAAATGTCCCTGATATTTCCAGGTTTTCCATTGAAACCCATTTATTCTTGACTAAAATGAGCATTTAGCAAAGAAAATACATGGTTTTAACACAATCCAATGGAAGGCAAATCAATGAAAAGCTGCAGAAGAGTGAGCGGGAACCCCTCAGCAGGTGGGTGGGTCAGTAGGTAAGATGCAGTTGTTTTGCTATATCTCACCGTCTTGGCAAACACAGAGGGCGGTTCCATCTGACTGGGCCCGGCAAGAGTTGTGCAGGCAGGGGTTATGCCGCAGGTCGCAGGGATCATAGTGCTGTTCACAGAGGGGGCCGGTGAAGAAGGGCGGGCAGGTGCAGGAAAACTCCCCTGGGATGTCAGACTCCACGCAATCTGCCCCGTTCAGGCAGGGAGAAGAAGAACATTCCTTCACATCCTCTCCACAGTCTAGGCCTGTCCAGCCATGAGGACACATACACCTATGAGGCAAAAGAGGAGATTTTAGTTTCCATTGTTTCCTCACCCTCAAGCTTGTATGACTTTTAATTCTTTTTTGATAAATATCCTGGTTGCTCCTTTCCGTATTACAGAAGTGAATGGTGTCAAGCTAAAAACCTAAAATAAAATAAAACACCATAAAAGATTTTTAAAAGTAATCCATATGAATTGTACACTACATTACAGTTGAAAAATTTGGAGCTGATAAGATTTTTTAATGCTCTTAAAGAAAAGTCTCTTATGCTCACCACAAAGGCTGCATTTATTTGACCAAAAATTTAGTAAAAACTGTAACATTGTGAAACATCATTACAATTTAAAATAACTGTTTTCTATTTGAATACATATTACAATGTAATTTATTCCTATGATTGCAAAGCTGAATTTTCAGCATCATCACTCCAGTCTTCAGTGTCACGTGATCCTTCAGAAATCACTCAAATATGCTGATTTGCTGCTCAAGAATTTTTTCTTTTTATTAGGGTCATTCTATTATTTAGGGTACATTTCATGTCCATTGATGGGAAAAAATAATTCTAACAATTTTCTTCATAAATATTATATTTTATTATAGACAATACATATTATTATCTGCACACCAATATTTTATGCACCCTGTTTTTTAGTTTTGCAATGTGCACTTTTTAAAATGATTGGGGCTTGAGTTCAAAATAATTTGATACAATATTTTAAAGTCATAGATGTAAAAAAATAGATTGAGTTTAAATTTGAAAGAAAATTTTTCATTTTATTAATGTAACTATGTTACTAACCAAACACCTCCTGAAAACTAAAAAAAATATGAATCCCAAAACCATTTGATCAGCATCATGTGATGTAATTTTGTTCTGTGGTGGATATTTTGAACACATTATGGTAAATATATTTTCTTTTTATCTTCAATGACCTATTGTCAAGGAGTATATTAATTGCCCATCAACTATGTTGGGTACATTGTTATGGTTTACTGACATTGTTATGGTTTTATTTTTTTATTTTAAATAAATGTTAAAATGTGAGGTTAACCTGATCATGAAAATAACATTTGGTTGGCCAGACAAGACCTGCCATTGAAATTATGAGGCAAAATGGTGAAACATAGTTGACAGGTAACAATCTTACTGTCATTGGTATGGTAAATATCTAGACTGCTGCTTTTGATATTATTTTAGGGTATAGTTTACATCCACATGGACTGGAGTTTTGCATGACATTCTTAAAACTATTAGAATCATCTTTAAAGAAGATATATGATAAAAAAAAAAGTATAGTCCTTAGTGACCAAGCTGAGAATTTTACACAAATATCTGCAAAAATAAAATTCTTAGAAGTCTTTTAAAATATTAACTGTACATATGGCAGAATAGACTAAACATTCCTAAACATTGAATATTTGAGTGTAGTACTTTCAGTTCGTTACAGTTTTGTAGTCATACAGTTTGTCCGTAACATAGTAGACAAACAGTTGTGCCGCTAAATGTTTTTGTGGAAACGGTGACACTTCTTTCTGGATTCTTGGAATAGAAAGTTCAAAAGAACAGCATTAATTTGAGTATTTTGTAACATTATCAAAGTTTTTAATGTCACTTTTGATCAACTTCATGCATCCTTGCTGAATAAAACTCTTAATTTCTTTCTTTCTTTTAGAAAAAAAAAAACATTACTTATCCATGCTGCCAAGATTTGTGTGAGGAAAATACCCAAATTTAAGGGGCCGTTTACACAACACCATTTTTCAAGTAAAAAGTTGTGTGTTTTGACCGTTCATTTAATGCAAAATGCAAACAAGTTTTTGAAAGTGCAAGTTTTTGAAAACAATGCCGTTATCTAGAATTTGTGAAAGCGGTGAAGACATGCGCGTTTTGTGTTTCTTTACAAAGTGACATCGCCAACTACTGGCCTGGCAGCATAATACAGCATTTTTAGTCGTTTTCACGGATCCGTGTGAACTCCTTGTGCCGCACAAGTCCTGAAAAGTGATGCCCCCAGGTGGCTGGATGCATTATAGGTCATAAACCCCGCCCTCTCATTGTAATCTAATGGGACGTGAGACAAACTAAATCAAATTACACTTCAAATTTTTTTTTTACAAAGATGGTTTCTGTCATTTTGGCTAGTTTTTATCACACTGATGTAAGTTCAAGTGTTCGTTTTTTAAATATCTGTTTTGATGCTATAAAAAGGGGGGTGTGACATCATGATTGACAGCTGTGATTGACATATAAACACCCCAAGTTAAAACCTTTTAGGTGTCATGGAAGAAAAATTCATACAGCTTTGGAAGAACATGAGACAGTGATGACAGAATTTTCACAAGAATAGAGTCTTGAAATCCTTTGGAATTCCATTGTGTGAAATTACTGAGCAAAATGATATTGTACTATTAAAATATTCATTCATGTCCAGACCGACTGACAGTCCTGGCACACAGTGACCTTGCAGCATAAAAGCAAATTCCCCCAGGGGCAGACTCCGATTTGGCTTAGCCCTGTGGTGCTTTTTACTAATGAATGTCATACGTCTCTGGAAATCCCTTTTTGTTTCTTTTAGACCAGTATTAGAATGTGTGCCATGAACCAAATTCTTATAAATTAAACCTTCTACTTAATTTCAGGGGGGAAAAAAACACACAATGGCTATTTTAAAGAGGCCAGCCATGCAATTCCTACAAGTGTTAAAAATAAAACGAGCAATGAGTCATAAATGGTAAATATATTGTAGGAATGCAAATGTGAATCACTGAGTGCAAATTTCTAATAATCTTCCTTCATTATCATCATAAAAAAAAAAAAAAAAAAGGCAGCCCATATAATACAGTAAATTATTGACACAAGATATAAGAAAACAAAATTGGAGTTCATCCTGTCTTAAAGGCCCCTTTAAAATAGCTTGACATGCACACTTTTCTGTCAAGTTGATGTATTTCCTGTCAAAGCAGGAAACCGGAACAGGGCATATCAAATGGATTGTCTCTCTCTTTTTTAAATTAGTCAACATCACACGTATGAAATCCATATATCTGCTAAGTTAGAATAGTCAGCTACACTAGCAATGCTTATAAACATGCACTATGAGCCAGGAATCTCCAAATGTTTTCTTTAAAAGCTATGCAAACTCTGAACAAAATACAGTTTTACTTAGTTTTGGCATTCATAGTCACAACTGAATTACTGTCGGGAGATTTCTGGACAGCTAAAGGGATTTATAGGTTAATTGCACTATTGGACTGAGAAACATTAAATCCCAGACAGCTGAAAGTAGGACACTGGGAGGTTAGAGCAGTGAGCTGGGATTATATTTACCAGAGTGAATCCCAGAGAGTGCCCGAGGTATCTGCATTCCACTTGGTGGCAGTGATCTTATAGCTGTACTGCCAATCCCTGTCTTAAACACATCACTCTTTTCTTTCAGTCTATTTTCTTCCCTCAGTCTCTCTCTCCTCACTCTGCTGCCCTCAGCAAGAGGGCACATCAGGTGAAACAGAAGCAGCAGCTTTTTTCTCAAGAGAGTCACTGATTGAGAGAAACCTCCTCCTGCTGTGCTCCATTGATTGATTCATTTGTTTTACCTGCCATCTGCAATTCATTATCTTTCACATTTGTGAGAGCACAGTCTGTCTCTATGTGACGAGAGAATAGGTGACTAAATTCTGTGATACTTTTATGTAGTTTTTTCCTGATGCAAAACAACATATTTTTTAAAACTCAACTAATCAGGGGGTTGCCTGAACAACTATCGGTCAGGTTCATCTGATCCTTATCGGACGAATATGACGCAGTCTTGGATTAAAAAAAAAGAAAGATTGTATTTTTAACGCCATATCTTTGTTAAAATTTAATTTCAACGTCAACATTTAGGAGATGACCTCAGAGTTGACACACATGGACAAAAGGCCTCAAAACTCTTTCAAGTAATTAAACTGGCTTTTCACACATGAAATTGTTAAAGGGGAACTTGGCAACTCTAGTAATTTGATGATTTTCACTTTAGTTGTCGCATGTTTTCTCATCGAGATCCCCCTACAGCTGTGCGGCGTATATTTTCACAACACTGTTATAAAAAAACTGCGGCACCTTCCTCCCGCTTTCTACCGCTGCTCATGTGCTTTTGTTATTATCGGAGCCGGCCAACTTTATCGTGTGGAGCTATGTCTGCCGAGGTGGGTAAAACATCACACAGTATCATAGAATTATGTCGAATTACCATAAAGCAGTTCGTGTTTCTCGCTCGTTCTCGCTTCTCACGAGACTTCCTATTTCCAACTTACCGGGACGTTAGTCCCCATGTTGCAAGGTTGGTTTTCCGCCTGGGAACGCTGGGGGGAGCGGGGAAAGTCACCATTCTCTCCAGAACAGGTTATTAAACCATTTAAATGATTTCTAAATGGTTTTATTAAGTTGAAATAGTTGCCAAGTGCCCCTTTAACCCAGGGCCATTTTTAACCCATGTTACAGTGAGTGTTCACTAATCCTGGTTTGGCAAGTTTCATGATTTCACACTACATATTATTTGTAAACTCTGGGTTAACATTCTTATTTACATATTTATGAGGTCAGTAACATAGGTTGGACAAATAACATTCTTATTTGGACCGTGATGTAGAAGGCCTGTGAATATTTAATCAGGCAAGGATTGGTCATTCTCTGATTGGTTGCCTGTCTGGCCATTACATTTTAGCACCATATCGTTCCACATTACACTCTTTTGGCACCCCAATTTGGAGGTTAAATCTTCCTTACTAACCAATTCCAACTTAAAATTGGAAACCTAGAGATAAAAGTAAAAAAAAAAAAAAAAAAAAAAAACAATGAACAAATGTAAAGATAACCCAGGATTAAGCGCTATATGTGAAAAACCCTACACCCTAACTATGATGAATTTCCATTTACATCACATTTATTCATTAGCAGACAATTTTACCAAAGTAAGTTACAAAAAGGAAAATTCATCTTAATGAGGCAATAACATAAGAAGTGCTAACTATACAAGGTTTAAAACATTGCCTAGAGCAGTACATGCTAGAACGGGTAGGAAATGGTTAAAGAGAATGGAATAATTTTTTTTTTAAGGAGTCAGCACCAGCAAGTAATGGGAAGAGATGTGTTTTTAGCCATTACATAAATAAAATAAATGAACAAAATCTACATAAACCTGACATCCTCATTAATCAACATATAGGTAGGTTGTTGGACAACTAGTCGACCACATGACGGTCTATTCATCCAGACTGTGTTTGCTCCATCAAGCTGTGTTTTTGCAACCCACCTGTAAGTGTTGAGGAGGTCTACACAGGTGCCGTTGTTTTTACAGGGGTTTGATGAACATTCATCGGTCTCCCACTGACAGAACTCCCCCTCCCAGCCGGGTACACAGAGGCAGTTATAACTCTGAAATGCAAATGAAGGCAGCCAATGAAAAGATAATATACAGCAGTGTAACTATTTCATCTAACCCTTGCCTTGACCTATAGATAAATACAGAATATTCTGCCAACAGAACGGTTCACCCGAAAATGTCTTTATTAAAACATTCATTGTAAATAAACAGAATAAAAAGATGCCAGCAAAGCACTGTAGAGTTAAAGCAATAATACAAATGAAAATTTTATTTATTCTTACGACAACTTGTGATAATTTGTATGAGATGCCAAAAGTACTTGGCCAGTATGAAAATGTACCACTACATATAGTATACTGTACACTATCATTCAAATGTTCAGGATCAGTAAGATTTTTTGTTTTATTCAGCAAGTATGCATTACATTTATCAAAATTGTCAGTAAAGATATTTATAATGCTACAAAAGATTTCTAAAAAAAATACTGTTCTTTTAAACTTTTTATTCATCAAAGATGAAAGAAATGTACCACAAAAATATTGTGCATAATATTTAGCAGCACAACTGTTTTCAACATTGGTAATAATAAGAAATGTTTCTTGAGCATCAAATCAGCATATTAGAATGATTTCTGAAGGATCATGTGACACAGAAGACTGGAGTAAGGATACTAAATTTCAGCTTTTCCATTTTTTTAAATGTATTAAAATAGAAAGCAGTTATTTTAAACTATAGGCCTAATAATTTTTCACAATATTACCCTATATTTTTAATCAAATAAATGCAACATTGGTGAGCATAAGAGAAAAACCAGAAAAATAATATTACCGACCCCAAACCTTTGAAAGATAGAGTATACATTTTTTATATATATATTTTTTTATTACACTCACAGTTATATTAGAGTATGGATCATACTGTGTTTTTTTCTTTTTAAATGAATAAATAAATAAATAAATAAATAAATAAATAGGGGGAAAAGGGGAGGGGGGTATCTAATCTAATATCAGATCTAATAACAAAAGCATAAAACTAAAAACTTGTATACGTGTAGTGTTTTGCACTAACCTTCCCTTTGGGGATTAATATACTGTATGTGTACTTTACAATACATTTCTCTTTCTCTGAATAAATGCATACACAAAAGGCATTATTTGTAGTTAAGGTGTATTATAACTTGTACTGAGGCCAATCTGTGGGCAGCTTCAACTCTCAAACCACCTACTATTGACTCCAAATGTAGCATGGTTTTCAAAGTTGTTATCTTTACGGAAAAGCAACCATTGCTATGCAAATCCACTCTCTCAACCACCCACTACTGCGCATCAGATATTCAGGCATGTCTTTAAAGGCATGCAGACTATTAATTTTGGCATAAATTACTAAAGAAATCTGCATGAACCACACATTTCAAAGAGAAATATTCAGAATTACACCCCATGCTCCGAAATAAAAAGCACTTGAAGTGGATGAATGCATGCTCCCTACTTAGTGCTCAAGCAGAAGATACAACTGTAAATGCATTTTCTTTTTTTTTCTTTAGACATGCTGTCCTTTCCATCTCGGTAAGTTTACGAATGTCTCTCCCCTCCACTTTACCATAAATTTTTTCATTATGAAAATGAATCACTGCGGCTGCTTTGTTGTTTGTTATTTTGCATGGCAAAGGTTTGTTCGGTTTTATCCCATGCAATGGAAATGAGTGCAGGTTTGCACAGTCAAGGCATGGTTAAAGTTCTTCATCATGACTGCCCTGAGGGTTGATCCTGGAGTGCATGCTAATCTGTGCTTCATCCAGATGCAGACACAGTGTTAAGCTCTGCCTAATGTAATTTGAGCACCGCGGGCCTTATTCATAAGACAGAAGAAGCTATGCAGACATAGTGTGATAGATCAGATGCCTCCAGAAGACTTCTGTTTTTCACCCCAGGCTAAGGATAGTATAATCTTATGTAGGCTGCTAAATCATCAGCTGGGATCGTGGCTCTCCCGAGAAACCCAGGGTTATGCTGGGTATTTTTATTTTAACAGAAGTAAATAAATAACTACATAAACACTGCCAGGAAGTAAACCGCAATCTGTGAGAGGGATTTCGAAAGCTTGCTCCTGTCTCCACATGAAGTTGGACAAGAAAACTTATTTTTGGAATGAGATAATTGCGACAGAATGAGTTGGTTAGACACGTCTCCCATCTAATGTGCGATGAGTAATAGTGCAGTAAATTGCTGCTCTGAAAGACTACAATAAAAAAAATAAACATTCAAATCTCTCATATCTAAAGTGGCAGCACTGTAACATTACATGCTGCAGTACTGCACTGAAAAAACACTGACATTTACAGAAAATTAGGGCTGATGACAAGCAATACTATTGATTAAATACATAGGGCCAGATTTACTAACAGCTTGCGCCAGTGCAAACCCTCTTTTGGTGTTAAAAAACTACTGTCAGGATTTACTACAGACACACAGTGAAAAATTTTCGCAAAAACGGCGTGGACGTTTTTTTTTTGCGGCTGACCTTATTGCATATTTGTAGGAGTTTCCCTTTCAGATGGAAAATTTATGGGGGGAAAGTATTTAAATGAATCATGCAAGATGATTTACTAAGGTTTGCGTGCGCTAGTCAATTTACTGGTATTTGCGCCATTATTTAACACCCAAAAAAAGCATGCCTTAAACCAGAAGCTAAATTGCACTGCTCTTGGAAGATTGCGTTGGTCATTATGGAAATTATCCAGCTGTATCTGTGTTCTTTAATTTGCGTGTCGTCAGTAGATCACACCTAGGACTTTACAATCCCATCTGAGCTTTTTTGGAATTGCGCTCTCAAGTTAATTTGCCATGTTTAGTAAATCTGGCCCTTAATGTTTACAAGAAGTCAAATGGGCTGTGAAAATGAATCACTGAACATGAGTAACTGCAAACAGATAGATTTCAGATTCTGAAAAATAAAACTATCGAGTTAATTGGAATTCCAAGAACCACCTGCTAAATATTACAAAATAACGATTAGTAATTGTAACAATAAAAAGTAACTCCAAGACGTTTTATGAAGTAGTCACTTAATTAATTAAAAATAGCTATTACGCATGTTATCTAAAACTACTGAACATGACAAAATTAGCAACAACAGTTGTTGGCAATAAGTCAAAAGGTAGAACCATATAACTTTTTCATGCCCCGGCACATGCTGGGAAGACAGCAAACATAACTGAACCACAAAACCATTGCTGAAAATAATTATGAAGGTGCATTTAAAACTCATTCGAACAACAATAAAAAAAGAAAAAAAAAGAAAACTACACATAAAACATCCCTATGTATTATTGAAAATTGTGCATTTCATACGAGCGAATACATCTTAATTGAGCAACCCTTCTGAATGTCCACAATATGTGAAAAATGTAGGAAAAAATTGGATTGTCAATGTTCTAGGGTTAAGGAAGATGCTACATCAATGAATTTGACAATTTAAAAAAAGATGGAGTGAATACAGCAAATAGATGAACAGAGGAGACCAGGATTGAGATGTACAAATGGAGTGATTTGTTATGTCTTAAGAGAACACAGAGGACATTGGGCCATTACACACACTTCACAACACCATTATGCTCAAGGGGAATGTTGCAACAGCACTTTCAACAAAGACAAGTTCAGGGGGAAAAAAAGGTGCTATGGGGATATAAAACAGAGTGTTGTGATGAGGTTGTGAAGTGAAAAGAGTGAGGAATGATCTAATGTCTCAAGATCCTGTTCCTATAGCTCCAGTGATGCCATGACCATGGATTTGATTGCCAGGGATCATGTGTACTGATAAAATGTAAAGTGGATAAAAGTGTCTGCTAAATGAATAATTGGCATATATTACCAAACTGAATAGACTCTTTGTACATCTATGTTACAGGAATCAAATTGTCCTTTATCTGAGATAAAAGTTCATTGCACTATACAATGAAATCTTTGCAAAGAAGCTGTTTTTATTATTGAAGGATGAGGCAGTTAAAAACTATATTGGAAACAACAGCAAACCTGTCGCCCACTAACAAGTGCATCACAGCTTTGTATCTCATCAAATGAAAAGAGGGTGGTTAGGGGTCTTACAGGCAAAGGCAGCAAAAGGGGGTTGGATATGGTCATAAACTAAATTATGGCTGTATAAACGAACAATAAAATAATAAACAATGAAATAACTGGAAAGAATAATTCTATATGTACACACAATACCATTCAAAAGTGGGGTCGGTGAGATTTTTTTAAGTGCCCCTATTATGCCATCTTAAAGGTTCCGAATTTTGTTTTGGCAGCCTCCCACAACAGGTTTACATGCATCAAAGGTAAAAAAACGTTTTAATTTTCTCATAATATACATTGCACATCACTCAATTTTTTTAACGATTCTAAAGCTCAGCAATTGTACACACTCTAACAGCAGTAACGATGGCGTTGATTTCACCATATCATTCTGAGCGCGAGTCCGATGATGAAACATTGGAATAACTAGTTCTTCAACCTGAACCTCAATGAGCAGGACATTTCTCAGTGATATGCTACTCATTTTGACGTACATTATGAGATGTTGCAGCTGTAATTCCTCACCATCAGCATTAACAACTGTATGTCCATCAACAAACCGATGTCTATATTTCTAATTTATTGCAGTGCACATGTGGGAACTGTATCATTAACTGTATCAATAACAGCGCATACCAGTCCTTCCAGAAAAATGTTTTTTTTTGTGATTGTTGCGGGCAAAAATCCTTGATTATGCGGCCCGTTTAAAATGCGATGGAATATGCGGGATATTTATGGAATTTTATGCGATGAAATTGCAGGAACTTGCAAAAATTGCGGGAACTTGCAAAAACTGCGGTTTGATGAAAAAGTGGAAAAAAAGTGATTCCCCAACACCCTGTTCTCACTAGGCTACTACCTTAATGTAAAGAGTCATTTCTTATTACTTCCTATGATAAGCAAGCATACTACATCACAGAAAGTGCTGGGAATATTTAATTTCTCATCTTGTTTTATTTCAGACTGTCACGAGTGGAAATAAGGTGTTGCCCCTTTAAGAGCTGCGCGCTCCCTGATGAACTGTCTGCAGTATTATATTGTATGTGCGCCTCGAACACCCCGGGCCCTATTTTAACGATCTGAAACGCAAGTGTCAAAGCGCAAAGCGCAAGTAACTTTGTGGGCGGATCCCGGCGCTGTTGCTATTTTCCCGGCGGGATAAATGCCTCTTGCGCCTGGCGCAAATCTAAAAGGGGTTGGTCTGAAGTAGCTTCATTATTCATAGGTGTGGTTTGGGCGTAACGTGAAATAAACCAATCAGAGCGTCATCTCACATTCCCTTTAAGAGCAGGCGCGCTTGTTCTAAAGCGGATTCCTATTATAACGGCGGATTTGCCAGGCGCGCGCCAGGAGCGGTTCACAGCCGAGGAGAGCAACGTTCTCGTCAGGGCCGTAAAACACAGAGAAGTGACATTGTGGATGGAGAAACCCACCCAAATTAACTTCTGTTAAACAGGTGTATGATAATTTGGGTAAATGTGTAAGCTACATGTATGCTTTTATAATAAATTGTCTATCTATCTATCTATCTATCTATCTATCTATCTATCTATCTATCTATCTATCTATCTATCTATCTATCTATCTATCTATCTATCTATCTATCTATCTATCTATCTATCTATACAGCAAAATAGCATGAGGGAAAGTTTGCGGCGGAACACGCCTCCTCTTTGCGCTGAACCGCCCCGGGGAGCGCAAGTGTATTTCTTAGTTAACCGACGTGCGTCTGTGGAGGGAAACGTCCGCTTTGCGCGGGTGCAAAATAGGAATGATACATGCGTGAGTGTACAAAGTCATTTGCGCCGGGTGCAAGATAGGGCCCCCCATGTGTGCGAGTAATTTCTGTTTGATGCTACTTCTTTTATCTTATTTTGTTTATTAAGTAACGATGTGGACGGTGAACGTGTGACAGATTATTTCATTACCCGAGAGTAGATGTTAAAACTTCATGCTGATTTGTACTCGGCTTTCGCCAAGATAAGCACAAACTAAGACGTAGCTTTACAGTAACCTATGCTTCTCCATCCATTTACGCTTCCTTCCATATGGTGATGTGAATCTCCTTCTGTCCGGCGTTAACGGCTGCAGTGTACTTGGCGCGTCAGCACACACAACGGCTGCAACTACAGTGTGGTCTCCCCAGTGGACCAGCACGACAACCGTCTGGATTATACGACGGTATAGACCGACAGTTATACGAGTTCGATTTGGGAATAAAGTGCGAGTTGTGAGATGCCAATCGCCTCCGTGAGTCTGTCTGGCCTCTGCAATAACTTCAGCTGTGAGCTATCCCTATTTATCTTCCCGACACAACGCGTTACAAGACCTTAATAAACACATCAAACTTACAAAACATTGATGAGTCAAACAAGTTCTGTAGCTTTACAAAAGGAATATGCTACAACTTCTGTAAAATATAAAAAAAAAAAAGTGTGCTCCTGTTTTACAGCTTTTTGATGATGTTCACGTCGCGTAATTACGTCACTTCATAACGTTCCCATGGCAACAGGGGGAAATGGCTGCTCTTGTGTGAAGAAAACGCAACATTTTTATGTTACGCAAGATATATATGACTTTTTTTTAAATCATTATGAAATCATGCAAGCCCCGCATATTTTGCACGGAAATCGGCAATTTATGCGGCGAAAGTGCGGCGTATTTGAAAAAATGCGGCCCCCGCATAAATATGCGGACTTCGGCTGATTATGCACTAAATCATGCGATCGCATAATCGCGTTTTTCTGGAGGGACTGGCATACTTTAGCCAAGCTTTGTGAATGACCGATATAACATTAAAGCAAATCTTGCTACATCTTTTATCATTACTCACATTTATAAGAAAGTCTTGGGTTACGCATGTAACCATGGTTCCCTGAGAAGGGGAATGAGACGCTGCGTCCCCTAGAGGGCGCTATTGGGAATGCCTCTGGCATGACTGGTGTCTCAAGCATGAGTATAAACACGACTATGAACTCGTTAGCGGATGACGTCACTTCAGGTGCGACCATGATTATAAAAAGTCACCTGTGAAAATAGTCATCCACTTCTTGTCTGAAGGAGACATGCGCAGGAATACATGAAGATTGGAAAATAGACACAGTGTCTCGTTCCCCTTCTCAGGCTACCATGGTTACATGCGTAACCCGAGACGTTTCCAAAGCTCAAGAGCTTGGTATTCATAGGATGCACCTTTAAGGGAAAATTGTCAGTGGCTAAGGAGGCTCACAGAGAGCCTTACAACCTGGCGTACTACCTGAGCTCATGGGATGCCTGTCAAGGAGGCTAATAGGGACAACAGCTTGACACAATATTAGGCAGAGCTCAGGGGAGCGGAGGCCTCTAACAGAACTATTCTCCATAGCAAGAGGAGGCCTAGCAATGCTCTGGCTAAGTTCAGTAGCCAAGGAGGCTCACAGAGATCCTAGCAACTTAGTCCCTGAGCTCATAGGACGGAGGACTCAGTACTCCGTCCTCTACACTCAGAACAGCCTACCAAGGAGGCTTCGCAAAGCCTAACAACGCGGATTCGCAATTCAGCGACCCAAGGCGAGGAACTGCTGTCTGAGCTAAATAGAAAGGGAATGAAGCCCGCAGCATGTAACCCTACCATA
Source organism: Rhinichthys klamathensis goyatoka (assembly GCF_029890125.1). Taxonomy (NCBI): domain Eukaryota; kingdom Metazoa; phylum Chordata; class Actinopteri; order Cypriniformes; family Leuciscidae; genus Rhinichthys; species Rhinichthys klamathensis. The sequence continues at coordinate 774,581 of NW_026606652.1, read as the reverse complement.
AACATGCATTTTAGAAAGTGCATAAAGCGTTAAACGCTTGTGCTTACCTTAAACATGGATTTTAGAAAGGGCATGAAGCAATCAGCGCAATATAAATGACAGGATCAGAGCCTTCATGAGGCTCTCAACTAATGAAAAATAGTTTGGAAGCATCGACACATCTCAGTGCTTACGCAAACCCTTCACATTTACTTATTGTGAAAAAAGGATGAATGCAGGCTGAATATGGTTTACCCTACTATCTCTTTGGTTCATGGGGCAGGACAGTTATGGGGCAGGACAGTTATGTCGAGGCAGAAATTGCTCGCAAAGTCTGCCATAAGTATCTCTTCCATCTCTCGCGCCACCAAACCAATCTCAATCTGTTTGAGGTGCAGGCCATAACTTCCCAAAACTCCTAAATGATATAATAATGACTACTACACTCTTTCTCCCCTTAATTCCTCAGAATTAGAAACAACAGATTGAACAGTAGCAATATTTTAACCAACAAGAGGAGCCAAAAAAGTAGTGCTGCACGATTAATCGTATCGCAATCGCGATGTCAAACCTATGCGATTATATAACGCAAAATGCTGCGATTTTATATGAAATAAACAAATTAGGGCTATTAACGCAGCATCTCTTCTTTTTTGTCATCCTTTGACTAGTGTTACATGATCCCGCTCTTCGTGCAAATGCCTTAAAACCATTTTGCACGACAAGAAGTCAAAAGATAAAAACGCGCGCCAGTATAATGCGCATGCACAGACCGGGTGCCAGAATACAGTTCTCTTTCGAGCTTGGACGAACAATAACACACACAATTATGCCAAAATGTCGTTTTGTCGATTATCTTCATAACATAAGTCTTATGATGGACGAAAAGAGTTGTGCTTGTGAGAGAATGAGGCGCGTGTGAGATACGCGTCTCGGCAACGGCTGCTCTTAAAGGGCCAGCAGCGAATAAAGCGTTCCGTCAGTAAAGTTAATTAAAGAACAAAGGGAACAGAAAATTACTCACTGCTCTTGACTAAAGAAGTTGTGTAGCTTTAATAAGGATTAGTCTATATGTAATTTATAATTCATGCAGCGCAGACTGTTTGATACCTTTATTCAATTTCTGTATATAAATCTGTATATAAATCCTCAATCCTACCTGTTAAGACAGGAAGGGCACAGGTAAATATGGCATTTATTATGGGTTTATGTGAGGATTGTTTGAAGTTCACTTAATTGAAAAGCTGTATTGTATTGTATTGTATTGATGGAATCACTGTAATGTTGGATGGCTATAATTAACGTTTAAAATGTGGGGGGTGTCGTCATTTTTATCCAGACATCAATGGTTTATTTATCATTATAGGTGTTATCAATCATTTAGTTGTTGTTGCTAGTTTGAGTTGAGAAATACACATTAATACACAGAATGATCACTAATCTGTGTGTGCATTTTACTTTAGAACCAAGCAAGTTGACTCATGAAACCATTTGTTTATTATATCGCAAGCGCATATCGCAATCGCAATATTGACCTCATTAATCGCAATATGACATTTTCCTCAAATCGTGCAGCCCTACAAAAAAGTGCTCCACCGTGCTCCGCTCACAACTCCTGTACTCGATCCTGCCTCCCTCGTGCAAACACTAACTACTATCCCTCAGGAGAGAGCAGAAAGGCAATAATAAAGACGCCCACCCAAATGCCCGTCCCAACATCCCTCGAAAATGAGGATGGTGCGAACGGAGCCTTTCATTAAGAAAACTTCGCAATGCACGCGTACTCAGCTCTCTCAAGAGCTAAACGCACGTGCTCCTCACTCAGCCTAAAACGCACCAGACGCAAAGTGCTTCATGAAACGATGGGCAAAGTGTTTCTTCGTGATATTCACTCCATAACACATACACAGACAAACAGTCTCCTGAAGACAAGAAAGAGGATTTCACAGGTGCCTTTTTATACTCATGGTTAGTACCTGAAGTACCTGAAGTGACGTCATTCGCTGTCGCCGACCAATGTCAAGTTCATTGTCCTGGCTGCGTTCCAGTCCACTTTTAGAAACGCACTTGCGAACTTCCCTAAGCACTTCCCCTCGGGGGAATCCCTGCCGCCATTTTGAAGTGCGTTCCACTTCGTGAAGTGAACGAGGGAAGTTTATATGGACAGACACTCGTTCCCTCGATTTAGACCGAGGGAGCGAGTCTACTTCATATGAACACTTCAGGCATCTAAATGTCCCACAATGCAGTACGATTGTGACGTAACCACAGATCGTCTAATCACCAATCACCACCACAACAAACACTCTATGATATATTAATTATGATTTATTTATTTATTTTAAAATAACCCAAACACACCTATACACATGTGGATGCTGCATTAAACAAATTCTTAAAGGGAAAAAAGTAAATAATAAATCAACTCATAGCTGATTCAAAGTGATCAAGGGCTTAGGACGTTCCAGTTCAGCTCATTGCGGTTTCCGCCATTAGTGGGCACTCATGCAACGTAAGCAATGACGTACATCCGAGTGAATGAGACGGAGGGAAGTTAGCGAGTGAAGGGCATGACAATTTTGGACTGGAACGCAGCCCCTGTTTAGACACATACTTCAGACATCAGTCATGACGGAGGTATTCCCCATAGCGCCCTCTAGGGGATGCAGCACAAAATCCCATTCGAAAGGGAACAACAGACAATCTGCATTAGTGGGCACAATTTTAGCTAATAGTGGGCCCACAGCTAATTTGCAGAAGTATTTCAGACGGTTAGCTGAAAAGACCTACACAATATAAAACACAAAACTACGTATTTTGAATACCCGTTAGAAAATATATACATCAACAATTAAACATATTTACAGGTTGTGAATCTGAGGAGGAAGTTGGTCCAAGTGGGTACTGTCCCATCTTTTATGAATAAGCGTTTTGTAAATCCCATTTAGACTAGATTTGAGAATAAATCGTCAAAAGGTTATACTGCTGTTGTATCGCTTTGGTATTTCTAACCACTGACTTCACATCTTCATCCTTTGGAAGTGTTTACAAAGAGAATTTGTTATTGCAAAAACAGCTACAGCGTTTTAAGGGCGGGTCAAAGTAGATGTTGTTTGCGGGCAACTATAGGCGGGCATTATGCAAATGTTTTACCCAGTTACGTGTAGCCGTAAAAAAGTGGGATTTGAAAAAAGCGGTTCAGAGTTGATTCTTTCTTTTGTGAGACAATAACTTTATTTATCATGCACTTTCGGCTTCACAACTTTGCAGATCGTTTACATTCACAGACATCTATATTAGAGAAAGAAAGAAAGAAAGAAAGAAAGAAAGAAAGAAAGAAAGAAAGAAAGAAAGAAAGAAAGAAAGAAAGAAAGAAAGAAAGAAAGAAAGAAAGCCCATCATAGTGGAACCATAAAAGCTGCAGAACTGCTTTGAAATATGTCACCACTGCTCTCCACATGCCTATGAATTCAATCAATTTAACGAGTTCACAAATATTCAAAGCAAGATGATTTGCATCAAATAAGCGTATCCTAGCTCTGTTGTCCATCATGTTTGTCCTTCCAGAGACCCACGTAACGGGCAGGTGGAGACTCCTGTTGGCAAACCAACATGACAGAATCCGCATTTTCACAGAGAGCGAGAAAGGTCAATCTAATTTACTGACTGTTTGGAAGTAAAGCACTCCCATGTGACGTTCTACAGCCACCCTCTCTGCCCGTCCCACGCCCTCTGCTATATAATCAGCACGTGGAAATGTGGAATTTAAAGAGCTCAATTACATGGTGGCTAAACCGTTTCCCAATCAGTGATTTCATACCTGTGACAGTAGAACAATCTTTTGAAGCACTCATGCAGTGACCCTACCATTGAGCATATAGAGGCTATTAACACATTGATGCTATTCTAAAACTTTATTGCAGGCCGTAAACATGTCAGATGACAATTGCTCCATATTTCTTTTAAATCGCTTCCTTTACATTTGTATGCAAGATCAAATATTTGTCTTTACTTTCGAGTGTGACGTGGCTTTGAATGGACTGTAAAAAAATCGAAGATAACGTCAGTAGACTATGGAGTGCCGCAAGGATCGGTAGGCCCTCTGCTATTCTCAATATATATGCTGCCACTTGGTAATATTATAAGAAAACATGGAATTAATTTCCACTGCTATGCTGATGACACTCAATTATATATTTCATCACGACCAGATGAAAACACTAACTCATCAAAATTGACAGAATGTCTTAAAGATATAAATTGCTGGATGACGTGTAATTTCCTGCTATTAAATCCAGATAAAACGGAGGTATTACTTATTGGTCCAAAAAACTACCCACAAAATCTCTTACAATACAACTTTAATTTAGAAGGATGTCCTGTTACCTTATCGACTACAGTAAAAGACCTGGGTGTTATACTAGACCGCAACTTGTCTTTCGAAAATCATATTTCATATGTTACAAGAACTGCCTTTTTCCACCTTAGAAACATTGCTAAATTACGTAACATGCTATCTGTTTCCGATGCAGAAAAGTTAGTTCATGCAATTATGACCTCGAGACTAGATTACTGTAATGCTTTATTAGCTGTTTGTCCTGCATCCTCAATAAACAAGCTACAGTTAGTGCAAAATGCAGCCGCTAGAGTTCTTACTAGGTCAAGAAAATATGACCATATAACACCGATTTTATCATCTCTGCACTGGTTACCTATTAAGTTCCGTATCAATTACAAAGTACTATTACTGACCTATAAAGCCCTAAATGGTTTAGCTCCTGTGTATTTAATGGACCTTCTATCGCCCTACAATCCATCGCGTTCGTTAAGATCACTAAATTCGAGGCTTCTGGTCATTCCTAGGATATCTAAGTCCACTAAAGGAGGGAGGGCGTTCTCACATTTAGCTCCTAAACTCTGGAATAGCCTTCCTGATACTGTTCGTGGCTCAGACTCGCTCTCCCAGTTCAAAACTAGATTAAAGACGCATCTCTTTAGCCAAGCATTCACATAATGCTTACCTTCTATTGTTGAATCAGATCGAATGCATTAATATTATGAACAGCAGCTACGCTAATTATTTCCCATCTGCTTTTCTGCTGTTATCTCGGGACGCTAGTCCCGAGGTAAATAGCGTTCGTCAGCTCCAGTTTGTATCCAGACTCTCACGGAGACTTCAGATGCCCCAACACCTGCGATGAGACGACTCGACGCCTGTGAAGAGACGACTCAACGCCGGCGATATGTTATGCCCTAAATTAATACATGATGATTAACTAACTATATTCTTCTATGTACATTTCTGAAATGCACTTTCTGTAAAGCTGCTTTGAAACAATATGTATTGTGAAAAGCGCTATACAAATAAATTTGAATTGAATTGAATTGAACTGTCATGATGACTGCAGTCACCTCATAAGCCTTGCATGAACTTACTAGCTTGTTTCCATCCAAAGCTGCAATTTTAACTTATACGCAAAGTTGTAAAATCGCATATAAAACATTTGCGAATGAAGCACCGTTTTCATTCCATGTGTCTAAGAGAACAAAATCGTCACTTTATGGAAAATTGCCACAACATATCTGTAATAAAAATGTAAGCTGCTGTAATCGGGGAAGCCATTGTGAATCTTTTTTCGTTCATCATAAATTACTTGCGCCTGAGAGCGTGCAGACGAAACACAATAAACTCATCTTGCGTTTGGAGGCGGATACCTGGTGCTTGGGAACACAATAGTTCTGGGGAGGTAATTATACTAAACCATTTTGATGACAGACTTTGTCTCAGGCATTTGAGAATGTCCAAACCAACATTTGAGATGTTGTGCAATAAAATTGTTTAGCTGATTAGTCCGGTCATCCAATCATATGTTCGTTAAAGGTGCCCTTGAATGTGAAATTGAATTTATTTTGGCATAGTGAAATAAGAAGAGTTCAGTACATGGACATGACATACAGTGAGTCTCAAACACCATTGTTTTCTCCTTCTTATTTAAATCTCGTTTTTGAAAAACACCCCTGAAAAATAGGCGAATCTCCACATAACACCGTCTGTGACGCAACAGTCGGGATCATTAATATGTACGCCTCCAAACATTTGCATATGCCAGCCCATGTTCAATGCCAGGCGGAACTGCGCAACCGAAGCATAGCAGTTGCTCAGTGTTTGGATGTACACATTAACACAAAAGTATTCTTTAGTTCCTTCATCCGAGCCTCTGAAGAAACAATGGGTTAATTTTATTTTCTCTGGAAATGCGCCGACACAACTTCCCAAAGTTGTGTATGGTCCCAACATTTCACCGACGACTGTTTCCTCAACTTGGGCAAATACAGAGCTGGCCTCGATGAACGTCTGGAAATAAATCGATTGAGCTACCAAGCAACAATTACTGCTAACTGTAACGTTAGCCTAATTGTTCAAGTTCAGACAGGTAATCTTTCTCTCAAAATCGTTCAATACTGTTTATGCATAAGTCAAGCCAGTGACTAAAATATCAACTTCAGTCATTTCTTTTAGTAGGATGAAAATAATCTTATTTAAATTGTGAACAAATTGTACAGAGAGCGATCAAACAACAATATTTCCACACAGCGCGAGTTTATCTGGACAACTCGTTATGAAATCAATGACGCACGCTACACTGCACAACGAAGCTCTGACTGTATGTACATCATCGTGTTTGCATTGGTGAAAGCATTAGAGAGAGAGCAGAAACTGCGTTGCAATGATAAGTTCTTCATTCTCGCGATCAACAGACTGTCATCTGCTTGCTCAATGCTCATCACGGCAACATTTTATGTGATGGGAATAGGGCTGTCAAAATTGCTCAAAAATGACGTTCGAATATTCCCTCTAAAAAAAACCCATATATTCGAACTATTTGAATATCTGGTTGCGCATTTTGTCAATGACGCGCATTACGTCAATAACAGGACAAATTAATACAAAGAGACACAACTACTTGTATAGTTAGTTTATTTAAGTTTAAACATATTTGACAACGTATTAACTTACACAAAACCAAGTAAATCAACTAATGGCCAAGACCGCAGACCTTTCTCTCGCTCGCACTCGCAGGCACTCTCTCTCTCTCTCTCTCTCTCTCTCGCCCTCACGCTCTCTGCGCATAACGGTTTAAATGAACAACATTAAACAAATGTTGAGTGCTGATCAAGAGTTTTGTGCAAGCAATTTAAGGTCGCGACTCTTGTCCTAAATATAGCAGGCTTCATTCGGTGATTGAAACAAATATTATTAACATTAATTGAAGTTTTACAGTATATAGAACCGACATTGAACGCTCCGAGCGAGCTGTGCTGTGGTAAACTGCTGCTAGCCTGCTAGTAGCCTACTATGGCTATTTCGAGGGCGTCTGGCCACGCCCCCATTGGCGGGCTCTGACGTGTCTGATGTAATGCTAGCTCATTGGCGCACACGTTGGAGGCGCCCGTGCCATTGGATGTGCAGTTGACGCAGCACAGCCAATGAGTGAGCCAGACAGCTGGAAAATGCGTTTTACATTTTAAGCTTCAGAATTTTGCCACTCGCAAAGCAGACAGCCGCGCCTCTGCTACCGCGGGCGTGTTTTTCCACATGATTCGAATATTAATTTTCACCTTCGAATTTCTGTTTTTTAAAACTATTCGAATATATATTCGAATTTAGAATATTCGTTGACAGCCCTAAATGGGAATAGATCTAAATACTTTAAAAACTTCTCACGATTCATTAATCTCGATAGCTGTAATAGTAAAAACGTATAATTGCTGTAGTAAAAGTATTCGAGAGAGTTTCGAATGTAATATGTAGCTATTTCATATGCAAGCATGTTAGCCAATCACAGCAGTGGGTGGTTACACTGAATCCCACAGCAGACACGCCCCTTCAAACAGAGCATTCAAATCAGAGGCTAAAATCAGGCTTGGAAAAATGCCTTTTATTTCTAAATTATGACTATTTTTTATCTAAAAAAATACTAACATTATAAGGGCAATAGGGAAACATTATAAAATAATAAAATAACCCCTATAGGGCACCTTTAAGTCACGTGAGATTTTTGTTGTATATTGAGGGATTTATTTGGTAAATGTGTTTCCATCGTAGTTTATGTGCATGTCTTCTTATCAGATATTAGAATTTTTAGGATTTATGCGCATCTTGGCAATTCCATTACAGCGTTTTTTTATGCGATATCCCAAAATTTGCATACAATAGGTGGATGGAAACATAGCTAATGATATCAAGGTGAAAAGAAATGTGTTGTGGACAAAAATCTAGTCAAATCAAATGTGTTTTTTTCAGTTTTTCAATGCCAAAGACATTGGATCATCTTTTGTCAAGGTTACTCTATGCATCTCTGAGATGATCTCATCCCCTAATGTAAAATAGCTACTCAAATCATTAATTAACCCAGCATGCAAAAGGGCTAATATCCCCGCCTGCATCTCTGTCCACAGGACAGCAGCCTACAAACCGCCCACCTCTAGGTTTCGAGGGATGCCGTGAATAGCCCAATTGCATTCTCCATTCAGAAACCCTGTCCCAGGGTTGTATTATTCATCATGAATAAATGATAAACTATTTTTGCCCTTCTGCTCGGTTCAGAGAGCTCCTGGAATAAAAATGGAGGAAAAGAAGAAAATGTCTGTGAGATAAATAAGAAGAGAAAGGCAGGGGAGGGGCAGAAGAGTGTGAAATGAGAGCACAGAGGCTGGTATCTCTCTTTCTGGCTGTATTAGAGTGGGTTTGCTGAAGGCAAGGAAAAGCCGATTTGGGATCAGAGCCGAACAACTGCATGTCACACAGGCTTCTGAGCCACTGATTGCTCTCATTGCCCCTCTCTTTGTTCTCAGAGATTGTGAGGTAACACAAGCTTAATCTACAGAACAAAACTGCAACTCAAAGAATGAAGACTCTGGACTTTTTGTCCTGACTGATATGACAATGTCTGTAATAATAATAAAAAAAGGATACTAATAATATTGTTATATGTTAGGAATTTTTGAAAGACAACTTGAAATGACATTTACAACAATTTTATCTTCAGTAATGTGACATATTACCAAGTAAAATAAAGATTTGATTGGATTGTGAAAATATTGAACATAAGATTTAGACATTATTGCATGATATTATTTTTCCTCAGAAATTTGGTTATATCAGCAAAAAAAGAAAAATTGCGTTACATGTGGAGAAAGTACTCTGATGAAATATTATGAAAACACATTTTTTTCTTATAATATGTACTGATGAACTGTTCACAATAAAACCAGGGACATTTTTGCCTGAAAAACATGTTCCATTCATTGCTCCTATAGAAACATATTCCCTGAAACAACCATTAAAAACTTCATTTTTAAAGTAAAAATGTATTTGAAAATTGAACAAAAATACAAAGTTACAAGTCCTAAAGTGTGTATTTCCTGGATGTCCGAATAGTGAGAAACCTAAGAGAAAACGTAAAAGTGCCTTACCAATTCTGCAAAATGAATGGTTTAACTTTCACACTTTCCCAACAAATGATCGTGAGCGCCATCTTAGTTCTCGCGCATGCGTCGTGGCGCTCTCGTGAACTCACGCCAGAGGCCCACACAGAAGAAAATGAATAGTTGAATAAAGTTGATATTTTTGTTTGTTTTTGCGCACAAAAAGTATCCCCGTCGCTTGATAAACTTAAGGTTGAGCCACTGTAGTCACTTGGACTATTTTAACAATGTTTATACTAACTTTTCTGGACCGGCAGAATGAAAGTGCCTAGAAGCCTATGAAGGAGTGAGCCAGCTCTCAGATTTCATAAAAAATATCTTAATCTGTGTTCCGAAGATGAACGAAAGTCTTACGGGTTGGAACAACATGAGGGTGAGTAATTACTGACAGAATTGTAATTTTTGGGTGAACTAACCCTTTAAGTAAGCGTGGATAAACGTTATTTTTAATGAAGTTTCAGTCAGATTGCATCAGTAATACACTGTTCGTTTGTTCGCTTCATTTTACTGAAGATTCTTTTTTAAACAAGAGAAGTTCGACGCAGACTTTTTCAGAGACACTGAAAATAAAAGATGATGCAGTGCCAACTATATTGTATCTGACTGTATTGTCGGGTGTTCCTCATGGCTTGGGTCCTGCTGCTACTGAGGCACAGCGGCAATTCAGTTCATGGGGATCTACCATCACCTGCTATATCCAGTGCCTTCTCTCAGGGTGTGGAAGCACGCACTGCGGTTTCTTCCACCCGCAGAGTGAGGCACCGGTGCTACAATTATCTAGCTCTGAGGAGTTACATGTTGTAAGCATCGATGCAGGGGATGCTGAGCTGGTGTAAGTTGTGATTTGCGTTGTCGCCAGACTGAATATCGACTGGCGAGCTGAGAAGCAGGACGTTCATCCTAAAAGCAAATTAGATGAATGCTTCCTGCCCTGTTGGTCACAGCCTCCTTGTCGGGCCTGCCGTTTCTTATGTACGGTGGCCGAGACAGCTCAACGCGCTGCAACTGAAGCAAACACAAATAGAGAAAAACGCGTGCAAATAGAAAAAAACGCATGCAAATAGAAAAAAGCACCTGCAAATTAAAAAAAACATCTTCATCAGTTTCACAACACACGTGTGCTCCAAATAAGGAAACGCGCTGCAAAAGTTCACAACACAACCAAATACAGAAAACGCGCTGCAAATAACACAGACCACAACGGAAATGTTTCCAGGGGAACCAAATAAGTGACGAACCCGGCTGAGACGTGCTTATTGCTCGTGAGCTTCCCTATGCCATACTCCCTTCGAAGGGTAGATTGCAGAGCCCCTTTGGAGTGAGCAAGGCTCTAGTGTGCTGTTAGGCAGCCGTGTGGAGCGCACTTGATGAAGGGAGCAACTAAAGACAACGTAATTTCCTCATTATTTTCACCTGGGATGTTCCCATGACAACGCAGCACGGTGTCGATCAGCTGGTCTTACGACAGAAATATGATGCTGTTAACATAACGGATGCAAATACATTTTTATTTATAGTTTACAAAAAAAGCTTTTAAAATATGCGTTATATATCTGTGTCTCAACTTTAAAATTTTGGACCCTACATTACCTAACATTTCTTACGAAACTTTTCTTTATGTAAATGTAATAACATGAAACAATTTGTACAGTGTAACTGATCTAAAGATAAATATCTTTCCTTCATGTTTTTCTTCTTTATCTTTTTTATTTATTTATTTTAGTTTCCAGCTCATTGTTCTTTTCTCATTTGTATTCTGATGACATTGAACATATTGTTAATATATTTTGTACATTGTATACAAGTTGTATGTCATAAAAAATGTAATCTCTGTATGTTTTGCACAAATAAATAAAGTATATTTTTTAGCTGTAAGCACCAGCACGCATAGATTTATGGATTTCTATGCCAGCACGTCCCAGCCGGGTTCGTCACTTATTTGGTTCCCCTGGAAACATTTCCGTTGTGCTCTGTGTTATTTGCAGCGCGTTTATGTATTTGGTGGTGTTGTGAGTATTTGGAGCACACGTGTGTTGTAAAACTGATGAAGATGTTTTCTTAATTTGCGTATTTTTTTTTATTTGCACGCGTTTTTTTCTATTTGCATGCGTTTTATTTTATTTGCATGTGTTTTTTTTTCTATTTGCACGCGTTGTTTTCTATTTGCATGTGTTTTCTTCTATTTGCATGTGTTTTCTTCAGTTACAGCGCGTTGAGCTCTCTCGGCCACCGTACTTATGAGTGTATAGCAGAGATGGGGGACTCGAGTCACATGACTTGACTCGAGTCAGACTCGAGTCGCAAATTTAAGGACTTGAGACTTGCTTGACTAAATTAAGAAAATGACTCGACTTGACTTTGACTTGAGATCCAATGACTTGAGACTTGACTTGACTTGAACTGTATGACTCGAGAATGACTTGATATACATTTTTATATAAATCATCGCAACATCCATTGATAAACAAAATGAAAGCAACGGAACCATTGACGTCAGTCATCAGATTCTGCGCGATTGCGTGACGCTGCACAAGCCCAGAAATAGCCTACATCGCGGTGAGCGTGCTAAATACAAAAACATCTCCCTGCATCGTTTCTTTTTGGATATAAACACTAGAAAATGACCATTTTCATGCAAGAAGATTTGTTGTACGCATAATAACTGGCAAGGGATATCGGACGACCATCACAACCTCGAACAGTCGAACTTCATTCATCACGTCTAAAAGTAAGCTATGGCTTGTTTAACCTGTTTGTTATAGTTAATTTGACTATCTTTAAATCTAGAGAGAATAATATTGGTCAAAACAGCATGCCTCTTTATACACAATTATGTTTTCAAATGTAGCTTAATGTTGTCAATATTCAAATGATAATTAATGATGGTATATGTTTTGTATAACATTTGCCACATTTCTTATTAAATCATGCTTTAAAGCCAAAAATGTTGTTCTTTCCAATGACGAAAAACAATATAGAAAACTGTTAGTTTTGTCGTTTATGTTTCTCTTAATGTTATCAGGGGGTTGGTGGCAAAAATGCCAGCAGAATTAATATGCACCCAAAATTCAAAATGTGGTGGAAAAATGGCCCTAGTATGAGTTATTTTCATAATTATAACATATATAAAAAAATATTTCCAGATTATTGGCGCGATTGCAAATGTGATGATTTTATAAAACAGTTCAGTAAACAAAGAGTGAATATTGTGATGTGACATTTTAGACATAATATTCCAAATATTTTCTGTTTTTGCTCTATTTCTCCAATGACAATAGTTCCAAACAAGCCACAGAAAGAGTTATGCGTATTTGTGATTCAGGGACCTAGTTGCTTAGTTCCACAACGAATCTGTCATTTTGAACAAATCAGTTGACTGCTTCTATGACTCGTACATTAAGACGGTGATTTGGCGCCACCTATTGGCGGCCACCTATAACTTCATAATAGGCTAAATACCAACGGCTGTTATATAACTAAAGGGGATGCCAGTTTGAAGAATGCCATTTGGTGGCATAGGAACCATTATACTTGAATTGTGAATTGTTTAATACCTTTTAATGGTCTTCTGCAATGTTTGAGGCATATTTATTTTTTCATGCTTTAATGTTGGCCTAATTTCAGTTACATTTACATTTTAGGCTATGTAGTTTGAAATTGTATTTATTTTTTATTTTTTAGATTTTTATTGTAGTAACCACTCAGCTGTATGTGGAAATGCATATTTAAAAAAATATATGTTGCAAATAAAACCATAGTCCACAACTTATGTAGTTTTAACTTATTTTAATATATAAATTCAGTGAAATCATCAAACGTTTGTATGACTTGCCAGTGACTTGTGACCCAAGCTATGACTTGACTTGACTTGCTTGACATAAGGCAGTGACTTGACTTGACTTGCTTGCTTTTATAAAAAATTGACTTGGACTTGCTTGAGACTCGAAGGTTAAGACTTGAGACTTGCTTGTGACTTGCACATGTGTGACTTACTCCCACCTCTGGTGTATAGTGCACAAACATCTCACTATTCATCAGTATTAGGCTACAGAGAGCATGGTTATGGGGTGATGCCTAAGGTGGAAGAGAAGCTAGCTAGCTATCTCGCTCCTCAGTCTACATCGTCTCTAAAGGCCTCGACATGACCCACCAAACTGGTCAGAACAACAAGGCTTTGGTGGGTAAGGCTTATTCAGCAGCTGGTCAGGCTGCAGCATGTTTGCTTACAATGCCACTGACGCTGTTACAGAGTTGCGTCTGGCCACTGATCTATCTCTCAGGGCCACCAAGGAGATGCTCAGCTACTGTTCGGACGCTCTTGCTTCCTGCTCCGCGCTTTGCCCTATCGCTTTTATGTTTTTTGATCGCTCTATCGCTTTTAGATTATATTTTATCTTTTTTTATCACCTAATTTTAACTTCAGCAAATCAGCGCAGTGCTCAAGCGCTTGATTACTACAAAAAAGCGGAATTCTTTTCTCCGACCAGCCTCCCACTGAAAGCTTACCTTCCGGGGAAGGGAAAACACAACTGCCTACATTCAAAAGGATAAGAGAAAATGCCTCTTCTGGAATCCACTTGCTGCTCTAACTGCCAGAGACTTTTACAAAGTTACTTGTGGGACCACCAAACCAGACGGAACACACAGCAGAGCTTCGTCATGGACGCCCTCAGCATACAGCCGGTGAGTCCCATGAATCTAGTGCTCCTCGACAGGCCATACTGAGTGTAGAGAAACAAGCCGATCGACTTACAAATCAATGGCACAAACAGGGAGCGAGACCCGAAGGCACTCGAGATGTCAGATTGTCACGAGCATCACATATTGCCGCAGTAGCATCCTCTACCCCAGATACGGCTCTGACGAGGATTGCAAATACTGGTCTCCTACCACCGCCTATCTTGAGAACAGATTCGAAGTATTAATGAATGAGGAATCCCCGAATGTGATGAATGTGATCGAATACAGACTGAATCAGCCAGTAGCTAACACTGCTAACTGGCGCTCAAGGTCGAGCAGACAGCGGCACTCAGCTCAGAGCGCAGCCGAGCACAGGACTCTGATAGTGGGTGACTCCATAATCAGAAACATTAGTAGCAGAGATACAACTATGTGCTGCCTTCCACAAGCAACAACTTCTGATGTAAATAGGGAAATTCAGAACATTCTGATGAAACATAAGACTGCAAATCGACTCATCATTCATGTGGGGAAGAATTATATTGATAAAGAGCAGTCAGAACTCCTTAATTTTTTGAAACACTTAAAAGACTGAAAATTCAGACATTCATCAGTGGACCACTCCCAGCAAAAGGAACAAACAGGTTTTCACGGTTGCTTGGGCTTAACACATGGCTGTAAAAAACCTGCAATATAAAAGGAGTGAACTTCATTGACAACTTCAATCTTTTCTGGAGTCAGAGGCAACTGTTTCAACAGGATGGCCACCACCCAAACAAACTTGGTTCAAGAGTGCTAAAGGACAATATCTACTTCTCCCTTAATCATCCTTCTGTAGTGTGTGCCAATCCACTCAACCTGAATGGCACACACACACCTGGACAAAGTATGAATGACCACAGGACTTCACGTCAGCACCTGAATGGACATGCGGTTGACATATCACACAAGGACAATGATAACACCATACAGCCACAACAACTTCTGCTCACGAACACAATCTCAGCTGAGCCCTGCCCACAGAGCTCACCACAGACAGACTGAGACATATTAGAATTGCTCCAAGATTCTGCTCCAAAGGACGACTTTCTGGAAAACAGCGAGGGAAACCAGGACAGCATATTACAGCCTCCGATAACACCAGAGCAACAGCCCCTCTCCCCAGACACGTTATCCCTCTCTCCAGCATCTCCACTTCTGTGCTTCTCAGAGAAAATGGAAAAACTGGTGTATGCTGGAACCAAACTATCCCACTCTTTTGCACGACAGATGTCAACCAAAAAACGGCAGGCCCCACAACCACCAAAGCCTGCGGGCCCAGCCCCTCCTCCTCCCCCTCGCCCTCCTCCTGTGAGAGCTCTTCGGCCTCTGCCACAGCGCCAGGGCTCACACCCTCCTCCATCGGCTCGAGGTGAACAAAAAACAACTGATACCAGCTCTCAGTGATATGTGTCGGGTCCCTGGCTGCTATGACAATATTAACTTTCTTAAATGTTTACAGAACAAGCGGGAACCCAGTGTGCCTGAATCTTTCTCTATTGCTGTTCAATTACATGATAGAAAGTCTAAGGCCTTCAAAAGCCGTACAGCAAACCCATCTAATCTAGTGCCTGTTACACGCCAAACTAAGATTGCTGTTGGGACAAAAAGTAAGACTGTTAAGTTAGCACTTTTAAACATTCGCTCACTTAAAAATAATTAACTTCTAGTCAACAACTTAACCACATACAACCTGGATTTTATGTTTCTAAATGAAACTTGGCTAGAAGACAGCTGTAGTGCAACAGTCCTCAATGAAACATCCCCTCCTAACTTTACTTTTATGAGTGTCTGCAGAGCGGGTAGGAGAGGCGGGGGTGTAGCTGCTCTTTTTAAAGATGTCTATCAATGTAAGCAAATATCATTTGGGAATTACCTGTCTTTTGAATATCTGGGTATTGTGTTAAAAGGTGCTCCCCGTATTTTACTTATTATTTACAGGCCTCCAAAATACTCTCCAGCCTTTTCTGAGGACTTTACAGAACTGCTATAAACAATTTCCTCAGAGTTTGACTGTTTTGCCATTGCTGGAGATTTTAACATTCACATAGACAATGCAGAAACCAATATGGCAAAAGAAATCAAAACTGTTTTAAATACTTTTGATCTGACTCAGCATGTACATGGACCCACACACAATCGTGGACACACTCTAGATTTACTAATCAGTAAGGGTCTAAACATTTCACCGATTGTTATTAAGGATGTAGCACTGTCTGATCATTTCTGTATTTTCTTTGATATATTGATCTCTCCTGCCATTGAAGCTAGATCTGTGTCCGTCAAGAAGAGATGCTTAAAGGAGAACACCAGTGTGCTATTTATGAAGGCTATATCTTTAACACCAAGCATATCTGCTGACTCTGTTGATTTTCTCCTTGATTCTTTTAACTCAAAAGTTAAAAGTGTAATTGATGATATTGCTCCTGTGAAAGTCAGGAAGAAAAGTGGTAGACAAAAAGCAAATTGGAGAAACTCAACAGCTGTGCAAAATATGAAAAGACAATGCAGAAAAGCAGAGCGCATGTGGCGGAACACAAAACTCGTAGTCCATCATAACATCTACAAAGACAGCATCCATGCTTTTAATATGGAACTTGTCACGGATTTTCAGGAAACGAACCCAATCGCAGAAGTTTGCAGACACACGGTTTATTGATAATAAAACAGGAAAACAAAACCCCACGAGGGGGGGAAAACAGCACGGGAAAAGCAAAAGACAAACAACACTAGACTAAGACTAAGACACAAACTTCACAGCAACAAAATAACTATTACAAGAAAACTTCTTTGTTTAGACAGAACTCAAGACAAGGTACTCACAAGTATTACCATGTGTGGATCCACACACAATCAATCACAATGAACCAGCACAGGATAGCAAACACAAGGGGATAAAATAGGGAGAACAGATACCGACAGCAGGTGACACTGATCAGGCAATGAAGACAAGATGAGGAAAACAAGGGGGCGGGGAAAGAGAACAAGACAACACAAGCACACAACCCAAATTCAAGGCCATGTGCCTGCACACAAAACATGGGTCTGTCATGATCCTGCCTCCACGAGTATAGCTGCCTCTAATGCTGCGTTCACACATGTTTCATATGCGTATAATGTTTCATATAATCTAGAATAGATATGGAATAAATAGCATTCAATACAAAATGAGTATCTCTCATATATTGAAATCGAGTTTTTATGTGAAAGATTTGCTTTGCACACCAAGCATTTTTGTCATATTACAAAATAATTTATTGAGGCCAAACATAAAATAACATTATAAATAGGGTTGGGTATCGGTTGGGTTTTATCCGATTCCAGTACCTACTCGGTATTTTTTAACGGGTTCCGGTGCTTAAACGGTTCTTAAATCGGTACTTAAGAAAATGAAACCGCACACACTTTATAAAAAAGTAATACCCTTTAATTTACAGGGCCAAACTGGACACAATATTAACTTAAATCTTTAAACAATATAAATACAAGTAACATATGGTAATAATAAAACCAATATAAAATAAAAATTCATATTTACATAATATCAAATGAAACAATATTGTATCAAACAATGTAATAATACTGGAGATTGCAGAGCTGCCAACTCTCACGCATTGACCGTGAGACTCACGCAAATGACCCTTTTCACACAGAAAAATCGCGGACAAAGAGGACACTGACACCGACAGACAAGACAGAGAAGGTTACGTTTGATATGGAACAAATCCACAGCTGTCAGATTCTGTCAATATTTTTACGAGATTCACACAATAAATAACGTTTTGGCTCTTTGAAATGTGACAGATCGCTGTAGCGCGTCAGTTCAAACGGCAGTCTAAACAGAATTTGTACATTAAATGGTTATATTTTATGGTATATTTCAAATAAATAAAAATATAGAATTATTAAAAATAGTCAGAATGAATTAATTGCAGAAGTGTGTGGAGAAAAACATCATGGTTACAATAGGCCAATATGTTATTTGTACTATGGAAGATACGTCATTTCTCAGGTGGGCCTAGGAATGATTTAAATTTTGTTAATTGCTTTGCACAGAGAACAATAATCATTTAACAACAGATGTTACGGCGCTTTAGTGGTTATTATACTTAGTTCCCATATGTATTATTCTAAGAACTGCTGTTGTTCTTTCATTAAGAGCTGTATATGGAAACTAAGTTAGTTGAAGATTAATTATCCTTACCAGATGGAGGTCCACACAAGTCGAGTTGTTTTCACACATGTTGCTAGCACAGTCATTGATGTCCTGCTCGCATCTCATACCAGCGTAACCAGGGTTACACAAGCAGTAAAAACTGTCCACAGCTGTAGAAAGAAACACAAAGAGACAGAAGAATCACCTTAGAAGATATGAAATAGAATTTCCTGTTTTAGAAACATATAGGCTAACAAACATTTACAGACATAATGGCATGATCTCAAGAACTTGGTTTAACAAACACTAAAATTCAAGGACGATGTAGGTACAATGCTAATCTCTTGCATCTTTTTCAGGGGTGGTTATGCAATGTTGGTGCACGGATCATAGCAAGCAATAAAAACATCCACTCAAAAATCACCCAACATTACAAACATAGAATCGTTCATAGAATACATTTTTTTATGTTTATTTGATAAAAAATACAGTAAACATTAAAATGGCTAATTATTCTTATAATTAAAAAAACAAAAACTTTTTCTATTTTAATATGTTTTAAAATGTATTTTATTATTGTGATGGCAAAGATAACTTCAGTCTTTACTGTCACATGATCATTCAGAAATCAATTTAATATGCTGATTTTTAAATGATTATCAATTTTAAAGCTGTTCTGATTCACTTTTATTGTGGAAATTTAATATTATTTATTTTAACAGAACGTTCAAAAGAACAGAATTTATTTGAAATAGCAATCTTCTGCAATATTACAAATGTCTTTACTGTCACGTTTGATCAATTTATTCAATTAAAAAAAAATCTTACTGATCCCTACATTTTGAACGGTATGTGTCTCCAATGTTTCATATCTTACAATACAATTTTATGGACTTTTAGCATCCTAACACAGTTAGCTAACCTGCAACTACAATATTTTTGTGATATGTAAATCCATAATAATGTGATGACAATACTGGATCCATGTGCAGATAATGTGGGATAACAGTACATATTGACCAATTTAAAAGTGGAATACCTTGCATAGAACAACAATTACTTTGCATATGTAACAATCACATTTAGATTTTAAGACATGACTAAACTTTCAATCTGTTTACTTAATTTTTTTACGTTCTACGTTCAAACCTAATTTTTTAAAACTCTATATTTTCCTCCACAGCCTGCAGAAGTCAAAAGACTTTTACTTTTGTCTGTAAACCTTTGTTTCTAAAGCGTATCAGTAAAATTGACTTTCTCTGCTTGTGAAATTTCGTGCTCATTTATACTTACCCCAGCAGCTGGAAACACAGTGTGTCCAATTAAATGTAAGATGTGTGTTTGTGTAGCGATCTCTTTTACAAATGCTACAAGAGTGTTGCTGTCCACTGTCTTTGCGTTGCATCTGACTTACACAAAACCTAATGACCCATTCCACAAGCCTTTAATCATTAATGGCGTTGAGGAGAAATGCATCCCCGGCCTTTCTGCTGCAAAACAGCAGCCTGTGACAGAGGTAATTGTGGGTTCTTACAGCCGCACATTTATTACCAGGCCTATGCCGAGTCCCAGGATTCTTCATTATCCCTTAGATTTACCACGTAATCTATGCTGCCACTCTGTCTTTGTGCGTGTACCTGCGATTACTCTCATTAAATTCTTACTCTCATTAAATTACTCACACCAGCTGCTCAAGAGATACACCTTGCTCTCACTCTCTTCCCACACAAACACAGCAGATCACATACCTCCTATATGGCAGACAGGCCTTAAGGGACTACTACATATGTGGAGCTGTTTTTGCTGGTGCAGTCTGGGAGGAAGTAAACAAGTAAACTTTGTCTGACTGAGCTTGTTGGAATTGGAGATGATGGTAGACAAGACAAAGTGGCTGCAGGTCGGACTACAAGTGGTGGACGAGGAATACTCGGTTGCCTGGTTACAAAATCGTCCTTCATCGCTGTCACCATCTTTCCTCAGAGCATAGTAGTTAACTGCAGGTTGCTCTGGGAGTGCAATTATTGAACTACATGTCGGTTTAGATAAAAAGCATCTGCTAAATGGCAGCTAATTAGAAGTAAGATAAAGGTGTAGTATAAGTAAAATATAAGATCGCATATCAGCACAGTTCAGTTCAGTGTATAGCACATGGTTTCTCAACCGGTGCGTCGCAAACCATTTTGAGTGGGTCACGGAGTGTGTTGTGAAAAAAACAACAACAACAAAAATACGTAATTCTAAATGTTTTCCTGATCTGATGCAAGACTTTTATTTTGAAAGACGTGCGTGAAAGCTGTTGACTCTTGATGCAGTTCAAGTAAAGAGTGCCTGAGAAAAACCTGATTCAGTATCTGCGGTCATATGAGCTTTTGTCAGGCTATTGGTGAGTGTCATTATTTGTGAATGTTATTTTCGTAACATGTTATAAAAATAAAAAGTCTCTCACCTCAGAAAAAACTAACATCCCTGTC
Source organism: Rhinichthys klamathensis goyatoka (assembly GCF_029890125.1). Lineage (NCBI taxonomy): Eukaryota > Metazoa > Chordata > Actinopteri > Cypriniformes > Leuciscidae > Rhinichthys > Rhinichthys klamathensis. The sequence continues at coordinate 753,767 of NW_026606652.1, read as the reverse complement.
CTGTAAGTCTTTATCTGACTTTTTGATTCAGATCTCTGTTTTGAACGTCATATAAACAGACTTGTGAAAGCATCAACCGGGGATTTGGAGACTGTTGTGCATGCTTATTTCCACACGGCTGGATTATTGTAATGCTTTATACTAAGGCATAAATGAAGCCTTGGTTGCATGCCTTCAGTATGTGCAACAGCAAGACTCTTAACTAATACCAGGAAAGGGATTATATATCACCTGTGTTGATACCTCTTCAATGGTTACATGTAAAATACAGAATGCAATACAAGTTGCTAATGTTTGTTTACAAAGCACTGCATGATCAGGCTCCAAAGTATATAAAAGATTTGTTAATCCCCTACCAATCTCAAAGACTCTTGAGTTCCTCTCAGAGTATGTGTTTAACTGTCCCACGGTCACGTTTGAGGCGTAGAGGAGATCTGGCTTTTGCTGCTCCTGCACTTTGGAATAAAATGCCCATAAACTGTGCTCAGACTAAAGAAGTTTAAGGCCGATTTATGCCCGATTTACTCCCGACATCTGAGAAAAAAAATCATGTCCATGGTATCAGTCGGTTCCGATCTTCGGCCCAGATTTTCTGGTTATGTGAGGCGTTTACAGATCAAATCTTAAACCTCCCAATCTGCTCACGGACATATTGGGGCTGCCCCAATAGTATCAAACATGTTTGATATTTAGGATTTTAAATCAGGATGATTACGACTATGATTACATCAGTATTTCCACAATAGCCAACTAGGAACAAGTCTACAAGGAGGCAGAAGTGATGGAACTTTTGAAATGGCGACAGCGAAACAACAAGCAGCTGTACCGGGCCGATGGACAACGGTGATGGAGAAACGGCTGGTCGAAATGTGTCGATAACACAACTGCCTTTATAATGTCTCCTCAAAAGACGTTCTTCTTTCATTTTTTCTCGCTAAGAATAAGTATTGATACAGCAAGTTTTGTTAAATTTTGTTTACATCTGCTTCCCCGTGAGATCACGTGAGGTGCTAAATCTGGCATGATAATCTTAAGAATATGTGTGTGCAGGTTTGAGACTTAAAAGAGAAAAATCTGCAAAGATTCTCCTCATGTGCATGATGCAACCACCTGATTTCACAATCGGTGGTCACAAACTCCTGTAGACTGAGCCGGGCTTTATCTATACAATCCTCATCAAGTATGGACACTTTCAAAAGTGATCTAAAGACTTATTTCATCTGGCCTTTGGCGTTTGATTAGGTCAGAGAAATGTGAATGATTTGCTGCATGATGGATGACTTGATTTTTGTGATTTATTGTTATTATGTTATAATAATTCTAGTTTTATGCTATTTATGTACAGCACTTTCACCATTCTTATGGTTTTGAAAGTGCTTTATAAATAAAATTTGAGTTGAGATTAGTTGAGTTATTTTAAGTTAATTTGAGAAAATGTGGGTCCCATAGCCAAACCGGTTGAGAATCACTGGCATAGCATACTGGTAATATGTCAAAAAGAAATTTTGTAGTCAGTTTCATGCATTAAAGTTAGACTCATTAGTAGCACTTTGTCTCAGGCGAAACCTAAAAGTCTTTAGCCACATCAGTATATGGACAAACACTTTTATATAGAACACATTGAGTTCCCAGCATGAAACTATATAGTTAATGTTAGAAGATTATTGTTTCACTGCTTGGGGATTCTACTTTATAAATGATGCTCTTATTTTCGTGATCACTGCTAGTTTTTTTTGTTGTGTGGTGATTGATTGATGTTGATTGAAGTTTATTGACTCTTACATTACATTTTCAAGAGGTCTTCTGCTTCAGAGACAAGCAGCCTTTACCAAGCAGTCATTTAAAACTGCATTATGAAGACAAATGAACATTTCAAGTATTGCTAATTGAAAATTTGCTGAACAACAGATCTGCAGCTGCCATTACAAGAGGTTGACTGAAGGAGACATTTAGTATTTAACAAATCCAAGTTGGCTAAAGTAGAGAAGACAATTATTCTTGTTGAAGTCAAGAACATTAAATAATCATGCTGGCTTAATTTTTAAAATTGTATCAACCTTATGTTAAAAATATACACTTTTTTGCTGTCTAAGACACTTTAAAAAATTGAGAAAAATTCAATGTGTCAAGATTTTGGACTTTTTCCAACTTACTGTAGTGTACTATTGTTTAGTCTAAAAAGTGCATTATGTACAGTAACCTTGCCTTCAAGGTACACTCAAAAACGTATATGACTTCATCTTGTGAGTCTATATAATTTCACAACATTTCAAACAAACACACCACTTGATACTTTAAGAGTAAAACTACAAGGAACCTCTGATTATTCTGAATGCAGGCTCTAAATTTAAAGCTCTAAAGCAGTGGTTGTCAACCTTTTTGACTTCAAGACCACCCATTGCCAGACAATATTTGAAAGCCCCCCAAGATATATATGATACTTCTGCTGTAAAAACAAATCTGCTTGTTTTTCAACCTTTTTTATTTACAGAAACTAGTGGCAATATATTAAAGTTAAAATTAAATAAAAATAATTATAAATTCATAAAATACTTAAATTCTAGAATATTTAATAACTGTTCTTAAGGGTTTATTACCAAAGAATTTACATGAATTACAAAGGCCTACATCATGCTTTGCAATCTGTAATCCTTAACTGACAACATGTATTTGATCTATGGCTTTTGTAATGATTTATGCAGGAGATGCAACACAAAAGGGCAAAAAACAGCTTATTGGATTGCTGAGGGAGAACAACACCCTGCCTTGGGCTTTGATTGTATTAACTCTGTCATTTATCATCCATTATTCAAATTACAAAGCAGCAATTATGCCTTACGGATCCTCGCTCACAGCTGGAGCAAGACACTTGTCAAAAGTACCAAAGCAAATGTGGCCTGGTCATACTGAATGGAGTAACTTGTGTCTTATAAAACTGCTTATTAAACTAAGTCATGCCAACACTGTCAAAGGGGTAAACCGACAGTGCCTTTGCTCCAAAAAGAGTGCCTCTCTAGAGTACCCATGTGCTAATGAGACTGAAGGGAAATGTTTTAAGTTTGGGAGTTCAAGGCTGAGAAATAACTACAGTATTTACCGTCGTAACAGAAGCCATGCAGACAGGGGTTGGAGCTGCACTCGTCTATGTTGATCTCACAGCGGGCCCCCGTGAAACCCTGGCGACATCGGCACCGGAAGCCCAGAGGGAAGAGGACGGGATCAGCCTCCTCCATGCACTCTGCCCCGTTATCACACGGATTAACGGCCTCACAGGGCAGCAACTCACAGTTAATCCCTGAAATTCCAAAAACAGCATGAGAAATACACTTCCATCCACAACAAAAACAACAACAATGGAAACTGTTCAACTGTTTATTGTTTACTCAAATTCAAATGATTAATTACTTAAAAGGCCTCCATTCTCACATTTAAATCAAAAGCAGCCCTGTCACCTCTAATTGACCTATGAATTTCCATGACTTTTCCAAGACGGATGCACAAAAAAACCCCATTGTTTCCTAAGGAGTTGCAAAGTATTATTTTGATGTACATTTCTATACATAATAAGTAAAAATCTAAATAATTTAAATTAAACTACTTCATGGACTACAATTTTTTTTTTATTGAATCTGAACAATCACAATAATGACGCCCTTTTCAGTCACAAATGAATAATAAAATAAAATAAATAAATACAATTAGTTAGGCTCATCTGGTTTTTAGATCTGCTACCAAAATTAGTTAGCTATTATAAAAAGACAGCAAGACAGAGATGTGTAGTCAACTTGGTCAAAACTAAAACCAGCCTCAACACAACTTATTATGGTAATAGATATTGGACCAAAACTTTTCAGTAAAGCTGGTCACTAGACTAGTCTGGTGCAAACGTTGTTTTTAGATGGGTATGTAAAATGGATCAGACAAAAATCTATACAAAACGAACAGTACAAGAACACATTACACATATTTTAGACAGATAGGTAAGAACAACAAGCAGCAATTATCGGGGCCAAGCACAAAGAACACGATAAGCATCAGGGAGCATCAGACCAACATAAACATTGAGCAATTAAAGACGTATTAAGATGATTTAGGCAAAAATTGTTGAAAAATTATAAGTACAGTCACTAGTAATATGATTGAATGGTTCATAACTTTCGACCAATAGGTGGCGCTGTGACCAAATTGATGTGGTGTGGTCAGAGTAAGGTGACAATGACACAGGCAGAGTTTGGTGTCAATATGATAAAGCACTGCAGAGATCCAGCTTAGAGTCGTTTTGGCATCATGCCATCATCTATATTGATGCGTCTGTCGACAAGAAATCCTTAACTTTTTTGTCGGCCCAGTCGAAGAGGACTCGAATTTGGTGAAAATCGGATTAACGGTCAAGGAGGAGTTTGACAAAGTAGGTTTTTAAAGAAATTCAAAATGGCGGACAGGAAGTTTGGCCAACTCCGACAACATTGATATCTATGTTCTTGGCGTGGCCCAATGAATCTATTAAGACCAGTCTCATGACAATAGGCAAAATTAATCAAAAGCTATTAGAATTTATTAAATTTTCATTGTAACTTTTGACCACAAGGTCTCGAAACTTTTTGAGTACGTTCAGGGCATGGTGCCGATGGCACATACTGAGATTCGTAAGATACACCAATGCATTCATAATACCCTTTTATATGATAAAACTGTATAGTAGTAAGTGCCAATTTCATGTTTTGTTCAATTATAGCTCCACCAAGTGGCGCAATCCCACCACTTTTTTATGTGTCCTCAGAGTGTGTCCATAAGTGAAGAAGAGGAAGAAGAAGTAGTGGTAACACTTTATTTTAAGGTGCTTGTAATAAGCAGTAATTAACAGTTAATAAGACACTTATAAGACCTTATAAGACACTTATAAGACCTTATAAGATGCATATAAGATGCATATAAGCATTAACTACTTCATATAAGGGTTAATTAAAGGTCCAGGCCCTGAAGAGATCAGGGAAACTACTCCCTCTTGGGAAGGTCAATTTTTAAGGGCCTGGGAGTGTTACCGAGGGCCAAGGGCCTGGGAGTGTTTGTGTTACCATTTATGTTTGTTCGGCTGTTCTAAAAGTGCAATGTATTGATACTTGAGAAATGTATTATTTAATTTAATTTATTTATTATCATTAGTTAATGCTTATATGCATCTTATATGCATCTTATAAGGTCTTATAAGTGTCTTATTAACTGTTAATTACTGCTTATTACAAGCACCTTAAAATAAAGTGTTACCGAAGTGGTTTTATTTAAAAAGCGGCTTTCCGTAGCTCAAGGTCGCTTTACATTGTACATTACAATCCATTTACAAACCCACACACACATTACAATCACATAAGGACACATTTAGTCACATTATTCAAAATGCACGTTAAATAGATATGTTTTTAGCTGAGTCTTGAATGTAGCCAAAGATGAGATATTACGAAGTGTAACTGTGCGTTTACACCGGACGCGAATAGCGCGTCAAATTCGCGTCTACCGCGTCTAGTTTGACGCTTGACCACTTTGTGGTAATTCGCGTGTCAATGGCGAAATTGACGGGCGTAAAAACAAAAGTTTGAAGCGAAATGTACGCGCGTCAGAGGCGAAATCCGGAGGCGAAAGTTTCGAAACCCGTTGACGGCCATCTTTTTAGATGTTTATCGAGCATTAGCATTAGCATTATTCGAGAGAGTCACCGCTCGTATATGCTCTGGAGAGCAGAAACAGCTGCGTAGGGGACATCGTCGCTGTACTCGGGTCCACCAGACCCTCCGGAGGGTTTCAGGAGTTTCACAATTTGCTCCAGGAGCTAGGTTTGGTGGACCTATAGTCTCAGCCTCAGACGTCACGCCCACGGAACGTTGGCTAAACGTCTGATGCATATGGTACACTTAACTGGAAACACTTCAGGAATGTCGAAGTCGTCATCTGATTGGTTGAATTTTATCGGATTTCCGGGGGGCGCGAGTCTCGCGTTTATTTTCGGTCTGCCGGGAAACAAAGCGCAGACGTGTGATTGCGGAAGAAAAACTGTTGTGTGAGTGACAATGAGCATTTATCAAGATCAGCTAAACGTAGGATTCTCAAAAGTATGCGAGGTTCACGGCGTAGACTCTTTAAGAGATGTCCAGGAGTTTTGTTTGAGGCACTTAGTGGAGACAAAAAGAGATATTTTAGCCTGTTTGCCGACGGGATTTGGGAAGAGTATTATTTTCCAAGCCTGCCCGACCCGTTGTCAGCATTTATAAGGATTCCCAGCAGATCCAACTTTACTAGTTGTGTGTCCCCTCCTATCTATACATAGCTGTCAACCCTCCCGTTTTTTCCGGGTTTCTCACGTATTTTAGCTCTTTTCCCGCTGTCTTCCCGTTTTATTATTTTCCCGTAAAATATCCCGTATTTTTACGCTCTGATTGTGTGAGACGTACTACATGCTCGGGCAGATTCGGCTTGAAGTCGTTCATCGTCGGATGCGGCGCCGCGCGCTCTGTTACAAAAAAAGCTGTGCACACAGCCAAGGGAAATGGGGTCTTGCCTGTCTTGCGCACCCAACGCGTAATCTTTGCCGCGCTCGTGCGGACGCGTCAAGTATAAACAATTCCGTGTCAGCGCGCGCTTTGATCGGTAAAGGAGCACAGACCTCTCCCTAATCATCTCCAGCAGCCCCCGAAGCACCACGTACCGTTTCCCTCGTAAGCTGATATTAGTTTTTAAACATTCTCTGATAAAAAATGTTTAAAAAATGACACACTTTCTCTCATACACACACACACTGTCTCTTTCTCTCTCACTCATTTGTAGTTATAAACTCTTTAGACTTTTAATGATTAGTGCTTTATTTTTAAAGTTTGTGGTGGGTAAGAATCGTGTAAAAAAATTCCCTTATTTTGGAGATGGATTCCGGGAAATCTCCCTTATATTCAATGTTGACAGCTATGATCTATTATGGAAGATCAAGTGAAATACCTAACTGTGAAGGGGATATCAGCCGCATTTGCGGGCAAACATGAAACAACAGACGCTGACATCGCAGCTGGCCGATTCAGTATTGTGTTCGGTTTTCTTCTCCTCCTTTGATTTTCTATGCTGACTGACTTGTTGCACGCCGGTCTGTTGTTGTGGGGACATTTCCACGTGACGCTGAACGAAACGAACTGTAATTGGTTGTTTGACATGTCGGTCAAACGGCCTTATGGGCGGGCCTTGGCCAAAGAAAGCTGCTATGAGTTCCAGACCTTCAGCCGTCAGTCTGAAGGTCTGGCTACGCGAGACTAGTGGACCTATAACGGTGAGGACGCTGACGAGGACAGCGTAGGCCGTATAAGGCCTCGGCCTCGAGTGGTCTATGCCTGTCGAGCCCGCGCTCTACAGCCCGGCGCGAGGTTCACCCTCGCCCGCACCCACCTAATCTGTCATTTATTTTTGTTTTGATAATAAATGGAGCCAGCCTCCAAAAGTGAAACCTGTCCTGTGTTTTTATTAAAAGTTTTTATACACTAAATTGTGTTTGTTGTCTTTACATTAGAATAATAATGTTTCATATAATCTAGAATAGATATGGAATAAATAGCATTCAATACAAAATGAGTATCTCTTATATATTGAAATCGAGTTTTTATGTGAAAGATTTGCTTTGCACACCAAGCATTTTTGTCATATTACAAAATAATTTATTGAGCCCAAACATAAAATAACATTATAAACTGTCACTTCACCACATGACAGCAGCAAGCAGGCTCCTGATTGGTTAACGCGGCGCGAATTGACGCAGAAGTTCAGATTTTTCAACTCGGGCGGCAGACGCGAATTCGCGTCAAACACCAGAATGCACAAAAAGCACTACATTAAACATTCGCGCGTAACGCGCTTAACACGGCAGACGCTCAATTCGCGCCATTCACGCAAACTTGACGCGCGAATGAGGCGTATTCGCGTCTACCGTGCCGCGCTCTACGCCTCATTCGCGCCGCAGGATTTTTTTTACGCGCGTAACGCGTCTTTGCATTGACTTAACATTGAAATCACTCGCGCCTGACACGCTATTCGCGTCCGGTGTGAACGCACCATAAGGGGTAGTGAATTACATAATTTAGGAGCATTAACACTAAACCTTCCACCTGCAGTAGACAACCGGAAACGAGGGATGGACGATAAACCAAGTTCAGCTGATCTAAGGGACCGGGCAGGGCGGTAAGAGTAAAGTAGATCAGACAGATATGGAGGTCCAATATAATTTAGGATCGAGGTTATATCCGCGGATTAGGCGGGTCAAGTAATACAAATAAAATTCTAATTAATTGTGAGTGGGTCGCAGGTGGATATGATATATCATTAATAACGTAAATATTAACTACATTTTCTAAAATATGAGCATGTTTAAAACATAATTTTTCCGCCAGGCAGACCTGCATTAATTTGCACACCCATTAAGATACGCTATGCGAGTTGCGCGGGGTCCGCTATTTTAAACAGAAATGGAGGCAAAACAGGTCAGAGAGAATTAAAAATGGAGAATTAAAAACAAAGCAAAAAGGAAGGAAAGAAAATTCTCCGTGTGGGAGCGTTTTAGCGAAGTGGTTAACGAGGATGAATCAAGTGCTGGGTATGTAATATGCAATGGCTGTGAAGTGTCTGTGTGTGTGTGTGTGTGTGCGTGTTCGCCTGTTTGGGAAGCCCAGTGACAGAAAGAGTGGCATTCCAGTTTAGGTTTCAAGGGAGTAAAGCCTGTGTTTATGTCATTAAGAAAATTAAATTTTGTCAATAAATTTTGTTTTAAATAAATGTTCATAAATGTTTAGTGTATGTTACCATTAGAAATGCATGCATCAGCTCTCTAGCGTCGCCGAGTTGAAGGTGATCATCCATTTATTATCACGCTTAACACATAAGAATAATTGTAATTTGACCATCGGGTGCGGGTTGGGTGCGGATATCTAAATCAGAGAAAATGATTGGTGCGGGTGGGTGGCAGATGGATGATTTGTTTTTGGCTGCGAATTCAGGTGACGTTGGAGCTGATTTCTAGCATCTCTAGTGTCCATATATAATTGTGTCAACTTTGGTGAAAATATCTCATTTTGTTTAGGAGTTATAGAAATATATATTTATGAGAACACAAAAAAAAAATCACCCATGTCCGACTTTGATTGAACTTTTTTTTGCCACTTACAATAAACATTTTGACATATGGTTAACAGTGTATAGCCACCGACCTATCTTTTTAAAATTTCCTATTGTGGTTTCGTCTGCGTTAGATAAACGGTTTTGAAGATATTTGCAAAAATGGTTTAAACGCTAAATCACAACGTTGCTCAAACCATAGGGCGAAACCTAGTATGTTTGGTATTGTTGGACTTGGCAAGGATTCAGGAATCTTTCAGGACACGGGGGAACTCCCGTGAAAATAAGTCAACCACACCCAAGTTATAAGCATGTGAATATTTGATTTTACCACTAGGTGACGGTGGCTCGAAACTTCTCAGGCTCCTTCAGGGCATCGTGCCGATGGCCCATGCTGAGTTTCGTAACAATACGTTTACGCATTCATAAAATACAGCATTCTGCAAAATTCAAAATGGTCAACAAGGGAAAATTGGATATCATTGGACTCGGCATGTTGCCCTGAATCATTTATGATTTTTGGGCAAACCTTTCCATTTTCCAGCAAAAATAGCCATTTTTAATATCTCCGGTGAGGCTGTGCCAAAATGCTGCACATTCTCTCAGGTCATGCTTGTGAGGATATGTGCCACGGTTGGTCCAAATACGCTAAAGCGTTGTGGAAATATAGCCTCACTTCCAATTTGGAGTACTCTTCGTCTAATTCATTCCCAAGTTTTTCGAGAACGGTAAAGTTTATCAAAAAGTTTCGAATAACTTTTGCCAGCATGGTCTGAAGATGATGCGAGCCAATTTTGGTGAAAATCTGACTCCAGAGCGGAATAATAATAATAATAAGAACGCCGAACGATTACAATAGGTGCCTACGCACCTTTGGTGCCTGGCCCCTAATTAATAACATGCCTTAGATTGTCTAATTACACACATGGCATTGTTTGGTTCTGGCTGCTACAAACTTTCAGGGCCAGATGTACTAACGCTTTGCGCCCACTTCAGGCGTATCTGTTTCGCCAAGTGAGTGAGGTGAGGTATGTACGAACGGGACGCACCGAGATGAAAACGCAGACTGCCTGTCGCGGGAACTGAAAATGGCAAAATGTGCTTTTCATGTCATGCATATGCATTCATGGGATGGTCAAGGGGAAAGTGGGAGTGTCACATAAAGAGATGGGAGGGGAAGCGTAAACTGCGCCTAATTATGTATTCCGCGTTATGTACAGAAAAAGCCAGTTAAAGCGCGCCTCTATTTTGCGCTGAAAATTCTCCGCCTCTTAAAAGCAGGTGTAACTTAGGAAGCGGGATTCCTGGCACATGCCTTCTGGTAAAATGGCAGCAGTAATCTGAGCAAGACGAAGACATAGGCTAAGGAGACGAGCTGAAAAGATTTTTGCCACAAGAATCACACTTTTTCAGTCGAGTAAAAACGAAATTATTAAGCGTTACAGATTACATTTACATTTATTCATTTAGCTGACGCTTTTATCCAAAGCGACTTACAATTGCTATATATGTCAGAGGTCGCACACCTCTGGAGCAACTAGGGGTTAAGTGTCTTGCTCAGGGACACATTGGTGTCTCACAGTGGATTTGAACCTGGGTCTCTCATGCCAAAGGCATGTGTCTTATCCACTGCGCCATCACCACCCCTTTAGCAGATTAAGCAGCTACGCAATATTACAGTTACTAGAAGAAATCAAAGATGACATCGAATCTCCGACTCAGCGTTCACATTCCATTCCAGCAGTTGTGAAACTCCTCGCTACACTACAATTATTGGCCTCAGGATCATTTCAAACAGTCGTAGCATCAGCAGTGAGAGGAGGAGGCCCATTCAATTGCGCGTTTAAATACGCACAATTTACGGTTATAGTGGGTGGGGATTACCTGATGAACTGCAAGTTTGGTACATAACACGCACACTGCGGTTTCACATCAAGCGCTTTCTGCGTCTTGGCCATGGTGCTATTAACGCCACGTTCGCAAATGTTCGTACATCTGGCCCTCAGAGTTTCAATTAACACGCATAGACTGCACACTGTATTTTAGCCACAGTCTAGATACTAGATCAGTTAGTAAAGGATAGCTGTGTAAAGGGTAGTTTAATGTTCTCATAATACCCCCACATAAACACTATGCATGTGTGTCTCAACAGAGCATGTGAAGCTGTCAGTGCCTTTTTTCCTCGATTTCAATACAGAATAACCGATATCATCATTATCCCTGACAACCTAATTTGCGCGTCTAATGGAAGCATGATCCGTGATCTCTGTTTGAATATAAGCAGCAATGACTGAGCCGCCTGATCGATTTTAGATGAGCTGCATTCTGTGTCTGGAATTGACCAGCTGAGCATCACACATACACAAAAAAACAAACAAAAAACAAAACAAAACAAAAAACAAACAAACAAACAGAGAAAACCCAATAATGTACGTAATATAGCTGTGTAAAACAGGTGTATACACAAAGCAGATAAGATTTCAGCAGTTCCTGATCTGAATAAAATAGTCAAAGAGCACAGCACTCTAGAGGGAAATTGTCCTGACATTTGGGTCTGATTTGATCCACTTCTGAAATGAACAAGCTTACCATAATGTGTGTGTATATGAATGTGGGGCTTAATAAAAAAATATCTTCACCAAAATGTTCAACAAGAAGTCAATTTTGAGGTTAACATCACACAATTGTTAAAGAGATTAAAGAGAATCCCATTTTTACCTGCCAAAAATGCCACCAAAAAGTAGACTATAAAGCAACTTGCTGAAACCAGATTATGTTGAGTGCAAGTCTTTCACAGAATATGAATTTCTATTTTTATTTTCATATTTTACAATTTATGTTTATTTGTTTTCAAATATACTTTGCATTATACATTTTACTGGACATAAATACAATTTAAATTCATTTAAATTAATCAATTTTGTGGAAAATGAAGATGTCGATGTGGCAATGCTGACTGCATGAGTTCAGACAGGTGAGAGGAATGCTCTCTGAAGTTAATTAACTCTACTTTTCTTCACCCTTCACCCCACTCCCTCAGTCTTCATTACCTTTGAATGGAGCCACACATCGGCAGTAGTAATTACTCGGTTGGTCAATGCAGGTGCCTCCATTCTTACAGGGATATGAGACACACTCATCGATGTCCAGTGAGCACTCGGGACCTTTAACGCACAATATAAAACGAAAAATAAAAGTTATCATGCAAGTGAGATCATTGAAGGAAGCTCATCTCTCTTTTCAAGACACATGAGAGGCAGTTTTCCTGTCTATAAAACATAAATGACCTAAATAAAACAACACATTCATATTCAACAGCTTCAGGTTTTTTTTTTTTTGTTTTTTTTTTCAGGCTTGGGCCCCATGAGACCAATAGAGAACCAATGGAGAAATAATCAATGTGATAATGTACTAAAAAAAAACATTAGACACACCAGAGAAACCTGTAGGGCAAATGCATTTAAAGCCATCTGAGAGGTCCAAACACGTGCCATTGTTCATGCATGGTGATGACTGGCATTCATCTATGTTTATTTCACATAAACTGCCTGAGAAGTAACAGAAAAAGAGAAAGGCACACACAAAGAAGAAAATAAGAATGAGAGTTGTCATAGAAATTCCCATGCCAACCAATTATAAACAGAAGTTTTCACTGCACAAAGAATCTGGAATAAAAGTAAAAAAACAAAAACAAATCTAAAATCCCTTTTAAGCCTTCGAGCAATATACCTTCTGGTTTGAAATGAAAGTAGATGAATTTACATTCTGTTGGGCAGAAAGTTCTTAAAATATACTGAGAGCTTGAGTTGCCAAATGAGCCTATTTCCTTTCCAATTTGCATGAACATGAAAGAATTAAGTGGAAATTACTATTGAAATAGAAATTTAATGTGGTTGGATAAGAACTAAAAGTGCCCCCCAGTTTTAAAGAGGAGTTTGTAAACTAAACATGACACACTAAATGATCATATCTCTTCAAGCTTCAAGTGTACAATTTTTTTCGATATTAAAATGCTTCTATCCCAGTTTTAAGTGCAGACTGCAGAGACAGCTCGAAGTAAGCCATTTGCAGGTAAACTTTCCTGTGGCCATTTAAAAACATTGCTCTATTTGTTTGAAAGGTCCGTCAACTTCTGGCTCAACCAGACCACTTTCACATAATCTGATGACGCATAATTTGAGTTACTAACATTGTAAATTGTATATTTTCATTTTCAAATTTAATGTAATTTATAACACTATACTTTGTGTTTTCTTACCTTGGCATTACATTTCAGCAAACTAGTTAACACTGCTGCATGAGTGTTTCTACGGCTGACGGAGTGACGGCAATGCATCTCTCAATATTTTTTTTTTTTTGGGGGCTTTCACTACTCAGTCAAATGGGAATGAAAAATTATATTTGTAGTAGTTTCTGTTCACCAATATAGAAGTTTACCCAACTTTGAGGATTTCCACATCTGAGAACCCCACAATGTGAATAGTGGTTGCGGGTTTTTTATGGACAAAAAATTACACACTTCACCTTTAAGCACCACGAATAAGACAAATCTATTTTTAACTGATACTACTACTAGCACTACTAATACAACTTCAATATTATTTATAACTAAATAAATACAACAACACCCATGTTCCTTTTTTAAGACGGCAAGAGGCCATAATGTTGCTATGGTTATTACCATTGCAGGTTCAGGAGTGACACCTAATCTACAGTCTGTAACTCCCGCAAATATAGTTTAAGGACTTAATCCCACACTTAAACGTGGTTGTCAATTTCAAAATGTAACTGTGTGGCCTTTGTCACCCAAATTCAGCCCGTGAAACTCAGATGGCAGGAAGGAATTATGTACCTGTGGTCCCGGCAGGGCAGAGACAGCTGAAGGAGTTAAGCTCATCTGAGCAGGAAGCTCCATTCTGACAGGGTTGACTAAGACACTCATTTACTTCAATCTCACAGTGATTACCTTGAAAAGAAGGGCAAAGGTTCATTTCATTAAGGATTTCCTTGCAAATACAGGGGCCGAGATGCCGCTTCAAATAAAATAGTCCACGGCTAATGATGAGGTGCTATAGAAATGGAAGAAATAAAAAAACAACACCCCTTCTCCTTGGTCAAATGGATGCCAGTAAATGTAATGGCACGGCTATATGCAGCTTAGAAAATTCCTTGATAAGCAGACGGTCAACTAATATCTTACAATACAGGAGCAGATTTGAGGTCGCAGGCCTTTTAAACACAGCTCAACAGAGGGGAATTGAATGTTAGAAAACTGGCCAAAGGAAAAATTGCTCTAGAAAATTGCTTGTGGTGAACTTACCAACAAACCCAGGTGCACAGAAACAGTCGTAGGCATTGATACCATCTTTACAGATACTGAGTGCACCACAGGGCTTATCAAAACAGTCATCAATGTTTACCTCACAGAATCGTCCTTGTAACCCTATGAAGAAATCAAAATAGGGTGAGGGTTAAATGGATGCTTTAGTGAAAGTGTGGACAGAGGGACTGGCAGGAGACAGACTATTAGAAATCACTCTTACCAGGCAAACATTCACACACGAAGCCCAGAGGGAGATTTACACACTTTGATCCGTGATGACACAATCCCTCGACGCAGTGACTGATGGAAGTTTCACAAAACAGGCCCGTATAGCCATGGTGACACGTGCACTTGAAACTGCCCCGCTGTTCTTCGCACATGGAAGTGCCCTTCGTATCACACGGGTTGGAAGAGCAGCCCGTAGCCGGCATGGAGCAGTCATGTCCTGTGAATCCTGTGTGAAATGGGATGAAAGCACTGATTGATGTGGACTGGGTTCAGTGGAGACACTTCAGCTGTCATGCCTCAGTTGACACTGTTGCCAAATGCTACTTCATGCCTTTACATCCTCTAGAAGTGGTATAAACAGACATAAAACACAAATATAATGCCAGACAATTAACATACAATAGAAAAAAGAATTGCTGCAGGATGCAGGTTACATTACTTGCACTCAAATATTCAACTCAGCTCAGTTGTGCTCAACGCAATAGCATATTTTGTATTTTTGGGACCTTGACTTTTCAAAAACAAACGGATACATCATGCCAATAAACGTAATGAAGTAAACCCAATAAAACTTAAGCCAACCTCACCAGTAAAACGGTTTACACAAAAATCGAAATCTGTGGTATAGGGACCGTATTTCACTTGGTGGACATTTGCAATAGGTCTGTCCTCTCAGACTATAGCAGGTACCAATGTATGGGCAGACCTTAACCAGGGATGTGCAATCAGTGTCAGCCATGGAACCGTTCTTATCTTGGAGAGGCAGCAGATAAAAAACAACAACTCAAGTGATGTAGAGGTCACAACCCAAGAACACGTCCTGTCATCAAAGTTCCAATCAAGTGGCATGTAATTGACATTGCTAATCTAAGACAGCCAACAACTGAAGAGTAAACAACACCTTGGATTGGAAGTGTTTACTTCTTTATTAGTCTTTTGATTGCGTCATATTTTCTGCACAAATGAATGCACAAATGCTCCTTTAAATTAATATGATGCCATAAAAACGGCAAACAGTAGTGGCCAAAAGTGATGACCGGAGGCGATATTTGATATTTTTTAATATCTTTAATATATTTTATCTTTAAAATATTTTAAATATGAGGGAAGAACAAAACACGAAACTTGGTTAAGGTATTTATCTGACAAAATGATTTGGCAAAAAAGGAAACTACAGATACAGGTTTTATTTTACTATGCAAAAAAAAAAAAAAAACAGGCCTTTTTTCACAGGTTACAACATATTTAATTTGTTCTCTGTTGTTTTGCATGTTGTCATAATTTCTTTGTATGGCACCCTGGCCAGATATTATGCCCCCACAATTTGGCATGTTTCACTGTGTTATCACAAATAAAACAATTGACTTCAAGCACAACTATGCAATATGCTTACAAAATCTTTAAAAAAGTTTTAAGATGTCAACTTTCCTAGGCCGGACATCACTTACTGTATAATGCTAAAAATAAGACACTATACTCACTGCTTGACATGACAAATACCCAGAATTACCCATATATTTGTATTTACGCTCATTGTATTATTTTAACTTTTACTAGAGGGTTTCCATTTAATTTATTATGTAGTTACGTAACAATTACTTTAATATCAATATATATATACATATATATA
Source organism: Rhinichthys klamathensis goyatoka (assembly GCF_029890125.1). Classification (NCBI taxonomy): domain Eukaryota; kingdom Metazoa; phylum Chordata; class Actinopteri; order Cypriniformes; family Leuciscidae; genus Rhinichthys; species Rhinichthys klamathensis. The sequence continues at coordinate 737,451 of NW_026606652.1, read as the reverse complement.
TATATATTTTTTTATTTTTTTTTTACAAATGTGGAGCTACAATAGCCACAAATGAGTGATCATGTCCTCAAGGGCTTTCAAAGGATATGCATACTAATACTAATGTCCAATCTCCTCTTCTACTTGAATGGGGCAGTGACATTGAGGCAGTTGTTTAGAGCAGACAAGGCCTGTGAATTTCAGTACAATCAATGGGACATCTGAACTGCCACCATCCCTCTTTCAGAGCTTGTTGCAGAGACATTGATGTTTATTTAAATTTAAAGAGTGATTGCTATGCTGGCACTATTTAGAGTTTAATCTATGCTCCTCATTTGAAAGCCTCTGGTATTCTCCTGTGTGCTAACTTGTACTGTCAACTAAGGCCATTCTGGACAATACATCTGCAAAAATTACAACCCTGAAAAAGATCTCACTGGGCCGTAGACTCTTTAAAAAGAGCAGAGATCAGTCTAAATATTCATCAAAAACCTGTTTTTATAGAACACTGTATGATGCCTTATAACTCCAGCCTTTTAACTTACTATGCCTTATAATGTCCCAAAAATATGAATAATAAAAAAGTATCTACTAAAATTCCCTAGGAGAAAAAAATACACATAAAATACGCAAACTGAAAGATGGAAGATTACTGCAGTATGTTGTTAGGAAAAAAATCTGAAAAGCAGCAAAAGTCTAAAACTTATCCCCCTTTAATATAATTTAGAAGCAACTGAAATGTAAAAGATCTCGTTATGATTTTTCTAATTACCCAAATTAACAGCTATTCTAGTCATGCAAGTACACATCTTTTACTAGGAAAAGTCCAAAATCTCCAAAACTGTTTGCTTGACACTTCCATTACAGTAATGACCAAATCAACAATAAAATCCGGCTTATTCAGGTCAAATCATACTAAAAAGGCTGAAAATAATTGCCCAGCCAATGTGAATGCGTGTTGAGGATCCAAATGCAGTGTTTTTGTCAGGAGTCTAGTCTTATTCCTCTGCTTGTTTCTCTCTCTCTTTCACTTGTGCTCTCGCACAGCTGAACCCATTCTTAATCAGCGTTCACTCTCCTGCTCTCCTCACACCTGTTTCCCTTTTGCCCTGATTTTCTGGCTATTTAGACCTCATGTTCTTTTCCCCTCTTGTCGGTTTATTGTTTGTTCATTCATGTCCGTCACTGACTTCTGTATATCGTTGCTACAGTTTCTTGTCCTGTGTGTACGCATATGTCAGATGAGTTACTGCTCCGGCTATCCTGTGTCAAGTCTGATTCTCTGTGCTGCGGTTACTGCCTGGTGGAGTCTGCGCTTGCCTATTCCTGCGAGCACTACCTGACCGCGAACCTGTGACGATCATCCGGCCTGGTTTCTCTCTGGAGATAATTTTCCTGTTCTGCGTTCAAGACTACCTGTGATCGGCAGACAGCCTGTGTTGCATTTATCATTTTCCTTTTCAATAAATCATTAACCTGCTTTCGCTTTTGGGTCTATTTCGAACTGTTACAGAATAAACCGACCATGACGGACCCAGCGAACGATTTAACCATCCGCTCGGCTGTTGAACTGCAGGGTGCACTGCTGGGCAGACATTCCGATGAATTAGCTGCCGCCAGACACGCTGTGGATTCACTCGCTGCCCAGGTGTCGGATCTGACTGGTCAGCTTCATCACCTGCGCCAAGACCAGTCTTCTCCTGGGTCGCGACACACCGCCGAGCCTCGTATCAACAATCCTCCCTGCTACTCTGGTGAGCCTACTGAGTGCCGTGCATTTCTTACCCACTGTGAAGTCATATTTTCTCTTCAGCCTGTCACGTATGCCTCCGATCGTTCCAAGGTTGCGTATGTGGTTTCCCTTCTCACTAGTCGAGCCCGGGAATGGGGAACGGCTGTCTGGGAGGCTGGAGCTGATTGCTGCGACCAGTTTGATTCATTCAAGGAGGAGATGTTGAAAGTTTTCGACCGTTCTGTCTTCGGGCGCGAGGCTTCTCGTCAGTTGGCTGTGCTTCGTCAAGGAAGGCGCTCCGCAGCTGATTATGCCATTGAATTTAAGACTTTATCTGCTACTTGCGAATGGAATGAAGCAGCACTCACGGCACGTTTTCTGGAGGGCTTGAATGATGAGCTTAAGGACGATATTTTTGCTCGAGAATTTCCCTCTAGTCTGGATGAGTTGGTTGAATTAGCCATTCGTTTAGACAACCGTTTCGACTTACGCCGACGTGCTCGCTCTGACGTCACGGGATTCCGGGGAGCCCCATGCACTCAAACTGCGTCACCTGAACCTCATCCTGAATCTGAGCCAATGCAGCTAGGGAGAATTCACCTCTCTTCTGCTGAACGCCAACGCCGTATTCGAGAGAGGCTGTGCCTTTACTGCGGTGGCACGGGTCACTTTGCTGCCACATGTTCGGTAAAAGAGAGAGCTCGCCAGTAGTTAGGGGAATATTGGCGAGCGCTACTCCACTATCCCCATCCTTCAGTTCCCGCTCCATGATTTCAGCCGTCCTCCGCTGGGGCACCAGTTCTGTTGTCTGCTCCGCTCTTATTGACTCCGGGGCTGAGGGGAATTTTGTCGATGAGAGGTGGGCTATTGAACATAGTTTGCCCCTTCATGAATTAAAAGAGACACCCACAGCCCTCGCCCTGGATGGCCGCGTTCTTTCCAATATTCACCTGGCTACTGCCCTGGTGAGTCTCACCACGTCTGGCAACCACCAAGAAAATATTAGTTTTTTTGTTTTTCAGTCTCCTATGGCCCCCATTGTCCTAGGACATCCATGGTTAACTAAGCACAATCCACATGTTAACTGGTCTGATAGTTCTATTGTTTCTTGGAGCTTGTCTTGTCATACCAATTGTCTTGTCTCTGCTGTTCCCTCTGTTTCTTCTTTGTCTGTTTTTCAGGAGGAGTCTATTGATGTATCTGGGGTTCCGGAGGAATATCACGATCTGCGAGCGGTGTTCAGTCGATCCCGGGCCGCTTCTCTCCCTCCCCATCGTCCTTATGATTGTAGTATCGACCTTCTCCCTGGCACCACTCCTCCCCGTGGGCGTTTGTATTCTCTATCCGCTCCTGAACGTGAGGCGCTCGAGAAGTACCTTGATACTTCACTCATGGCCGGAACTATCGTTCCTTCCTCCTCCCCCGCCGGTGCGGGATTTTTCTTCGTGAAAAAGAAAGACGGCTCTTTGCGCCCCTGCATCGATTATCGTGGACTGAATGACATCACCATTAAGAACCGGTATCCTTTACCATTGATGTCATCAGCCTTCGAGATCTTGCAGGGGGCAAAGGTTTTCACGAAGTTAGATCTTCGTAACGCGTACCACTTAGTGCGCATCAAGGAGGGGGATGAGTGGAAGACGGCGTTTAATACTCCGTTGGGGCACTTTGAATATCGGGTTTTACCGTTCGGGCTGGTAAACGCCCCAGCCGTTTTTCAAGCGCTCGTAAACGATGTATTAAGAGACATGCTCAACATTTTCGTCTTTGTGTACCTGGATGATATCCTCATTTTCTCCCCATCTCTCCAGGTACACACCCAACATGTGCGCCGCGTATTACAGCGGCTATTAGAGAATCGCCTCTATGTTAAGGCAGAGAAATGCGCGTTTCATGTCCAGTCAGTTACTTTCCTTGGTTCGGTCGTGTCTGCGGAGGGCATAAGCATGGACCCCTCCAAGGTTCAGGCAGTCACTGACTGGCCTGTTCCTGAGTCTCGCTCGGCGCTTCAGCGTTTTTTGGGGTTTGCAAACTTTTATCGCCGTTTTATTAGAAATTTCAGTCAGGTTGCCGCCCCTTTGACTGCGCTCACGTCCGCGAAGTGTCGTTTTGTCTGGTCCGAGGCGGCTCAATGTGCATTTGTGCATCTTAAAAGTTTGTTCACATCCGCTCCCATTCTGATTTCGCCTGATCCTAAGAACCAGTTCATAGTCGAGGTGGACGCGTCTGACGTCGGGGTGGGAGCGGTTCTCTCGCAGCGCTCTGCTCTTGATCAAAAGGTTCACCCATGCGCATTTTACTCGCATCGACTCTCATCTGCCGAACGTAATTATGACGTGGGTAACCGGGAGCTTCTTGCCATTCGACTGGCCCTGGAGGAGTGGCGCCATTGGTTGGAGGGATCCTCCTGTCCATTTATTGTCTGGACTGATCACCGTAATCTTGAGTATATCCGCTCCGCCAAGAGGCTTAACTCTAGACAGGCTCGCTGGGCTCTTTTTTTCGGGCGTTTCAATTTCACTATCTCTTACCGTCCCGGGTCAAAGAACATTAAGCCTGACGCTCTTTCTCGCCAGTTCTCTTCCTCCGAGGGTCGTCCCACCACTGAGACCATCCTACCTGAGGGATGTGTGGTTGGATCCGTCACCTGGGGGGTGGAACAGCTGGTGCGAGAGGCTCTTTCTCACACTGTCGTTCCTCGTGGGTGTCCTGAGGGGAAGCTATTTGTCACCAAGTCCGCTCGTCCGGCTGTCCTTCGTTGGGGTCATGCATCTAAACTGGTCGCTCATCCGGGGGTGGGTCGTACTTTGGCAGCTGTCCGCCAGCGATTCTGGTGGCCTGTCATGGAACGTGAGGTACGCCGGTTTGTTGCGTCATGTTCTGTCTGTGCCCAGCAGAAGTCCAGTAATTCGCCTCCCGACGGTCTGCTTCGCCCTCTCTCTATTCCCTCCCGGCCTTGGTCCCATATTGCCCTGGACTTCGTCACGGGGCTTCCCCCCTCCAGCGGCAATACGGTGATACTCACTGTCGTCGATCGGTTTTCTAAAGCGGTTCACTTTGTTCCACTCCCCAAGCTTCCGTCGGCTAAAGAGACTGCGCAGGCGGTTGTGGACCACGTCTTTAGAATTCACGGGCTTCCTTCTGATATTGTTTCGGACAGGGGACCCCAGTTTGTCTCTAACTTTTGGAGGGAATTCTGCAAACAGATTGGTGCTACTGCCAGTCTGTCTTCAGGGTTTCATCCACAGAGTAATGGGCAAGCTGAGCGCGCTAATCAGGACCTCGGTCGGATGCTCCGCTGTTTGGCGGCTAATAACCCCACCTCCTGGTGTGAACAATTGACATGGGCTGAGTACGCTCATAATTCTCTGCCATCGTCGTCCACTGGCCTTTCCCCGTTTTCTTGTTGTCTGGGCTACCAGCCACCTCTGTTTCCCTCTCAGGAACCAGAGGTCGCCGTCCCCTCGGTCCAGGCCTTTATTCAGCGCTGTCGTCGCACTTGGCGGAGGGTGAGGTCAGCTCTGTGCCGGACCAGGGAACGCACTTGTCGTATCGCCAATCGTCGCCGTTCCAAAGCTCCCAGGTATGTTTGTGGGCAAAGAGTTTGGCTTTCCACACGTAATTTACCCCTTCAGGCACCCGCTCGGAAACTGGCTCCCCGTTTCATTGGACCTTATGCCATCACTAAGGTCATCAGTCCAGCGGCTGTACGGCTCAGGTTACCACACTCTCTCAGACGTGTCCATCCTGTTTTTCATGTCTCGTGTATTAAACCTGCGCTCCGCCTCCGTTCTCCTTCTCTCCCTTCCCCCGTCCCTTCTCTTGCCCTTGCTACTAACCCTCCTGTCTTTAAGGTTAAGAGGCTGCTGGACGTCCGACCCCGGGGACGGGGTTTTCAATATCTTGTTGATTGGGAGGGATACGGCCCGGAGGAGAGAAGCTGGGTACCGGGAAGGGATGTGCTGGACCGCTCGCTTATCGACGATTTCCTCCGCTCCCGTCAGTCCTCCTCTGGGGCGCCAGGGGGCGCCCGTTAGGGAGGGGGTACTGTCAGGAGTCTAGTCTTATTCCTCTGCTTGTTTCTCTCTCTCTTTCACTTGTGCTCTCGCACAGCTGAACCCATTCTTAATCAGCGTTCACTCTCCTGCTCTCCTCACACCTGTTTCCCTTTTGCCCTGATTTTCTGGCTATTTAGACCTCATGTTCTTTTCCCCTCTTGTCGGTTTATTGTTTGTTCATTCATGTCCGTCACTGACTTCTGTATATCGTTGCTACAGTTTCTTGTCCTGTGTGTACGCATATGTCAGATGAGTTACTGCTCCGGCTATCCTGTGTCAAGTCTGATTCTCTGTGCTGCGGTTACTGCCTGGTGGAGTCTGCGCTTGCCTATTCCTGCGAGCACTACCTGACCGCGAACCTGTGACGATCATCCGGCCTGGTTTCTCTCTGGAGATAATTTTCCTGTTCTGCGTTCAAGACTACCTGTGATCGGCAGACAGCCTGTGTTGCATTTATCATTTTCCTTTTCAATAAATCATTAACCTGCTTTCGCTTTTGGGTCTATTTCGAACTGTTACAGTTTTAATGAAAGAGTAATCCACAATCGTAGGCAAGGCAAGTTTATTTATATAGCACATTTCATACACAATGATAATTCAAAGAGCTTTACATAGAATCAATTTAAATAATTAAAAGAAATAAGAATAATTAAAACAGTTTAGAATAAAAAAAAAATACAGTACAAACACGACGAACAGTTCGGACGAACAGTGGGACAGTGCTCATGCACAGCTAAACAGATGTGTTTTGAGTCTGGATTTGAATGTGACTACTGTAGGAGCACATCTGATCTCCTCTGGAAGCTGGTTCCAGCTGTGGCTGGCATAATAGCTAAAAGCAGACTCTCCATATCTGCAATATATTGAGGTCCTAGCCCATTGAATGATTTATATACCAGTAGTAATAATTTAAAAATCAATCCTAAATGTAACTGGGAGCCAGTGTAAAGACCTGAAGACTGGTGTGATGTTTATATTTTCTGGTTCAATGTTCTGTATGAGCTGCAACTGCCTTATGGTCTTTTTAGGAAGGCCAGTGAGGAGTCCATTACAATAATCCACCCTGCTGGTGATGAAAGCATGCACAAGTTTCTCTAAGTCTTGACTGGAAACAAAGCATCTAATTCTTGCAATATTTTTCAGATGATAGTATGCTGATTTAGTTATTGCTTTGACATGACTACTGAAACTAAGGTCTGACTCTAAAGACACACCAAGATTCCTGACTTGATTTTAAGTTGTTTGACCCCTAGAGTGAAGGTATGCATTCACCTTGAGAAATGCAGCTTTTGCGTAAGTTCTGCCGGGAAGACTCAATCATTATGTCACCGTTTACCTTCACTTTATCCAATCGTGCTCTAATTACTCGTAGTATAAAAGGTTGAAACTTACACGTTTCAGTTCGCAGATGCTGACGCTTCCATTCACCTCCATCCTCCCCTCCACCACCAAGATGTCCCTTCTCCTCCATCCTCCTCAACACGACCACCAGGATGGTCCCGTCCCATAAGGGGGGGTCGGCTGCGCCACTGCCTTCGTCTTCAGGCAGAACATGCAGATTCCGTACCCTTGGAATGCGAACTACGGACGGGGCCTACGCCAAAGAACTTTATATCATATTATGCTTGCTGAGCTGTTAATAAATTTACTGGTAACGGCATTATTCTCCCGAGTCTTTCTGGTAGAACTTCATCTTTGTTTCCAAACGCACTGAATTCAGTTTTGTCTTTGTTTAACTGAAGAAAGTTTTGGCACATCCAACTGCTTACTTCATCAATGTATTGGCACAGGGAGTAAATGGGGCTGTAATCGTTAGGCGATAGGGCTAAGTAGATCTGTGTGTCATCTGCATAGCTGTGGTAAGCAATTTGGTTCTTTCTCATTATTTGGCTGATTGGGAGCATATACAGGTTGAATAGGAGTGGACTTATGGTCTCCTATACTCACATAATAACCTCTCACTGGTGATCGTGACATAGCCGCCCCCCCCCCCCTCCCCCTCCCTCAAAGGAGCGACTTCCAGACGCTCCTAAAATTGTCCAGGAGGGAGGTGGAGCGGAGGCGGGATGGAGGGCCAGGCCCATGGAGTGGAAGAGGGCCTGGAGACTGAGGCGGAGCAGGCTGAGCAGATGCCGACGCTTCAGGGGGCCAGGGCGGATCCGACGGTTCAGTGGGCCATGGCGGTTCCGACGCTTCAGGGGGCCAGGGAGGATGTGACGCTTCAGGGGGCCAGGGCGGATAAAACGCTTCAGGGGGCCAGGGCGGATGAGACGCTTCAGGGGGCCAGGGCGGATGAGACGCTTCAGGGGGCCAGGGCGGATGAGACGCTTCAGGGGGCCAGGGCGGATGAGACGCTTCAGGGGGCCAGGGCGGATGCGACGCTTCAGGGGGGCCAGGGCGGATGCGAAGCTTCAGGGGGCCAGAGCGGATGCGACGCTTCAGGGGGCCAGAGCGGATGCGACGCTTCAGGGGGCCAGGGCGGATGAGATGCTTCAGGGGGCCAGGGCGGATGAGACGCTTCAGGGGGGCCAGGGTGGATGCGAAGCTTCAGGGGGCCAGAGCGGATGCGAAGCTTCAGGGGGCCAGGGGGATGAGACGCTTCAGGGGGCCAGGGCGGATGAGACGCTTCAGGGGGCCAGGGCGGATGCGACGCTTCAGGGGGGCCAGGGCGGATGAGACGCTTCAGGGGGCCAGGGCGGATCCGACGGTTCAGTGGGCCAGGGAGGATGTGACGCTTCAGGGGGCCAGGGCGGATGAGACGCTTCAGGGGGCCAGGGCGGATGAGACGCTTCAGGGGGCCAGGGCGGATGAGACGCTTCAGGGGGCCAGGGCGGATGCGACGCTTCAGGGGGGCCAGGGCGGATGCGAAGCTTCAGGGGGCCAGAGCGGATGCGACGCTTCAGGGGGCCAGAGCGGATGCGACGCTTCAGGGGGCCAGGGCGGATGAGATGCTTCAGGGGGCCAGGGCGGATGAGACGCTTCAGGGGGGCCAGGGCGGATGCGAAGCTTCAGGGGGCCAGAGCGGATGCGAAGCTTCAGGGGGCCAGGGGGATGAGACGCTTCAGGGGGCCAGGGCGGATGAGACGCTTCAGGGGGCCAGGGCGGATGCGACGCTTCAGGGGGGCCAGGGCGGATGCGAAGCTTCAGGGGGCCAGAGCGGATGCGGCACTTCATGGGGGCAGAGGCGGCCATCTTGTCTGAAGACACCGGCGTAGACACAGGTGTAGAGGCGGCCATTTTGTCCGAAAACACAGGCGTGGTGGTGGCCATCTCATCCGAAGATACAGGCGTGGCAGCGGCCATCTTGTCCAAAGACACAGGCGTGGAGGCGTGGCCATCTTGTCCGAGGGCTCTGGAACGGCGGCGACCATCTTGTCTGAGGGCTCTGGAAGGGCAGCCATGATGGGCCGAGGCTCTGGAAGGGCGACCTTGACCGGAAAAAGCTCAGGTTCGGCAGGCATGACGTGAAGAAGCTCAGGCTCGGCAGGCATGGTGTGAAGAAGCTCAGGCTCAGCAGGCATGGCGTGAAGAAGCTCAGGCTCAGCAGGCATGGCGTGAAGAAGCTCAGGCTAGGCAGGCATGACTTGAAGAAGCTCAGGCTCGGCAGGCATGGCGTGAAGAAGCTCAGGCTAGGCAGGCATGACGTGAAGAAGCTCAGGCTCGGCAGGAAAAGCGTGAAGAGGCAGACCTGGGCATACTGGCGACTGTGATGGGCCAAGCTCTGTGGCCACTGGATCTTGGAGTGTGATGCCCCTCCCCAAAAAACGTTTAGGGGACATGTCCATATTGGCAACGTCTTCTGTAACGAACTGCTCCGAGACACGGAGGTTGAGGATCCAAATGCAGTGTTTTAATGAAAGGGTAATCCACTTTCCTTATGTTTTTCAACTGATGCAAATGTACCACGAATGTATAAACAGAGGGATAGTTTCTTAATATGGAAAGATTGTACCATGTGTAAGCATGAGGTATACGTTCCTTTTTAAACATAAGCAACATGTTTTTGTCCCTCACTGGTGTATATAAGCTCAATGCTTACTGAACCACTCCAGAGAAACATAAAGGCATGATGGGGTGAGAGGAAGGAGAAATATAAAGGCATGATGGGGTGAGAGGAAGGAGAAACAGAGGCATGAGGAGGTAAGGGAGGAGAAACACAGAGAAACCATTACAGCTGGCATGATGGGGTGAGGGGATAGAGAAATGGGAAACAGAGAATCTGGATTGAAGACCACCTCTCATGTAGCCTTTTTTAGGCCTCTTTTATGCCTGTTTCTCTCATATGTCTGATACATGTATAAAATAATAATTAGAGATCTCTTGGTGAAATAACTGGTGTAGCTTCCATGATTCAACAATAATGGGGAAAAATCTACACCAGTAGTACAGAGTACTGGGTATATTCAGTACCCGCTGATAGGGGGTTTGGTTTCATTCAAACACTCCTGTGTGTATCTGTGTAAGTGCTCTGTGAAGAGTGTCAAAGGTTTCGATTTACAATGTGCTTTTGAGGCGTTGATCATTGCAGCCAATAACAGACATACTGTATCTGTTGAGCACGTGAACGCAATGGCTAATCAGAGGTGTTTAAGTTAGTCAGAATCGGCGCAAAAGACACGTTTTCATTCACTGTGCGCTTTAGAGTTCTGCCAGCTTGCATATCCTTTAATTTTTTTGAAGACGGTGATATTAAAACTCAGTAGCCTTTACACCTTATTGAACATGCAACGCGCTATTGCACGTTAAGCGTTTTATAATGGTTTTCTATGGGTGTTGTTCATAATCTGATTTAATCTGTTTGCCTCTACAAAGTATGCTTTATTAATAAGGTAGGCCTATTTTGTGTACTAAATTTGGTGCTTCAATATCATTCACATTAAGCGTCTTAAATGGGGAAGAATGCTCGATTACCTCATCCACAAATGCACATCTTACTTGTTGCATGCACTAATTCTGACCTACATTAATACAAAATCGAGGTTTTGTATTAACAACTGTCTTTATTTGTACAAAATGCTGCACATTCATGTGATTCTGGATTTTGCACACACAAGTTGTATTGTATTAGTTTAAATGTAGTGACGCACATTTGTGAACTTGTCAAATAGATGGGTAGTTGTGCACATATTAATAATTAGCACCAGGCCTATTCATTTGTAGTTGTTTGTGTGTGGCTTGTGAAATGCTTAAAAACAGCGAAAAGAAAGTCTCAAAATCCAAATGAATCAAATGAGATTGACTCAGAAAAGGCGTCAATGAATGCACGTGTATCACCTGATCCACACATGCACATCTTCTTTTGTTGCATGCACAAATTATGATACACTAATACAAAAGAAAACATTTGTATTCACAAAAATGTCTCTATTTGTAAAAATTGCTACACATTCATTCAATTTAGAATTTTGCACACGCAAGTTGAAAGGTATTTGGTTGTGGATAGTAAAACATATCTGCAACATTAATCAAGTTCATTGATAAATGTGCTTGCACGTGTTAATCATTTTGATACTATATTCATCCCATAATCGACAGCCTTAGTGATTATAAAGGGAGTGTTCTTTGCTCACTTTCTGTTTTTAACCCAGACAATTTGAATAAAAGTTCTCTTTCATGCTGCTCAGTACACTGCAAAGTTTCTGGATTTACAACAGTATCTAAATGTGCAATTGAATCCGAAACTGAAATGACTGGCAGTGACATAACTATAGCAACAGACGGGACAAATCAATCTGATACTGTATGTCAAAATGGATGTGTATTAAGTGTATTAATGTGTAAATGCAAACTAATAGACCTGCCACTTGTTCCATGTAATATGTAGGCCTATGTGTTTCTTTGTTCCTTCATTTTATTATATACAGTATATATATATTTTTTTTTTAATCATTATTTTTTTATTTAATTAAATGAAATTAGTTTATCTTTCATGATGATAATAATTATATTTTTATTTTAAAAATAGTTAAATAAAAGAGTAGTTCGAACAGTTTTTGCTATGGTACAGAGAACTGTGAAATTTTACTGTTGTTAGTACCGACTACTGGAATTTTGGGACCGTGGCAAGCCTAATGGTGAGGGCTACAATTTTTCCCCATTCTCTCCTTATTCTAGAAGGCATGCGGTATAAGGCTCACCAGGTCATTTTACTATAAAATAGAAACATAAATTCATCACAAGTTGCTGGACACAACTTGTTAATTCTCTTGCGTTCAAATATTTGCATTTCAAATAATTCCATTAATGATGTGACTCAACACTGAGGTAACAAATTTCCTCTAGGAGATGGGAATATTTTTAGATCTTTGTTGTTTTGCTTCTTGCGCTCTAACAAGCCACATACAGTATTGATTAGTTTGGCTCGCAGTAACATAATAGGAAAATCTGAATAAATCAAAACATTTTTTACAACAGCTACTTAGCAATGAATTCCTGAGGGCACAACATCCCCCCCTCGATCAATGAAAGTAAAATTATTGGTGCAGAAGACAGAACCACAGTGAATTTGCTTCACTTCAGTAGGTGCCCTTAAAATTTACATTTGAATGACATGAAGTAAATATATCAGCCCCTCTGTAAACCACACACCCCGCTGGTACACTACATGCGCAGAAGTTTGTATTTTTAATTATTGCATTTAGCCATTTCAGACTCTTTCGTTGTTGACATATACACACCACTCATTGACTTTTATGATAGTTTGCATGCTCATAAAATACCTCCTTGAGGACAGTCAAAATTCCAGCCCTGTCTTGGGTAACTACTGTAGGTCTTATTGCAAAGAAGAAATGTTCAGGATTAACAGCGGTTCAGCTATGAAGTGGAAAACTACACCAAACGTGCATGATCCCTGACTACTGAAGCATGTAAGATTGCAAGCAATGTTAACATACAACGCTGAACTCATAGAAGCAAAGTCAGCTCAACAACTGTTCAATGAGTTTCAACAGCTGTGCAGCCACAAACCAGCTCATGTGTGGGCTGTAGAAGTGTGAAGCTAACCATTACTGGACTCTTGAGCAGTTAAAATCCATTCTCTGGAGTGATGGATCACTCATCACCATCTGCCAGCCTGAAGGATGAATCTGGATTTGCCAGGAGAACTCTACCTGCCCAAAAGCACAGTACCAGCTGTACAGTTTGGAGAAGAAATAATAATTTTTTCATTGTTAAGGCAATTCCCTTAAAGGTGCCCTAGAATGTTTTTTTTTATTATTTTATAATGTTTCCTGGGTTACCCTTATAATGTTAGTATGTTTTTTAGATAAAAAATAATCATAATTTAGAAATAAATGTCATTTTTCCTAGCCTGCTTTTAGCCTCTGATTTGAACACTCTGTTTGAAGGGCCGTGTCTGCTGTGGGATTCAGTGTAACCGCGGCCACTGCTGTGATTGGCTGACATGCTTGCATATGAAATAGCAACGCATTACATGTGAAACTCTCTCCCGAATACTTTTACTACTGCTATTATACGTTTTTACTATAACAGCTATCGAGATTAACGAATCGTGAGATGTTTTTAAAGTATTTAGATCTATTCCCATCACATAAAATGTTGCCGTGATGAGCATTGAGCAGATGACAGTGTGTTGATCGCGAGAATGAAGATCTTATCATTGCAAAGCAGTTTCTGCACTCTCTCTGCTTTCACCAATGCAAACACGATGATGTAAATACAGTAAGAGCTTCGTTGTGCAGTAACGTGCGTCATTGATTTCATAACGAGTTTGGCAAGTGTCCAGATAAACTCGCGCTGTGTGGAAAGATTGTTCTTTGATCGCTTTCTGTATATAATTTGTTCACAATTTAAATACGATTATTTTCATCCTACTAAAAGAAACGATGTGAAGCTGATATTTTAGTCACTGGCTTGACTTACTGATGCATAAACAGTATTGAACGATTTTGAGAGAAAGATTACCTGTCTGAACTTGAACAATTACACATCAGAAAGTGTTGCTTGGTAGCTCGATCCGAGGCCAGCTCTGTATTGGCCCAAGTTGAGGAAACAGTCGGTGAAATGTTTGGAAATTTCCAGAGAAAATAAAATTAACCCATTGTTTCTTCAGAGGCTCAGATGAAGGAACTAAAAAATACTTTTGTGTTCATGTGTACATCCACACTGAGCAACTGCCATGCTTCGGCTGCGCAGTTCCGCCTGGCATTGAGGGCTGGCATTATGCAAATATTTGGAGGCGGACATATTAATGATCCCGACTATTGCGTCACAGTCGGTATTCAGTCGGTGTGGAGAACCGACCGTTTTTCAGGGGTGTTTTTCATAAACGTGAATTAAATGAGAACGCGAAAACAGTCCAGTTTGAGATTCACTCTATGTCATGTCCATGCACTGAACTCTTGTTATTTGACTATACCAAGGTAAATTCAATTTTGAATTATAGGTCACCTTTAAGCTTTACATAGAATATATATATATATATATATATATATATATATTTAGATTTTCTCAAAAAAAAAAGTGAATCATTCTAAGCTTTCTGGTTGCTCTTTTTCCATTTAAAATGGTTTGTTATATGGCTGTGGATGCCCTGACCTCAACCCCACGAAGCATATTTGGATGCAAATGGATTCTCTCAACATCAGTGCCAAACATCAGAATTGCTTGCAGCGAAATGGAGGCTAAACTGAGACACACTGGCTCTGTACCAAAACCTCCTGAGCGGCCTCGCTGTCCACACGGGAACACATCTTCAAAGGAGCATCATAATCGAAGTGGGGCATCTTAAAAGGTGCTTCCGAGTGATTTTCACATCACGGCTAAAATGCCCCAACTTTTATCATTGAATTGGGTGTCCTGAGGTATCACATATCAAATTTTGCGAGTAGCTATTTTTATTTATTTATCAGACATTACATTTTTCACATTCAGGTTCATTGATTGTGTCTTGAATGGCTGGGCTTTGAAGAGAGTGTGTGTGGTGAAAGTTAGCAAAATGACAGATGCTATCAAAATAACTAATGGCACTTAGAGCACCCTGGCTTTAAGTCATCTAAAACAATATTTATATATAGCAGCCATTATGCTGCCTTTAAGTACACCTGGGAAGCTTGTACCTGCTGAAAGCCATTCTTTATCACGACAGATCACACGTTCAAATCGGAAAAATAACCCAGAAGTGGCCTAAACAAAACAAAACAATGCGGACCTGACAAAATAGATCAGAACAGAAACGACAGAACAAACATAGCTTAACTATATAATAACTTTGCAAACCAATTAATTACCATTTACATCCAACTTACTTTCAACTAACTGATACACCCCTCATGACGGCACAACTTAGTGGCTCGTGTATCATCTATAATTCAGAGTTTCCACACTTTGCTTGGTCATTCACATATTTTAAGCTTCTAATTATGATATTTCCAACTCTACTTAATGGGCACAACAATGTGCACTAACTTGATACACAACTAGACATGACTAAGCTCACATCTGATGTTAGCATGTAGCTAAGCTAACAGCCTGAGTCAAGTAAGAAAATAAAAACACTGCACATTCAAATATTAGGTCAAATGACGCATATTCATTACATTAGGAACCATTTCTTGTCAATACTTTTCTGTTTTTGAAATCAGCATTTGACAACTACCTTAAAATTACTACCCAGGTTGATTTTGGGATGTATTCTACGTTTAATGCTAGCATATGGAGCATTTGAAACAGCTGATCTTAAAGTGTTTTCATTAAACACATCTTATTCTAAATTATTCCTCACATACCTTATATTTTTTTAAAAAAAATTAGAAAAGCTAAAAGGCGTGAAGTGGAGGAAAGTGCAGGACTCAAATTTTCTGACATTTTATGCTGCCATAAATGCTTTCCAGTGCATGGTCACGCTACAAAATGACTAGCATTAGCTCTGTCACAGGCTAAGGCTGCAGGAGGCCCGTGACTAATGCTGGGCCATCAGCACCATCGGTGTGGGCAAATTCTCATCATTCCTCAAACTGACCATGGAACCAATTTCTACCTCTCCCCATGTCATAAAATCTGACAATTATCCTGACTTCATTAATAATGCATAGCAGTCCTCGCCCGCAATCAAGGTTTAATCAGCAATGTGTCTCACAGGTAGGGCATTGACTGAGCCAAGAAATTATTGGCAAATTGTAAGGATTTATTTCCCCCCTCAACTTAATGATATAAATGACTTGGGGTAATTTAGTTGGTTTAACAAGCAGGCTGACGTTATCAAACCAGAGATGCTGTTTGCATATGTGGCTGCTGCCATGGTAACAATGCAATTAATCAGTGTTATTGATTCTTGGGTGCATTCCGATTCAATCAGGCAACAAAAGAAAAAAAATAGAAAAAAACAATTGCTAATAAACTAAATAAATAAAAGAATGAGAACACAATTAAATTACCAAATTTAAATGGATTAGCACAGGTTTGCACAAATGCTTACCAGTGGTGTTGTGTGCAATTTCTTCCGATGTTAAGATATTTTCTCCTGTCCCATCTTAATATGCATGAGATTTAGGAAGGATTTCCCTGATAAGTGTAAACACTGTGGTCTATCAAAACATTGCTTACTTGACCATTCCCATACCTTACATTCCTTGCTTAATAATGCCTTGAGTGTAGGGCGGTGCTATATCCTTATCCGACCAGTGAATGACAGGGAGAGTGTTTCCGGAATTATTTGTTTAATTCGAATTAAAAAATATATTATATATATATATATATATATATATATATATATATATATATATATATTTGATGCCTAGAGGAACAGAAATTCACACTTCACCTTTAAATGGACAAACTTGCCTTACCTTGAATCAGTAACTGTACTAGATTTCATACTCGTGTATAATTTAAAATCATGATTCCTTGCAAACAGTTCCTAATTCAGTTAATTTTCCCCCCCCACATGGATTCAACTTGCACTGAATCAAATCTAACTGGTTTGATTACATTTCTGTGAATCATAAGCAAGCACCCTTATAATAATTTGACTGGCTCCATTAAGTCAGTGTTGTTTGACTAAGAGTAATGCGGCAGAGCAATTGTGGAAATGACTCATTGTGCAAATTAAATGTTTAATCGTTGTCATTGCAACAGCACTTTTATGACACCACAACCAGATTTAAACCATAACATCGAAATGAAAAAATAATAATAATAATAATTTACTGACTAGAAATTGCATTGAATCTCATCTGAACACACACACACACACACACACACACACACACACACACACACACACACACACACACACACACACACACACACACACACACACACACACACACACACACACACACACACACACAGACACACACACACAAAAAAAAAGAAAATAAATACATTGGACATCATATTAAAGGGATAGTTCACCCCCAAAAAATTAAATAATAAAGGCCTTCTGAAGCGAAGCGATGCGTTCGAGTAAGAAAAATATCCATATTTAAAACTTTATCGACTAAAATAACTAGCTTCCGGCAGACAGCCGTATGCATCGACTTACGGCGAAAGAGTAACCCTTGACCTGACGCACTGATGAACGTGGAAGCGCAGAGGATAGAGAAAAACAAAACACCAGTCACAAATTAGAAGTCTAAAACGAATTTTAAATGAGAAATGTCGGAGGAGCATGAGTTTGTTGCCCAGCCCTGTTTGTTTGAATCGCGAGAGGGGTCAAAGCTCACGCTACTCCTACATCCTACTTCATACATCGCCAAGTGTTACTCTTTTGGCGTAAATTGACTTGCATAGGCTGTCTGCCGGAAGCTAGTTATTTTAGTCAATAAAGTTTTAAATATGGATATTTTTCGTACACAAACGCATCACTTCACTTCAGAAGGCCTTTATTAACCCCCCAGAGCTGTGTGGATTACCTTTTATCATGGATGGATGCACTTTTATGGACTTCAAAACAGAAACGGCCATTCACTGCCATTACAAAGCTTGGAAGATCCAGGACATTATACAGTGCATCCGGAAAGTATTCACAGCGCTTCACTTTTTTCACATTTTGTTATGTTACAGCCTTATTCCAAAATGGATTAAATTCATTATTTTCCTCAAAATTCTACAAGCAATACCCCATAATGACAACGTGAAAGAAGTTTGTATGAAATCTTTGCAAATTTATATAAAAAAAAACCGGAAAAAGTATTCACAGCCTTTGCCATGACCCCTTATTTTCACTGCACACATCTGCGGCACGTTACGGCTGCGACGCGGCTACCGGAGCTGATCGTGCCCACTCTAGTCAATGCTTGTGTTTACACCAGCCGCGATGCGGCGCGTTTCAAAAGCATCCCAGAAGCGGCTCTCCACGCCGCCTCGTTAAAGATAGGCGCCAAGTCTATTTTCGACGGACGCTGCGTCCAAGCCGCACCGTAAATAAAAAATAAAAGTAAAAAAACACTGTCAATTTCAAAATAAACACCCTGTGCAGACTCCCAATTGTATTGCACACCAATATATCCTTGGTAGAAACCATAGACTGTAAGGTAGAAACCCAAAAATCAAGAAAAACCATGTCGGACAGGCAAATCACGTGGTCTCTTGCATTCAGTCGCTTCGCTTCTCAGGTGCATCCTGTTTCCACTGATCATCCTTGAGATGTTTCTACAACTTGATTGGAGTCCACCTGTGGTAAATTCAGTTGATTGGACATGATTTGGAAAGGCACACACCTGTCTATATAAGGTCCCTCAGTAAACAGTGCATGTCAGAATGTGGAAAATAGATTGTAAGCCTATTGTCTGATTCACACTCCGGAGCAGAAGGTGGCGGTAATGCACCAAAAGCTGGTTGCCAGAAGAAGAGGAAGAAGAATAAGTGCATGTCAGAGCACAAATCAAGCCATGGAGTCCAAGGAATAGTCGGTAGACCGCCGAGACAGGATTGTATCGAGGCACAGATCTGGGAAAGGGTACAGAAAAATGTCTACAGCATTGAAAGTCCCAATGAGAACAGTGGCCTCTGTCATCCGTAAATGGAAGAAGTTTGGAACCACCAGGACTCTTCCTAGAGCTGGCCGCCCGGCCAAACTGAGCGATCGGGGGAGAAGGGCCTTAGTCAGGGAGGTGACCAAGAACCCGATGGTCACTATGACAGAGCTCCAGTGTTTCTCTGTGGAGAGAGGAGAACCTTCCAGAAGAACAACAATCTCTACAGCACTCCACCAATCAGGCCTGTATGGTAGAGTGGCCAGATGGAAGCCACTCAGTAAAAGGCACATGACAGCCCGCCTGGAGTTTGCCAAAAAGGCACCTGAAGAACTCCCAGACCATGAGAAACAGAATTCTCTGGTTTGATGAAACAAAGATTGAACTCTTTGGCCTGAATGGCAAGCTTCATGTCTGGAGGAAACCAGGCACAGATCATCACCTGGCCAATAGCATCCCTACAGTGAAGTATGGTGGTCGCAGCATCATGCTGTGGGGATGTTTTTCAGCGGCAGGAACTGGGAGACTAGTCAGGATTGAGGGAAAGATGAATGCAGCAATGTAGAGAGACATCCTTGATGAAAACCTGCTCCAGAGCACTCTGGACCTCAAACTGGGGTGACTGTTCATCTTCCAACAGGACAACGACCCTAAGCACACAGCCAAGATAACAAAGGAGTGGCTACAGGACAACTCTGAATGTCCTTGAATGGCCCAACCAGAGCCCAGACTTGAACCCGATTGAACATCTCTGGAGAGATCTGAAAATGGCTGTGCACCGACTCTCCCCATCCAACCTGATGGAGCTTGAGAGGTTATGCAAAGAAGAATGGGAGAAACTGCCCCAAAATAGGTGTGCCAAGCTTGTACAGTAGCATCATACTCAAAAAGACTGTAATTTGTGCCAAAGGTGCTTCAACAAAGTATTGAGCAAAGGCTGTGAATACTTACTGTATGTACATGTGATTTTTTTTTTTCAAACTCCTTTTACGTCGTCATTATGGGGTATTGTTTGTAGAATTTTTAGGAAAATAATTAATTTAATCCATTTTGGAATAACGCTGTAACATAACAAAATGTGGAAAAAGTGAAGCACTGTGAATAATTTCCGGATGCACTGTAACTGATTGTATTCGTCTGAAAGAAGAATGTTTTGTACACCTAGGATGGCTTGAGAGTGAGTAAATCATGGGATAATTTTCATTTTTGGGTGAACTATCCCTTTAAGTCACCTGTACATATTCTGCTCTCCACACAGTTGCATTCTAGCAGAACCTGATTTATATCTCTTTTGATTTATCTCACAGAGATGGCTGCCAAAGCGTGCACAGCAGAACAGAGTCATTACTACAGTCCCCTTGGTTAGTTTAATCCCACAGGCAATTAGGATTTGTAGGACTTTGTTTTCCACTCAAAAGAAGCTTTACAGGGTTGTTATTGATTCTGAAAGCTCCGCGGGCACACACAGACTCAACCCACTGGATCATTTAATCATGTTTAATAAGAGGCAGTCATTGCCTCTCTGATTTATTGCATTAAGCAAGCCAGTGACAAATCCAGGGACAGCCCAGGTCAAAGCAAAATCATCTTCACAATGATACACATGCATTCAGATTGGACCACACACACACACACACACCATCTAAAATCTATCTATGCGACAGTTCAAAAGTTTGGGGTCAATATGATTTTGTTTTGTTTTAGACTTTTATTCAGTAAGGATTCATTAAATTGATCAACAGTGACAGTAAAGATATGTATAATGTTACTACAGATGTATAATTCAAATAAATGCTCTTCTTTTCAACTTTCTATTAATCAAAGAATCCTGAAAAAAATATCACAGTAGCAGCACAGGCATTTTGAACACTTGTATAAGAAAGGTTTCTTCAGCATCTTAGAATGATTTCTGAAGGATCGTGTGACTGAAGACTGGAGTAATGATGCTGAAAATTTAGCTTTTCCATCATAGGGAATTATTTAAAATAACATTTTTCTATTTTATTACATTCATATCATAAATATGTTTTTTTTTTGCTGTGTTTTAATCAAATAAATACAGCCTTCAAAATCTGACGCTAAACTTTTGAATTGTATAGTAGATCCTGAATTGTGCATTCGATGAACACTTTACTATTCCACGAGGCCACAGGAGAGGATTTATGAATGGCACTGAAGAGACGCAAGTAACGCTTGTCGGTCACATGACAGTAACAACATGAACGATGTAGTACGTCCGAATTTCATTCATATTACCCATATCCATCCTACATAGAATATCCTTTTTCAACGGTCGCAAAGTAAATTCAGATTCAAATTTGTACCTAGTATGCGATTTCGGACACAGCATAGCATTCAGAAACGAATACATTTGGAAACTAGAATGTAACTATAGCGGTACTCTCCGCCTCAGAAACCCATAGCAACAACCATTAGCAAGTCAGACACAAGTCAGAGTGCTCAAGGTTAAAAACCTTCGTGTATCTTCTTTAACCATGAAGAAATGTGATCCTATTAGAGCTCTGCAGGAGACCCAGCATGTTATACAGGGAGGACTTTGTCAGTTCCACCTAGAGATCTGTCATGACTGAGAAGCCTAACAACACAGTCACCACAGCTCTGCAAGCAACACAAGGGATTACTGAACAGCCAGAGGGGCCCTTCGTTATTGTCAGTGTGTTTTAGATAACAGGTGTACATCGTGTAAGAAGGTTCACCCTCAGGATTACACTTTTACAGATGAGGGTAGATGGTTTCTTTGGAAAGCCATCTGATTTAACGTAGGGGAACAACGATACAACTGATTCAAGATGCTCCATCAAAGTACCTTTAAGGCAAAACAGTCAACTCGCTAACCATCTTACTAACATCCCTGCTGTTTTCTATACAGGCATAAGAAGAGCTCCTGTATAGCTGAAAGACTAAGGGCCCTATCATACACCCGGCGCAATGCAGCTCCAGGCGCGACACAAGTGTTTTTTGCTAGTTTCAGCCTGACGCAGTTATCATTTTCAGGTCTTGCGCCACGTTGTTTAAATAACAAATATATTTTCGCACAAATGGGTGTAACGAATCACACAATAATAATATACATAAAATGTATTTAAGGGGGGCCGGAAGCAGGGACGTGCACAGGAATTTTGTGGGGCAGTTGCTCTGACCTGAAAAAGGGGCACAACCCCCCCCCCCCCCCAAAAAAAAAAACTCACGGGCTATATGAAGGAATATATTAAATTGAATTTTGCCCATACAAATTGCCTTATCTGATCGTGTTTATGTCCAAACGCAATGCCTCATATTATGGTCTTATTATTATTTATAAAGATTGCAAAACGTCAGAGATGACAGGTTTATGATATACAACTTTGTAAACAGTATACAAAATGTATTAACAATATGTTAAATGTCACCAAAATACACATGAGAAAAAGAGTTCCTCATATTATTGTTTATTGTCTTTTTAAATTATTATTATTTATTTATTTTTTAATTTGAAAATAAATAATCTGGATTGAATTGACAGATGGGGAAAAACTCGCTTCTAATAATAAAAAAAAACGCTTAGATTTCGGGAAAAAATACAATCCTTTTTTAACCTTTTGGCTTCCCGTACATTCAATTGTGCTTTTTGCTCGAATTCAGTTCTGATGGTACGTATGGTAACTGGGCAACTACGCATGATTTGTAGTATGATTGCGTAAAGGGAACAGGAATTCCGGTCGGGAACAGAATCGACTGCTAAACCCAGTGCCGATCCTGACCTCCCTGGGGCCCTAAGCAAAATTCTGCTAATGGGCCTCTACCTGACCCGTGATGTCATGAGCTATGTAAACCATTTGCCATTGCCACAGTCGCACCTGACACTTCAGTGCTCCCAATACAATCCTCCCTCCTTTAAACAAAACAGTCAAAGAATAAGTACAACAATAGTATAGAACAGAATGAGGTTCAAACAAACAATATTTATTGAATAGAGTATTTTCTATAGAATGTTAAGATAACAAGTGAATATTATTAAGTAAGTGAATATTAACGTAAACATAAATAAGAAGAAAATAATAAATTATAACCCTGAGCTTTGGCTTTTGGGATTAACTTTGGTTCTCTCTACAGCCTGGGCATTTTCGGCATCAGTATGATTTTTTAGGGCCCAAGCCCAAAGGGCGAAGGCCCTATTGTTTTCCTTAGGATTATTTATTATTAGGGCCCAAGCCCAAAGGGCGAAGGCCCTATTGTTTTCCTTAGGATTATTTATTATTATTATTATTCTTATTATTTTTCTGCTACCTTTTGGACACTTTTGGAGGCCTTAACATGCTCAAAAACTCCTGAAACTTTGCACACTGGTCAGAACCCGCGGCCATCAGGGCCGGGCTGAAGATGGTACCCGGGCGTGGCAGGGGGGCTCGACAGCGCCCCCTGGAACGGGGTCCGAAAACATGGTCCATAAATCAAACACGCTTGCATGTAATAATATGAAACTCGGTACACATGTAGATCTCCTCGTTTCATATATACTTCACACTCTTACTTTTTACCCCAGCCCAACAGGAAGTCGGCTATTTAGGGTTGTTGGTAAAACACACGCAATGGAATGTGAAATACTCCTCCTAGAGAATTCAAACAAACGGCACGAAACTCGGTCAGCATGAAGTCAAGACATTGAGGATGAAAGTTTGCGAGGGGATTTTTGATATCTCGAACGGTTTGGCCGTGGCGAGGAAACAAAATTATGGCGAGAAACGTGAAACAGGAAGTGTGTCATAACTACTGCATACATTAACTGATCTTGATGAAACTTCACCAGTGTGTTCGTTGTAAGAGCCCGATCACATGGATGTGACTATTGTGAGTCAAAGTTATAGCGCCACCAACTGGCAGAAGGAAGTGTGTCACTTCCTAAATGCTTTGAAATCACCCTCTTATTTTTACCCGATTTGCTTCAAACTTCACTACTATAATGTAAACACACGGCAGATGTAGACCTGTGAATGGATTCTTGATATCTTAGATACTGTTGTCGTGGCAACGCATCAAACTTTAATATTCTTTTTTTATGCTTTTGAGACTCTTAGCATGCCTGAAATTGCTTAAAATTGCATGAAACTCGACAGACACATCTCATTTATTAGCCAGTAGACATGTGCAAAGTTTCAGAAACGGGCGTGTTGAGGGCTCAGTAGCGCCACCTTTTGTCAAAAGTGGGGGGATTAATTTTATCTACAGTAATAAAAATCGGTATGTGTATTGTTCTCCTCCAGCCAGACAAGTTTCTAATTTACACTCAATAGCTCCAACCAACAGGAAGTCAGATATTTTGGTTTGAAAATTGTCATTTTATGTCTCTCTCTCTCTCTGAGCCTACGTCTCTGTGTGTGTGTGTGTCTGTGAGTGTGGGGAGGGGGAGGGGGGCTAGATTAACCATTTGACTGCTGTGTTGTTTGGCCTGCATTAAAAAAGAAAATAAATGTCTTACGCCTTGTATTTTTTAAATAAGTTGTATTAATAAGTAAAGGCATATAACCAGTTGAATTGTAGTGCATTGAAAATAGTTTTATATAATTAGTTTATTAATTAAATTAACTTGGTCCATAAACTTCGTCAGAAAATTTGGTCCATAAATCAAACACACTTGCATGTAATATTATGAAACTCGGTATATAGATCTCATCGGGCCAAACAACTTTAAGCCAGCCCAACAGGAAGTGGGCTATTTTTGTCTTAATGTGGATGTTTTGCAAAACCAGGCTCTACATTTTTACCCACTCCTCTTAAGTGGTTTATTTTATTCCCACCAAACTTTTTCAACATGATGAAAATACATTAAAGAAGCATAATTGTGAATATCTATTGAATATCTCTAATTGTTTTGCTATGGCGAGGGATTAAAATCATGTAAAAAAAAAAAAAAACACTAAAAGCCTCATATCTTCTAAAAATTTAATTATACACCATTTATTTCTAGATAAAATTATACAAATATCACAACTAAACCCATTTTATTCTTGTTTTCAATTTAAGAGTAATGTACAAGTTTAAAAACAGCCAGGATGCACTATTCAGTTAAAAAAATAAATATATCAAATAATACATAGGGCTATACTGCCCTCTTGTGTTCAAAATCAGGTAGGCCTATTGTATTTAAATATATTAGGTAGCCTATGTGACTCCGAGAATATTTTCTCACCGGTTATTTGACGTGTAAAACGTGTTAAATCGCTAAGTTAAAAGTGAAAGTAAAGTAAGGACGTCCGCACGGACATTTATAGTGGTGGCGCTCACAGTGCGCTCGAATGAATTTCTATGGAAGTAGAAATGAAAAAACATTCGCTCTGTTTTGCTCGCTCGTCGCCATGGACGCGCACCGTTATGAATTCCAGTGCAGCCGCATACTTTTTAGTGTCACTAAAATTAGCGCCATATCGGGGACCGATTGCTTCCGGTTTTCAGGGAAAAGACAACAACAAAAGAGTAAATGACAGATTCGCTTATATAGGCGCTTTTACACAAAATATTCCGTCATAATTTTTCCAGTCAGCTCTTCACTCTCGTGATTAATGAAATTTGACTCCTGTTGCTGATATTTGCTGCAACTTTCGTTCAGCTCACAATTTAGTAAGCAAACACGTTTCAAATGTGTTTTTATTTTATTTTTGTGTATGTGTGTGTATATGTATGTATATATATAAATATAGCTTATGTTTCAAATATGAGTTAATTAACAATCGTTGGAAAGAATGATACTTTTAAACATAACACTAAACCGTCATTAGGTGTCGCCAGGCGACCGTCTTAATGAGCGAGTCATTGATTCATTCGTTTGAACGACTGAGTCATTCATGAATGAGATAGATGTTTATGGATTGATTGGTCATTGAATCTTTGAGTCAACCGATTCGTTCAAAATGCTGAATCATTCAGTAATGAGAACGCGTTGCTGTGAGATGCGCGATGGTTCTGCTGTGATCTTTGTTTAACTATTTTCGCTGCTGAAACAGAAAAAAAGTCAATATTGCATGTAAAATGTAAGTGATTTGACTTGTGTGTGTGTGTGTGTGATTGTGTGTGTGATTGTGTCTGTTACAGTGATAAGAGTTTAACCCTTGTTAAACTTTAGGCCTTGTCTTTTTGGATATATATCTTTTTATATTAAAAAATAGTCATACAACCCATATATTTTAAATGTATTGTTTGCTTTAAATTACATTAAGATTGTATGTTTGGTAATTGAACCTGAATGAATTTTAAATGAATGTGCTATATTTCAGATCATATATTTGTTTTCCTTAAAATTTGAACTAACACTAACTTTATTCTCATCTGAATGATAGATTATTTATTTCTGTATAAAATAAAAACACATTTGATTTTTCTTTTTTAATCAATGTAGAATGTGTAACTGAAAAAATAAACAGATTAGGGCTCTGTTTGATGACAAGAAATGAAAACCAATGCGATATGATGAATGTCCAAAAGATGGCTCCCACAGACTGTTTTTAAATAGGATTGTTTGATATTTTTTGCTTTTAAACTGTGTGTGTGTGTGTGTGTGTAAGAGATTTTGGTTGGGTGACAGTTGTAGTTTACAGTTTGACAAGAGTTTATAGCTTGACAAAAGCACAATGTTGTGTTTTATTGCAAGTGTACACAAATATAAGTAAACACTTTGCAGTTTGAATAATGTCCTGTATGAACAAAAGGACGGAGTATGTTTTTATGTCTACATTGTTCAATTACGCCACACACACACACACACACACAAACACACACACACACACACACACACACACACACACACACACAAACACTATTTTTCTAATCAGATCAGGCAAGTAATATTCTGTCTTGTCTCTTAAAAAAACAATATATATATATTTATGTATATATATATATATATATATATGTGTGTGTGTGTGTGTGTGTGTTTGTGTGTGTATATATATAAATATAGCTGCGAGCAGCGATGAAAGGGCCAAAGCCGGCGGCACCGCCACCCCGGTTATAGCGCCACCAACTGGCAGCAGGAAGTCTGTCACTTTCAAAAAGCTTTGAAATCACCTGATTGCTTCAAACTTCACTACTATGATGTAAACACACGGCAGATGTAGACCTGGATGTAGACCTGACCTTTCAGAAGGTTGCTCTCGCATACTTTGTGGTTGATATGTGCCCTCAATGCACACTTTTGCAGAGCCCACACTGATACAAGCTCTACAGCACACTTCTTTTCGACAGTCAAAGCAGGGTTACGTTTTTGCACGTCGTGCACAATAACCCTAAAGGCACCAGGGTGGCGGTGCCACCGGCTTTATATATATATATATATATATATATATATAAAAATATAGCTGCGAGCAGCGATGAAGGGCCAAAGCCGGTGGTACCGCCACCCCGGTGCCTTTAGGTAACTAAAGGCACCGGGGTTGCGGTGCCACCGGCTTGGGCCCTTAATCGCTGCTCGCAGCTATATTTCTTATTATTTTTCTGCTACCTTTTGGACACTTTTGGAGGCCTTAACATGCTCAAAAACTCCTGAAACTTTGCACACTGGTCAGAACCCGCGGCCATCAGGGCCGGGCTGAAGATGGTACCCGGGCGTGGCAGGGGGGCTCGACAGCGCCCCCTGGAACGGGGTCCGAAAACATGGTCCATAAATCAAACACGCTTGCATGTAATAATATGAAACTCGGTACACATGTAGATCTCCTCGTTTCATATATACTTCACACTCTTACTTTTTACCCCAGCCCAACAGGAAGTCGGCTATTTAGGGTTGTTGGTAAAACACACGCAATGGAATGTGAAATACTCCTCCTAGAGAATTCAAACAAACGGCACGAAACTCGGTCAGCATGAAGTCAAGACATTGAGGATGAAAGTTTGCGAGGGGATTTTTGATATCTCGAACGGTTTGGCCGTGGCGAGGAAACAAAATTATGGCGAGAAACGTGAAACAGGAAGTGTGTCATAACTACTGCATACATTAACTGATCTTGATGAAACTTCACCAGTGTGTTCGTTGTAAGAGCCCGATCACATGGATGTGACTATTGTGAGTCAAAGTTATAGCGCCACCAACTGGCAGAAGGAAGTGTGTCACTTCCTAAATGCTTTGAAATCACCCTCTTATTTTTACCCGATTTGCTTCAAACTTCACTACTATAATGTAAACACACGGCAGATGTAGACCTGTGAATGGATTCTTGATATCTTAGATACTGTTGTCGTGGCAACGCATCAAACTTTAATATTCTTTTTTTATGCTTTTGAGACTCTTAGCATGCCTGAAATTGCTTAAAATTGCATGAAACTCGACAGACACATCTCATTTATTAGCCAGTAGACATGTGCAAAGTTTCAGAAACGGGCGTGTTGAGGGCTCAGTAGCGCCACCTTTTGTCAAAAGTGGGGGGATTAATTTTATCTACAGTAATAAAAATCGGTATGTGTATTGTTCTCCTCCAGCCAGACAAGTTTCTAATTTACACTCAATAGCTCCAACCAACAGGAAGTCAGATATTTTGGTTTGAAAATTGTCATTTTATGTCTCTCTCTCTCTCTGAGCCTACGTCTCTGTGTGTGTGTGTGTCTGTGAGTGTGGGGAGGGGGAGGGGGGCTAGATTAACCATTTGACTGCTGTGTTGTTTGGCCTGCATTAAAAAAGAAAATAAATGTCTTACGCCTTGTATTTTTTAAATAAGTTGTATTAATAAGTAAAGGCATATAACCAGTTGAATTGTAGTGCATTGAAAATAGTTTTTTATAATTAGTTTATTAATTAAATTAACTTGGTCCATAAACTTCGTCAGAAAATTTGGTCCATAAATCAAACACACTTGCATGTAATATTATGAAACTCGGTATATAGATCTCATCGGGCCAAACAACTTTAAGCCAGCCCAACAGGAAGTGGGCTATTTTTGTCTTAATGTGGATGTTTTGCAAAACCAGGCTCTACATTTTTACCCACTCCTCTTAAGTGGTTTATTTTATTCCCACCAAACTTTTTCAACATGATGAAAATACATTAAAGAAGCATAATTGTGAATATCTATTGAATATCTCTAATTGTTTTGCTATGGCGAGGGATTAAAATCATGTAAAAAAAAAATAAACACTAAAAGCCTCATATCTTCTAAAAATTTAATTATACACCATTTATTTCTAGATAAAATTATACAAATATCACAACTAAACCCATTTTATTCTTGTTTTCAATTTAAGAGTAATGTACAAGTTTAAAAACAGCCAGGATGCACTATTCAGTTAAAAAAATAAATATATCAAATAATACATAGGGCTATACTGCCCTCTTGTGTTCAAAATCAGGTAGGCCTATTGTATTTAAATATATTAGGTAGCCTATGTGACTCCGAGAATATTTTCTCACCGGTTATTTGACGTGTAAAACGTGTTAAATCGCTAAGTTAAAAGTGAAAGTAAAGTAAGGACGTCCGCACGGACATTTATAGTGGTGGCGCTCACAGTGCGCTCGAATGAATTTCTATGGAAGTAGAAATGAAAAAACATTCGCTCTGTTTTGCTCGCTCGTCGCCATGGACGCGCACCGTTATGAATTCCAGTGCAGCCGCATACTTTTTAGTGTCACTAAAATTAGCGCCATATCGGGGACCGATTGCTTCCGGTTTTCAGGGAAAAGACAACAACAAAAGAGTAAATGACAGATTCGCTTATATAGGCGCTTTTACACAAAATATTCCGTCATAATTTTTCCAGTCAGCTCTTCACTCTCGTGATTAATGAATTTTGACTCCTGTTGCTGATCTTTGCTGCAACTTTCGTTCTGCTCACAATTTAGTAAGCAAATACGTTCAAGTTTTAATTGTAGTGACTAAATGATTTTATTATACACACACCAAATTGACGGTGGGGGGCCATGGTATATTTAAATCTGCCAATTGTAATATCTTCTGGGCACCCCTAGTCTAGTCTTATTAAATGTATGCTTCATCTTTCATTTTTAATTTGTAAATTTGATCAATAAATTCAATTATTTAGAATAATAAGACACTATATGGCTGTTACTCTAGGTAGGGGTGATCAAATTAAATCGTTTACACTGAAAAATAACAATGCATTAAATAATGTGAGATTGTTTTAAATATGAGTTGGAAAGAATGATACTTTTAAACATAACACTAAACCGTCATTAGGTGTCGCCAGGCGACCGTCTTAATGAGTGAGTCATTGATTCATTCGTTCAAATGATTCGTTCGAACGACTGAGTCATTCATGAATGAGACAATACATGTTTATGGATTGGTCATTGAATCTTTGAGTCAATCGATTCGTTCAAAATGCTGAATCATTGTGTCTCTTACAGCGACAAGAGTTTAACCCTTGTTCAAGTTTAAGGCCTTGTCTTTTTGGATATATATCTTTTTTTTAAATTCCAAAATATGCATACAACCCATATATTTTAAATGTATCGTTTGCTTTAAATTAAATTAAGATTGTATGTTTGGTAATTTAACCTGAGATGAATGTGCTATATTTCAGATCAATATATTTGTTTTCCTTAAAATTTGAACTAACACTAACTTTATTCTCATCTGAATTATAAATAACTTATTCCTGTATAAAATAAAAACACATTAGAATTTTCTTTTTTAATCAATGTAGAATGTGTAATTGAAAAATAAACAGATTAGGGCTCTGAGGACAATAAATGAAAATCAATGCGATATGGTGAATGTCCAAAAGATGGCTCCCACAGACTGTTTTAAATGGGGTTGGATAAATATTTTTTGCTTTTAGACAGTGTGTGCGTGTGATTTTAGTTGGGTGACAGTTGTAGGTTACAGTTTGACAAGAGTTTATAGTTTGACAAAAGCACTTTGTTGTGTTTTATTGCGAGTGTACACAAATATAAGTAAACACTTTGCAGTTTGAATGATGTCCTCTATGAACAAAATGACGGAGTATGTTTTTATGTGTAACAGTTCAATCGCACCCGCACCCGCACCCGCACCTCACCCACACACACACACAGACACACAGACACACACACACACACACACACACACACACACACACACACACACACACACACACACATATTGAAACCTGAGTGAAGTACAAAGCCCATAATGAAGAATAGTTTAGCATCCAAATACATCGCAAATGTTGAAACAGTTTGATTCTAATGAGAGAGTTACGTGAGCCAAACACCACCTACTTTCACTTTCGCTTTCAATTATTTCGGTTATTTCTTAATTATAGTTTTTTTTTATTCTTGTTCTGTTCTGAATATCATTAAATTTAAAGAATTGCTTGTGTAATATTTTGAGTGTATCATCAAAACAGATTAATTCTCTCGGTTTAGTGATTCCCTAGTTATTTTTTTATTGTTTTCATTGTTCTAATCCGGTAAGGCAAGTGATATATATATATATATATATATATATTTTTTTTTATATATATATATAATTTATATATATATATATATATATATATATATATATATAAATATAGCTGCGAGCAGCGATGAAGGGCCAAAGCCGGCGGCACCGCCACCCCGGTGCCTTTAGGTAACTAAAGGAACCGGGGTTGCGGTGCCACCGGCTTGGGCCCGTAATCGCTGCTCGCAGCTATATTTATTATTATTATTATTATTCTTATTATTTTTCTGCTACCTTTTGGACACTTTTGGAGGCCTTAACATGCTCAAAAACTCCTGAAACTTTGCACACATGTCAGAACCCGCGGCCATCAGGGCCGGGCTGAAGATGGTACCCGGGCGTGGCAGGGGGGCTCGACAGCGCCCCCTGGAACGGGGTCCGAAAACATGGTCCATAAATCAAACACGCTTGCATGTAATAATATGAAACTCGGTACACAT
The DNA here is from genome assembly GCF_029890125.1 of Rhinichthys klamathensis goyatoka. Lineage (NCBI taxonomy): Eukaryota > Metazoa > Chordata > Actinopteri > Cypriniformes > Leuciscidae > Rhinichthys > Rhinichthys klamathensis. The sequence goes on along the minus strand of NW_026606652.1, from coordinate 705,885 downwards.
GTAGATCTCCTCGTTTCTCATATATCTCACACTCTTACTTTTTACCCCAGCCCAACAGGAAGTCGGCTATTTAGGGTTGTTGGTAAAACACACGCAATGGAATGTGAAATACTCCTCCTAGAGAATTCAAACAAACGGCACGAAACTCGGTCAGCATGAAGTTAAGACATTGAGGATGAAAGTTTGCGAGGGGATTTTTGATATCTCGAACGGTTTGGCCGTGGCGAGGAAACAAAATTATGGCGAGAAACGTGAAACAGGAAGTGTGTCATAACTACTGCATACATTAACTGATCTTGATGAAACTTCAACAGTGTGTTCGTTGTAAGAGCCCGATCACATGGATGTGACTATTGTGAGTCAAAGTTATAGCGCCACCAACTGGCAGCAGGAAGTGTGTCACTTCCTAAATGCTTTTGACAAAAGGGGGGGGGGTTAGTTTTATCTACAGTAATAAAACTCGATATGTATATTGTACTCTTCGAGCCGGACAACTTTCTAATTTACCGTAATTAGCTCGGATCAACAGAAAGTCAGATATTTTTGTCTGAATGTGGATTTTTGGCTAAAAAAGCCTCTGATTTTTTACCCACTCCTCTTAAGTGGTTTATTCAATTCCCACCAAACTTTTTCAACATGATGAAAATACATTAAAGAAGCTAAATTGTGAATGGCTATTGAATATCTCAAATTGTTTTGCTATGGCGAGGGATTAAAGTCATGTCAAAAAAGTAAACACTAAAAGCCTCATATCTTCTAAAAAATTAATTATACACCATTTATTTCTAGATAAAATTACACAAATATCAGAACTAACCCCATTTTATTCTTGTTTTCAATTTAAGAATAATGTACAAGTTTAAAAACAGCCAGAATGTGCTATTCAGTTAAAAAATAAATACATCAAGTAATACAAAGGGCTATACTGCCCTCTTGTGTCCAAAATGATATCAACTCAGTACATAAAACTTTTTTATCAGGTATGGCTATTGTAATTAAATATAAATATATTAGGTATGTGGCTGTGAGGATCTTTTCCCACCGGTTAATCGACGTTAGACACCAGCGAGGCCTTTTAAATCGCTAATATAAAAGTGAAAGTAAAGTAAGGACGTCCGCACGGACATAGTGGTGGCGCTCGCAGTGCGCTCGAATGAATTTCTATGGAAGTGGAAATGAAAAAACGTTCGCTCTGTTCTGCTTGCTCGTCGCCATGGACGCGCACCGTTATGAATGCCAGTGCAGCCGCATACTTTTTAGTGTCACTTGAAAATTAGCACCATATCGGGGGCCGATTGTTTCCGGTTTTCAGGTAATACACAACAACAAATGAGTAAATGACAGATTCGCTTAAATAGGCGCTTTTACACAAAATATTCCATCATCATTTTTTTCAGTCAGCTCTTCACTCTCGTGATTAATGAATTTTGACTCCTGTTGCTGATCTTTGCTGCAACTTTCGTTCAGCTCACAATTTAGTAAGCAAACACGCCACTATGTATGATTTGGAAAAAAAAAATTGACTAAACAACCATTCTGGCTGTTTTTAAACTTAAACATTATTCTCTAATTGCTCTCACCATGCCCGTTTCTGAAACTCTGCACATGTCTACTGTCTAATAAATGTGATGTGTCTGTCGGGTTTCATGCAATTTCAAGTATGTTAAGAGTCTCAAAAGCATCAACAAAGAATAATAAAGTTTGATGCGTTGCCACGGCAACAGTATCTAAGATATCAATAATCCTTTCTCAGGTCTACATCTGCCGTGTGTCTACATTATACACATAAAGTTTGAAGCAAATTGGGTAAAAATAAGAGGGTGATTTCAAAGCCTTTAGGAAGTGACACACTTCCTGCTGCCAGTTGGTGGCGCTATAACTTTGACTCACAATAGTCACATCCATGTGATCGGACTCTTACAGCGAACACACTGCTGAAGTTTCATCAAGATCAGTTAATGTATGCAGAAGTTATAACACACTTCCTGTTTCCTTTATTCGCCATAAATTCGTTTCCTCGCCACGGCCAAACCGTTCGAGATATCAAAAATCCCCTGGCAACTTTTCATCCTCAATGTCTTGACTTCATGCTGACCGAGTTTCGTGGCGATTGGTTGAATTCTCTAGGAGGAGTATATCGAATTCCAGGGGCATACGCTTCCAAACAAACCATAATAGCCGACTTCCTGTTGGGCTGGGGTAAAAAGTAAAAGTACAAAGGATATATGAATCGATGAGATCTATATGTGTACCGAGTTTCATATTATTACATTCAAGCGTGTTTGATTTATGGACCAAGTTTTCGGACCCTGTTCCAGGGGGCGCTGTCGAGCCCCCCTGCCACGCCCGGGTACCAGCTTCAGCCCGGCCCTGATGGCCGCGGGTTCTGACCAGTGTGCAAAGTTTCAAGAGTTTTTGAGCACGTTAAGGGCCCCAAAAGTGCGCTGAGAGTCTCAAAAGTATCCAAAAAGAATATTAAAGTTTGATGCGTTGTCACGGCAACAGCATCTAAGATATCAACAATCCTTTCACAGGTCTACATCTGGCGTGTGTCTACATTATACACATCAAGTTTGAAGCAAATCGGGTAAAGCCTGTTTGATTTATGGACCAAGTTTTCGGACCCCGTTCCAGGGGGCGCTGTCGAGCCCCCCTGCCACGCCCGGGTACCAGCTTCAGCCCGGCCCTGATGGCCGCGGTTTCTGACCCGTGTGCAAAGTTTCAAGAGTTTTTGAGCATGTTAAGGGCCCCAAAAGTGCGCTAAGAATCTCAAAAGTATCCAAAAAGAATATTAAAGTTTGATGCGTTGTCACGGCAACAGCATCTAAGATATCAACAATCCTTTCACAGGTCTACATCTGGCTTGTGTCTACATTATACACATCAAGTTTGAAGCAAATAGGGTAAAGCGTGTTGGATATATGGACCAAATTGTCTGACCCGTTCAAGGGGGCGCTGTCGAGCCCCCCTGCCACGCCCGGGTACCAGCTTCAGCCTGGCCCTGATGGCCGCGGGTTTTGTCCCGTGTGCAAAGTTTCAAGAGTTTTCGAGCACGTTAAGAACCCCAAAAGTGCCCGAAAGCATAAAAAAGCATGAAAAAGCTTAAAAAAAGGAATATTAATGTTTGATGCATTGCCATGGCAACAGTATCTAAGATATCAATAATCCTTTCACAGGTCTACATCTGGCGTGTGTCTACATTATGCACATGAAGTTTGAAGCAAATCGGGTAAAAATAAGAGGGTGATTTAAAAGCATTTTGAAAGTGACACACTTCCTGCTGCCAGTTGGTGGCGCTATAACTTTGACTCACAATAGTCACATCCATGTGATCGGGCTCTTACAACGAACACACTGCTGAAGTTTCATCAAGATTAGTTAATGTATGCAGTAGTTATAACACACTTCCTGTTTCACGTTTCTCGCCATAATTTCGTTTCCTCGCAAGGCACCGGGGTTGCGGTGCCACCGGCTTGGGCCCGTAATCGCTGCTCGCAGCTATATTTTATTTATTATTATGCATGTTGAAGCAATTCTTGATTTATGGTTATTATTTACTGAGGGATGTGCATCCATATTGACCAGTATGTCCAGCTAATCAACATTTTAAATTCAATATAGCCTATAAATCAATAGTCAATCAATGTCAAATTGTCATTGCTTTCTATCTTGCATAATTAGTGTAGTAGTTGTTTAGAGTTTTTAACACTGAGACTAGATAATCAGTGTCTTGTTTTAAAAGTATAATGTGTACTTTGATTGGGAGTGCCATCATTCACGTGCATATATTGATCAGTATGTCTGGTCTCCACATATTTCTGCTTGAAAAATGCGCGTTTCATTTCGTGCACGCGCATTTGAACGCACGATAATACACACGACGTGGTTATGTTTTCTGAGCAGCAGTAAACAAACACCGTTGCACTTTGTCGTTTATCAAAAACAAACGTAATAAATAATTGTATTTTACTCTCAATTTTGTCAGGCACAAAGTGATGCAAGAGATGCACTGCCTGCCCAGCTAGGTTAGCAAGACCGAAAAACATCAAACTTTGCTGACATCAAACTTAGAGAGCAGAACACAAGTTTACCTGATTGTTGTTCCCGCAATTCACTCTAATGGTTTTTTCTTCTTCCTCTTTTCGTGACCAGAAGGATAGTGTCGCTTCATTTTGTCATGGATGTTGTACACATTAATTGACGCGCTATGACACGAGATGGAGGCGGGGCCTTAAGTAATTTGCGTGGCCCTACGCCGGTCGCGTGCAGTCTATGGTCGCGTGCAGCGCTACAGCCATGTAAACAGTTTGCCCTTCCCTTACTGACTTTCACTTTCGGTGCCCGAATGGAAGTGAATGAGGCTTTGCGATTTTTTTTGATTTTTTTATTATTATTTTAATATAGGCCTACGTGAAATTCTGCATCCATTGTACGATTTTTTTTTTTTCTCGGAAGGGCAACCTGAGTCGAGAAGGGCATATGGGCAGTTGCCCGGGCAACCTGAGCAACCCCCCTGTGCACGTCCCTGGCCGGAAGGCCAATTTAGCTCAAAAGGAATGATTCATCGATTTGCAATGAATCTTGACCGAATCACTATGGAACCGAGCAAATGACTCGTTTAGAGTTCATTTGAACGGGCCGTAATTATAACCTTGGCAACAGATATGAATATCCAATCTATAGTGAAGCACTATGTATTAGCAAGGTAACTTTAGATCGACAGTACAAGACATTAAATGTGCAAGCACAACACAAGGCAAATATCTTTTCAAATATATTGACGACTTTATTAACTCTTCTAAACACATAATAAAACTAAGGTCTAAACACAATCACACACACGCATTCATACAAGGCGCAGAGGAAGAGAGAGAGAGTGAGAGAGAGTTTTCAGAGATGCACTTTGTAAGACATGACCTGAACGAACCACCAAGCATTAATTTAAACCTTCGTTTCTTAGACAGGTTATTCAATTTACATTTGCACCAGTTCAGTTAAGAGTCTGGAGTAGCTGCTACTTGCTTGTCTTTGCGTTGCTTAGGGAGTTCCCTTTTTGCGGTGCTTCGTCAAAGGGGTTTCCCGACCGGGTCCGTGTGGCTGGTTGTCTTGGAAGTGCCTGGATGGAAGTTTCTGAACTGCCGGTCACGTGTGATTGGCAGGCGAATATTACAGTTCGAAGCGCGTTGCAGGAGAGACGTTTAAACGAACTTCGCAGCAACTTAACGTTGAACCGAGACTTTTATGAAAGAAGAAAATAAAGGAAGAAATGAAAGTAAGACGAGTTAGATGGCTTGAATGAGCTGTTTCAACCCCGATCTTGATGGGTTATTTGTCTGCTGGTCTAATTTGGTCTGGTCGATGTAGAAGCGTGCGAACACGCTCTTTGGTGTTTTCAGAGAGAAGCACGAACAGGAACACTCTCTTGCTGTTGCTATAGAGAGAGGCGCAAACTTAATTCAACACGAGCCGAACTCAAAACCGAACGGCAACCCCGAACTGCTCTCTGAACCGAATTTCTTTTTCAACTCACTCTAACTCCTTTGTTCGGGTCTTTAACTTAAACGTTAGTCCAACCTCTTTTGGAGAATTCTGACCAATGAGACAATGGCATCATTTTATTAGGTGGATCGTTCCTACTTATCGTTATCTGGGATCTGCTTGGGTTCCAGCACTTAGCAGAGAAACAAGAGACCCCAGTTTAAACATTATAGATTATTATAATCATACAAAACATTTTACACAGATTTCAAACAAGCCACCTTTTGAATTAAGGGCATACGATTCTTTTGATTGGAAGCACGATACCCTTTCATCCATACACACAGTTATATCACAATTACATGATTTATATGTGATCTACGCATAATACAAACATGAATTGTAGGAACAACAAGAATTATGATGTTTGATTAAGTCCACGGAGCATTGTTCTGCGTGAGTTTTAATGGGTTTGATATGTAAAGTCTGTGTAAGTCTCTCACGTTCCATGGAAGCGGGGTCTGTCTTACATCGCTGTCCTGCTCAGCAGTGGTGATGCTGAGGGAGGTCAAAGGTGGTCAGGCCCCTTAATGGTCAGGCCTCGTCTCACCATTTCTGAGCAGCTTTGTCTTGCTTAAGGATGAAACAGTGACAACGTTCTTCCTGTTTAGGCTTATCTCTAATGCCTGCGGGGCCATAAAAGACTTCTCTGGGGGGGTTTTCTAGACAATTTGGAGCCAGTCTTGTGACTTTGGAATGTGGTATTCAGATCCGAAATGCTGAATCACATTTGAATGAATCCCATGAGAGATTAGAAAGATTAATTCGTGTTTGGTTCATCCTTAAAGTCTCTACATGGGCGTGCTGGTCTGAAAACGAGGTGTGTTCAGGCACATTTTTGGCACGTTGCTATTTTGAGGCAACTGAAATATACTGCGCCATTGACCAACTGAAACCTGGTTTAAAGTCAATTGCGCAAGTAATGAGCGCCTATAGGCGGGCCCACAACGTGCGTACACTCTGTCTCGTAGACGGTCTGCTCGCGCGCTTTAACCTTGCGCACGAGCAGATCCGTTTCCTCGCTAGAGAAGCGTTCAGTTTTTCCGCTTGCAAATTCCGCCATGCAAATAGCAATCCGCGCAACTGGCTTTTAAAGGTCCCCTGACATTAAATTTTCACTTTCTGAGGTTTTTTAACATTAATAATAGCCTGTATATGGTCCCCCAGTGGCTAGAAATTTAAATCGGTGTAAACCGAGCTTTGGCTATATTTCTCTGCCTTTGAGAAAATGAAAGCTCAGACGGGCTGATCTTGAATCTCCTCCGTATGACGTCATACGGAGGAAAGGTAACCTCCCCTTTCTCTCCTTTGCCCGCCCAGAGAATTTGGCTCGCCCATGAGAAAATGAGCTAGGAAGTACGAACGCGCGATCGCGTTTTGAGTTTTTCCTCGAGAGATATCATGGCTTGCAAACGAGCGAAGCATGGCAGTTGATCAGTGTTCGGATGTACAAATGAACACAAAAGTATTTTTTAGTTCCTTCATCCGAGCCTCTGAAGAAACAATGGGTTAATTTTATTTTCTCTGGAAATGCGCCGAGACAACTTCCCAAAGTTTTGTATGGTCCAAACATTTCACCGACGACTGTTTCCTCAACTTGGGCCAATACAGAGCTGGCCTCGATGAACGTCTGGAAATAAATCGATCGAGCTACCAAGCAACAATTCCTGATGTGTAACGTTAGCTTAATTGTTCAAGTTCAGACAGGTAATCTTTCTCTCAAAATCGTTCAATACTGTTTATGCATAAGTCAAGCCAGTGACTAAAATATCAACTTCACGTCGTTTCTTTTAGTAGGATGAAAATAATCTTATTTAAATTGTGAACAAATTATACAGAAAGCGATCAAAGAACAATATTTCCACACAGCGCGAGTTTATCTGGACAACTCGTTATGAAATCAATGACGCACATTACACTGCACAACGAAGCTCTTACTGTATGTACATCATCGTGTTTGCATTGGTGAAAGCAATAGAGAGAGTGCAGAAACTGCGTTGCAATGATAAGATCTTCATACTCGCGATCAACAGACTGTCATCTGCTTGCTCAATGCTCACCACGGCAACATTTTATGTGATGGGAATAGATCTAAATACTTTAAAAACGTCTCACGATTCGTTAATCTCGATAGCTGTAATAGTAAAAACGTATAATAGCTGTAGTAAAAGTATTCGAGAGAGTTTCACATGTAATATGTAGCTATTTCATATGCAAGCATGTTAGCCGATCACAGCAGTGGGTGTTTACACTGAATCCCACAGCAGACACGCCCCTTCAAACAGAGCATTCAAATCAGAGGCTAAAATCAGGCTAGGAAAAATGCCTTTTATTTCTAAATTATGACTATTTTTGATCTAAAAAACATACTAACATTATAAGGGCAACCCAGGAAACATTATAAAATAATAAAATAACCCCATGTCAGGGGACCTTTAAAGGGAATGGGAGATGAGAATCTGATTGGTTTATTGCACAATATGCCCAAAACACACCCATTACTCATTAAGAAAATAGGGACATCCCTTTTAGACCATGCGCCGGCTGTGCCGACCAATTTTCCCGTCGTTAAACTAGCAAAAGTGGATTCGGACACGCTTTAAGTGCACTTTCACCGTGTGCTTTAGACCATGCGCTTAGATCGTTAAAATAGGGCCCTAAAATCTCTAAAACTGTTTGTCAAGATACGTTTCAATAATACACTTCAAATCAGCCAAGAAATAAAATAAAATGATCCTACATGAGAAGAAACGGTTCTAAATAGAACCTTGAAGGATTCTGTCAGCCAATTCACATATACAACCTTATAGAACCATCATATATAGAACCATTAGCCTATGGGGTAATTTTATGGATTTAGTTTGAATTCATTTAGCTTTGATACATGTTTTATTTTGATTAAATTGTATGAATTTGAACATCAAGTAAACGTACTTTATCACGCAATAAAAAAAAAACATGTTAAACATGCAATCATTTAATACATTTCTCCTTATATATAAAAGTGTTTTGGCATAAAGGGTTATTTAAAATTCATTCAAGAACCCTGAGGTTCCATATTAAACCACATTAAACTTTTTTCCCCCCTATGAGTGTATCAAAAAGGCTCACAACTCCAATTTATACAGCCGCCATAGGAGTTGCAGTTTCTTCCATTCATTTTCCCATGAATGGTCCGTCTACTCCAACTTATACTGTCTCTATACACAAAATGAATCATGACACAAGTGATGACAACCATCAAAATTTGAGGTAAACAGCCTTTAGCAGATACATTATGAAGCCAGTCACCTCATTGTAAGATCAAACCACAGTCTTATATTAAATTTTTCTTAAAACTAACATCATTTAAAATAATTTAAAGTTTTTATACACATAAAAATCATTTATGTGTACCACTAAAACATCATAATGGCGATAAACATCTATGAAACGTCTACACTTTTGTCGTCCTTGAAGAAGTGTATATGAGGTTCTCATTTGCATAGGACATCACTAGCAATCGCTCAGACATGTCAAGAATAAGTGGCGGTAGACTAATGAAGATGTGCTTATTGATATAGTGGCATGAAACACTTTAAAATAATCATCAACAAATGAAATTCACACTAGCTGCATAGAATAATGATGCAAGATAGCCCAGCTCTTTAATCTCCAGGACTTGTGGAAAATACCACTGGTGCAGGCAGTTCATACAGTCAAGGTAAATAATGTGTTTGAAACTTTTGCTATTAATATAAAGGAGACTAAAGGAAACAAACTGAGTTTAGAGTTTATACTGTGCTCGTAGCATGCACTCTTCAATGAACCCTCATTTCCCTCTACACTCATGGTCTTCGGGGTCCGTTCGGAGCGATTGTATATATATATTTTACATAAAAATGAAATATATAATTTTTTTTATTTACTTCTCAAATATTCATTTATGCTGTGTTTTTGGGGGATATGTGGTACTATTTTACCTATTTAGCACAAAATTACTACACCATTAGCTTGCATATGAAATATTACATTTTTAACTTTTTAATCTAAATCAAACACAAATGCGGCAGCGCACACTGTATATATTTTTATTGTAAATAAAGCGCAAAAGAAATTATGAGCATGCAGTTATGTTGTCAGTAAGCAAGTCATGAAATTACGAAAAAGTACCAATAAATTACGTGACTTGTAATTTGTGTTAGCTGGGAAGGATTTGCATGCAGGTATGATGTTCATTCTATTCACCAGGAGCAGTTTTCATGATTCATTAACAGTTCATGTAAGTATTGTGTATTTATCAATGTAACATTGTTTCCGTAACCCCAAAATGGACCTTTATTTTCACTTTGTGTTATTTTGTATATTTTTAAATGACTGTGGTGGCTCATACTTATTAACTATTTTATTAATAAAAACTAGTTTGGGATTTCCTTACATTTTAATACCATTTATTCATCAGTAGGCCTAGTCCCATTCTTGCAATTTATGTGTTTGTTAAGTAAAGTGGGACGGTACGGTGTGTGTGTTTGTCTGTGGGTTTATTATAATTTATTTATTAAAAATTTTATTGGATAATTTTATATATATTTATATACACTCACCTAAAGGATTATTAGGAACACCATACTAATACTGTGTTTGACCCCCTTTCGCCTTCAGAACTGCCTTAATTCTACGTGGCATTGATTCAACAAGGTGCTGAAAGCATTCTTTAGAAATGTTGGCCCATATTGATAGGATAGCATCTTGCAGTTGATGGAGATTTGTGGGATGCACATCCAGGGCACGAAGCTCTCGTTCCACCACATCCCAAAGATGCTCTATTGGGTTGAGATCTGGTGACTGTGGGGGCCATTTTAGTACAGTGAACTCATTGTCATGTTCAAGAAACCAATTTGAAATGATTCGAGCTTTGTGACATGGTGCATTATGCTGCTGGAAGTAGCCATCAGAGGATGGGTACATGGTGGCCATAAAGGGATAGACATGGTCAGAAACAATGCTCAGGTAGGCCGTGGCATTTAAACGATGTCCAATTGGCACTAAGGGGCCTAAAGTGTGCCAAGAAAACATCCCCCACACCATTACACCACCACCACCAGCCTGCACAGTGGTAACAAGGCATGATGGATTCGTGTTCTCATTCTGTTTACGCCAAATTCTGACTCTACCATCTGAATGTCTCAACAGAAATCGAGACTCATCAGACCAGGCAACATTTTTCCAGTCTTCGACTGTCCATTTTGGTGAGCTCTTGCAAATCGTAGCCTCTTTTTCCTATTTGTAGTGGAGATGAGTGGTACCCGGTGGGGTCTTCTGCTGTTGTAGCCCATCCGCCTCAAGGTTGTGCGTGTTGTGGCTTCACAAATGCTTTGCTGCATACCTCGGTTGTAACGAGTGGTTATTTCAGTCAAAGTTGCTCTTCTATCAGCTTGAATCAGTCGGCCCATTCTCCTCTGACCTCTAGCATCAACAAGGCATTTTAGCCCACAGGACTGCCGCATACTGGATGTTTTTCCCTTTTCACACTATTCTTTGTAAACCCTAGAAATGGTTGTGCGTGAAAATCCCAGTAACTGAGCAGATTGTGAAAAACTCAGACCGGCCCGTCTGGCACCAACAACCATGCCACGCTCAAAATTGCGTAAATCACCTTTCTTTCCCATTCTGACATTCAGTTTGGAGTTCAGGAGATTGTCTTGACCAGGACCACACCCCTAAATGCATTGAAGCAACTGCCATGTGATTGGTTGATTAGATAATTGCATTAATGAGAAATTGAACAGGTGTTCTAATAATCCTTTAGGTGAGTGACGACAGAAGATAAAGGTGACAGGAGAGGCGAGGATCCAAATCCAAATTCATTTAATGAACAAACAAAAACACAAATAAAAACAAAGGACATGAAACACCGAACACAGGAGAGCTTAGAACCACGAGGGAAATCTAAACCATACATCAACAGGCCAAACCAATGACTGACCAAGAACAGGAGACACACAAGGGCTATATATACACATGAGGCTAACAAGGTAACAAGGGGAACACGAAACACCTGAGGAACCAATCAAGGAACAAAATTTCAAAGACAAACACAGAGATTATGACATATATTTATACATTTTTATAGACACATATATATATAAGGTTGTCGAAAGGTTCTGGCTCAGCTGAGGTTCACTGAGGTTCATGTCCCCCGAGCAAACCTTCCCTCAGAAGCCTGAAATCAGGACAGATTAAGACTCCCAGAGATGCATTTCACTTTCTTTTTTCTACAGCAATGTACAACAGAACAATATTGCACTTCTTCTTTAGGCACCACTTTTTCAAATTTCTTGAAGATTGTTAGCAGAGCTGCAGAACTGCAAAACGGCACATTTCCAGAGGATGTTAATGGCTTATATGTTTTGTGAGGAGCTGACTCAGATTTATGAAGCCATCGATTCCTCTGGCAGACTACCTGCTGGCCTGTATGCTAATAGACTGAATCTGCACATAAAGCCCTGTTATGCCGATCTATATCACATTTGTCTGCTGGTGCAGATACAGTGTCCACATGCCACTGATAGACGAGCATGTCGATAACCTTTGTTATAAATAAAACACGCCCACATGCCGTAATATTTTATCAATACCCGCTGGAAACATGGCAAACTGGTGCACAATGCCAATAATTAAACAAATTACAGTCTTAATAACCTCAACTGGCAATGAGCATCAATCAACATGTTTATATTCTACCTATACGCTTAACTTCCAAAAATCATCTTATTGAATGAACTCGTTGTCCCGGATCACATGGAAACCAATAACCCGGCAGCCCAAGTAAACCACGTTTACAAGTCTTTATTAATAAATCAATTTATTCCCCGGTAGTGACATCAAAACCTAATCACTCATGTATCTGACTCAAAGTATAATTTTTTTTATGTGAGATGATGTGATGTTAAAAAAACAGTGCGGGGTAACTGATTACATGTAATCTGAATTACATAATCAGATTCCAAAAATTAAGTACTTGTAATTAGATTACATTGTAGATTATATTCTGTGAATTATCACTAACCATGTATTGCTGTCTTTGGAAGTTTATTTTATTTTATTTTTATTATGATTTTTATTATAACTTTTTATTATTTTAAAATGTTATTTTAAAATGTTATCTTTTCACAAATCCCCTGCAGTTCCATCATGAACCCCAGTCTGGGAAAACCTGACATAATGTTTAACGCACTTTATGTTGTTGATAAAGAAGAGAATACACAATATTATTCAATGTGAGAAATGAGTTAGGTCAAATGTAATCTAAAAGTAATCATACAGTAGTCAGATTATATTACCTAAAATATGTAATGTAATGGATAACATTATTAACTGCAATTTTTGCCATGCAATTTGGAATGAGTAACTGACTCCAATTTGGAAGTAATCTACCCAGCGCTGTAAATAAATAAGCAGTATTTTGACTGTGCCACTTCTACTTCGACTGCATGAGTTAAGAACACATTTTTATAATTTCTTAAGTCAAGAAGGAGTCCTCCTCCCCTACCGAGAAATGCTCGCTCTGTCTGGATGTGCTTAAATCTGCATTAAAGGTGCGCTTACATTTACCATTGCTCAGCTAAATCCAGTCTTTTCAATTGGAAACCGCGCAATCGATTTATCAATATTGATTTAGGTCATATTCAAGTTGGTAAAGTGAATTTGTTGTGCTGACCAACAGAAAGCTGCTTGGTTTGAAAGTGACATCTTTTTGATACACCACTATACTATGGAATTCTTTTAAAACTTTTTGCTGAAATATAGCTAATGTGACGCACCTTAAGGACACTTTCCTGTCACATAGCCAGACATGCGCACTTCAAGCCGACAGAATGCAGGATAATGTGTTACTGTTTACATGCTGGGCGAAAAAATCTGGCTGTGTCGATCAGTGTGTGCATAAGCCATTTATTACTTTAGTCCCATTAAGAAAACTTAATAAAGAAGAGTTAATGTGTTTACATGACCACATGCATTGTCTGCTTATTAAGCATAGTTGTGTTAAGAACGTGCATGTAAACACGCTCGATATCATAAATTCAGCATCAACCATTTTATTATGTTCTCATGCATTCAATCATTATCAAAGCGGAGGAAATGAGAGACTAAACGCATCACGGAAACACCCCAGGTAACATGTGCCCTTCTGTGCTGACGATCTAGCATCGGTTTCTCCTACCCGAACACTAAGCATGACTCATCTGAAGTGAAGTTAAATCAGATCAAAAAAGACAAGCACTGTCACAGGTACAAGATCCACTGTCAGTGTTCTGAAAATCATTATAAATCCTAAACGTGCGAATGCATAAATCAACCTAACAATCTCTTCAACTGCCACATGTTTGGAAAAAGAGTCATTAATGGACAGCCAGCACTTCTGCCAAAGCACGTAAGCGGTATTTAACAACCAATTGTGCGTGCAATTCACCGAGAAGTTAATGTAGCATGAAGGAATGTCACACGTACAGTGCTGCCTTTTCCAAATGGGATTTCTGACACATTCCAGGGCTGTGAGCTATTCTCACTCCAAACAGCCAAGTACCAAACACTCCAAAAATTCACACTTTTATTTTCAAAAAGGGTGTCCAAACTACAGCCCCTAGGTCAAACTACAGCCTTTCCCGCTCATCATTGGTTAGCATGGTTTAGTCACTCACACCAGTTTGTTTTAATAAATTTACAGTTTGTATATTCCTTGCTCTCAGTTCATTGTCTGGTGTTTGTCTGATGTACATAAGCACACTGTTCCATTGCGTGTTCTTGTATTAGATTATTCTATTTTGTTTTGTTTAATAAAACTTTACACTGCTAGTAGATCTGCTTGCTTCTCGTTGTTTTCCTGCCTGATCTGATGTTACAACAGTTTGAGTTGGTACAATTTGTAACAATGTTTTTGCAAGATGTCTCTTATGTTCACCAAGGCTGCATTCATAGCAAAAATACACTAGAAACAAATAAGAGAAACAGTAATGTTGTGAAATGTTAAAATAGAAAATAAATGAAAATACATCTGATGCTGAAGAAACATTTCTTATTATCAAAGTTGAATACAATTTGCTTCTTAATTTTTTTGTGGATACATGTGATTTTTTTTTCAGGAATCTTTGATGACTAAAAAGTTCAAAAGAACAGCATTTATTTCAAATAGAAATATTTTGTAACAAATCAAATGTATTTACGGTCACAAATGATTCATATTTTTATTCCGCAAGGATGCATTAAGGCAATTTCTTTCGAAAGAGTATTGGTAGTGTAGTGTATATACAAATGATTATTTAACATAACTAAAAATTATATAAAGCAAGTAACGACAAATATATTTCAGACTGATGTTAAAGGGTACACTGGGTGCTTTTGGCTATTGTCCGAGTGTCAGACTGTTGTTCCCTAAAAGGTACATTTATTTTATTTCTTGACAGAATAAAGCAAACAATTCTGTTTTAAAACATCTTTCTATCTGCCGTAAAGATTAACTTTCTTGGTATTTACCTATACTCTATAAGAGAGAATATTTGTTTCAGTGACTTGCAATGCCTTTTGCAACAGAACGTAGACACAGACTACAAGCAACATCGGCCAACAGCTCACCCATCAAGGCAGTATTCTGAGAAACCAACATTTTAATCCACACCGGATGACAAAGCCCATTAAAATATAATTACATACATAGCTCCATGCACATACAGGTCTGCTGAAGGATTATAAGAACAAGCATTTGTATTTATTGGTCTTCTGAACCGTGAGGGTAATGAGAACACGTTCGCTCTCAGGGGCGAGTGGCATGCCATGAGAATATAGATGTGAAATAATTAAACGAAAGACCTGACATTGCAGTTCACAGAGGATGCCAGTAATAAAATGTCACACTGCACTCAGAGGAGAGAAATACAATAATTATATGAACATGAATAGTACCATATATAAAGCTATAAACATATACAATTAAATCACAAATAGGCTTAACAGAAAGAAAAAACCTGAAAACATCCGACTAGCATGGGGCCATTCAATGTTTTATATGTAGTGCATTCAAGAACACAATGATAATATCTCCTGCTATTCTCAAATGTATTGGAAATGGGAAAATGATGCAAATGACGCTTTGGTATGATCACCCTGTAGGATCATGAACAGGATCCTCATGCGTCCTTTCAGAAAATGTCCGTTTAAATATAATCTGCTATTATGTGCATCTGAAGTTGTTCTTGGTACTGTGAATAACCCTTACCATCAAATAACGTCATCAAATCACCATACTCTCATGACTACCTCTATCTAGAAATCAGTCGTTTCCGCAGCATGGTGGCAGCTTATATCCTTTTATTTTCCTGGAGGCTATGATTCAAACACTTACCGAGGGATTATTGAGACTGCACTTATTTTCTGTCATTTCCTGATATGCAATATGCATACTTGTCAGCTTTGTAGGAGGATGCAGAGACTAAAACTATAGCTCTTTTGCCAGAAAGCCCACTCAGTTCACCCAACCTGTTGCACATCAACGGCCCAGCAGACAGGACTGAGATGAAAAATATGTGTTATTGAGAGTAATGCACATCTTCTAATCTGCATTCATGTTAAGGTTCTTACTAAATTGTGTTTGTGCTGCACTGTTTAAAAAAAATAAATAAAATAAATCATTGTTCTGCCTTATGGCACCGTGTCTCCTAAAAATGTTTCAGTGATTTGTGTTATATTAAGTTCGCATAAAGAGTTTCTGGATTATTCTCAGGAAGCAGTGCATATCCTATTATTTCATAGATTTAAATAATATATTTGGCAAATTTAATTCATTTTTAGAATAAATGTAAATGCTAATCAATAGCATTGTTTTTTTTTTTTTATTAGAGTATCAGCCAATTAATTTGCATGTCTGCATTCATCATTATAGTTTAATAGATTATATGGAATTTAATTCGCATTCAGATATAATATACAGTACATATCCCTTGTGCATCAGTTTAAAAGAAGTTACACATAGGTACATAGTGGACAAAAATGTCTGTGTCAAAAAACTGTCATAAAAATGTGAAGCTTGGGAGCACATACTTAAGTTTGGTCTCATTTTAAAGACCCTTGGCAGATTATTGCTGAAGTAAAACATAATAAGTAAATAAATAAAAAAAAGTTATATAGGTTTAAGTTTATGAAAATGATTTCTGAACATTATTTTATATAAAATATATATTTTATGAAACAAGTTGAACGGCTAGAAAATCAAAGCCATAAATCTAAATAAGTTGTGTTCCAAATTTGAGGATGATTTCTCATAAAATGAGCTTTCGGTAAGATTTTGTTTTGGCGCAGTAACAGATTTTCCCCATTGGATGTCATGCAGCAAAACTCCACTGCACACAGTGATTAGATTTGTTATTTGAGTTTTTCTCTCTCAATATTACAAACACACACATATATTTTTTTTTCATAACACACATACCAACCACACTCTAACATCCATACCAACACACCCACACAAATATTGTTGCATAATTTATCCATTTGGCTCTATAATATGCCGAAGCCGAAAACAGGAATAAAGCGAGTATTTGCTTTATAGGTCAAACCTATCAAAAAAAAGGCCAAAATGTTTTTAATTTTGAAGCCTTGCCAACAGAATGAAAGCCTCTTAACAAAGATTGCATCATTTCATAGTTAAATGGCCCTGGGATTAAAAAGGCGCTGAGAGGAAATATTTTGTGTACCTAGTGCAAAATAGATTTTTTAAAGGAAATGACATGAAATAGTACAATTCCAATAAAAATACACACCTGTGCTAAAATTCATGCAGTTAGCATTAACACAGGCAAAGTCCAACTCTGACTATTAACTGTTAATAGCATGCATATTACTAGGACATTGGCTGTTTATTAGTACTTACAGAGTACATATTAATGACCATATTCTACATCCCTTAATCCTACATAATGCCTAAACATAACTACTTTACTAAATATTAATAATTAGTAATTAGGAGTTTATTGCGGCAAAAGTCGTAGTTAATATTTAGTGAGCATTGGACCTTAAACTAAAGTGAGACCAAACAATCGACTCCAAGCACAAATATACAATATGCTTAAAGGGGTCATATAATGGTACATGCACTTTTTCAAGTTGATTGTACTGAAATGTGTGTTGGCAGTGCCTGTACACAACCATCATATAATAATAAAAAATCTATCCAGTGTTTTTGTTTTAATCTCCTTATATGTTTTCCCCTGCCTCAAATCGAGCCGTTCGACCGTGTGACGTCACACTGTCGGACGCCCCTCCCACGATTGTTGATTGACAGCAGCGTTTCAACACAGACCCGCCCTGAGCGAGCTGTCATCATAGTCCGCCATTGTTGATATGCTGGAGCAGAATGGCGTCTAAGCGATTGTGGTGTTCTGTTCTTGGGTGTAATAATGAACACAGTCATTTTGATGTTCCTAAATCCGAACCGCTGAAGACGCAGTGGCTGAGTTTTGTTTTCGAAGGGAATATTCCCCACGAGCAACGACAATGCGTTCATGTTTGCGCGAATCATTTCTCACCAGACTGCTTTATAAACGAGGGTCAGTATAAAGCTGGTTTTGCTAAGAAGCTGCTCCTGAAAAAAGAATCGGTACCAACTATACATGTCCCTGCTGCACCTCCAGAAGAAGTTAACCTTTATCTTTGCAAATCGCTTGCACGCTTCACGATGAATGCGGCTAAGGTTTACACTCAGGGTACATTACGGCATGTTTTCTATGTACGACGTTCTCAATATAATTCATAATCCCACGTTTATAATGAACAACGCGTTATGGTTATTGTGTTATTACAAACTGAGTACGTATAAATCAGTAAACACATAGCATTCGTAACGTTACATCTCACTAAGTTACTCTACCCTGCCAGTACACAAAGATAGATAAAAGTGACATAATGTTAACCAACCATTCAGAAACGTCCTGTTCGAGCCTTAATTGTCGAACTTCTTTGCGGCCGTCATCTTGTTCCGGGTGCGACTCCGGTTCAAACTGATACGGTTGCACAGATGTGTCCTCAGAGACTCCCGCTGCCATTTTCTCTCCAAAATATACCCTCAACTATTGTCAAGGCAACACTCAACGTGCGTTGTGTCAAAACGCCCGCAGAACAGAGGGGCGGAGTGAACGAAGCTCATTATCGTTTAAAGGCATATGCACTGAAACGGCGTGCTGAAAACAGCTGTTTTTGACCAGGTTAAATGAGTGTTTTCTTACAATACTAATGAGAATTTTTAATTAAAGTATATTACAAACTTTTCATTTAGACCCTAAAGAATCAAATTAACTTGTATGAAAATGGCATTATATGACCCCTTTAACAAAATCTTTAAAACATTTTAAATAATATTTGAATAAAGGGTAAAGATGTCAATTTCCCAAGGCAACTTTGGGCCACTGCTGTATACAGTAGAAGTGTTTATGGCAGTTACAGCCTTGGTACTTGGTACTCCTGAGATAGGAAAATATGATTTCTGGAAGGTTCAGCAGTAACCCTTTAAAATTAAATGCTGAGATTTTCAGGCATTGTTTCCTGAGAACAGGCCTTCGAAAAATGGCTTCCCATCACTTATTATTTTAAGATTCGATCTTGATTGTTGAATTCCGAAATCTAAATGAATTTTTAAGGTTCTAACCTGATCAAGTCCCCCAACACCACACCATCTCCCGTAAGAATCGTGCCCACTAATGAGACCTGTCCTGACAAGATGGAGGTCTGTTTTCTGTCACCATCATGTTTGAGGGAATTAAAGAGAGGCCGTTTTAATAAACACTAGAAAATTTACACTGATGGATTCTCTTCCTCCTGGGCTGGTAGATTATCTTGAAAACAGGGAGCATGAGTCACACAGGACATGTTTCTTGGGACTCAATAAAGCTTCACATCTACAGATGCATGTGAGCTGTGGAGATAACATCTTCACTAAAGCCTATGGTTCCTGGGGAATTATTACCAATATGGACCTGTGGCTCCTTCCCAAGAACAATGATATTTTTCAACATAATGTGTACTATATATCAAGTTCTTTAAATCATACATGGTGTAGCACAGCTGTCTGCTCTCAGCTCAAGATGTATTTGTTGTTTTGGAACAGTGTGCTAAGACTTTACTCACCGAGTGGACAGATACAAATGTAGTTATTGACCAGATCAATGCAGGTGCCCCCATTAAGGCAGGGTCTGGACTGGCACTCATTCATGTTCTCGGAGCATGTTCGACCTGCATGATGGACATTAACAGACAATATGGATAACAAGAAGCCTGTCTCATATCATGTTATAGGCTAGTGTAATAAGTCAATGGGCCTCATTCGTGAAACACGAGCAGAACTACTTTGTGTGTAAAACGTTCGTAAAGCTGTTCTGATGTAAATTTTCAGATTAATGAAAATGTTTATATTTTCAAAATGTTAGTTGGAACAAAATAAATTTACTCCCTACCACGTGTAAATGGTGCGTCAAACGTTCTGTGTCCTTTTAAGCAAACTGATGACACTGCATTTTGATGCACTATGGAGCATAATATTATGTCATGAGTTCGTTTGCCCTGTCCTTTTTTTATTTAGTAGCTGAGAGTTGTAAACTGTTCAACTTTGGGTAAAATGCTTCACTCGTCACTGCCACTTTTTACCCAGCCGCCCAATCACAGTGGAGGAGGGGCGGGACCAACTACACAGACCAACCATCCTACTTGTACGACGACTGAACAACAATGGAGAAGTTCATATTGCTGGTTACTGCATTTTAATATCCTGTGATATTCTTCAAAATTAGATAGTAGTCACACGTTACTGCCATGGAAAATCCACATTATAGCAACCAAAGCGTCTCAGCTGGAAAATCGTTGCACTTGCGAATCGCTTTCAAGCGCCACCAGCTGGCCGTTTTCAGAAGAGTACAGGCATTTTTTCAGCTGGCTAAATAAATTTGGTGTACACACATTAATTTAATATTTATTGTTAAGCATGTGACCTATAAGTCTAATAATAATCTTTGCATTTATGCAATAATGGAGCCAAACCTGAGAAGGAAGTCCAGAAGATTCCACAGCATTCCTGGACATGTAATTTGCGTAGTTGTAACTGTCATGATTCTGCCATATCATTGATTTTTCCTAGTCTTGTGGCAGGATCATGGCAGACCTTTGTTTTGTGTACAAGCGCATGTCCTGTTGTTTGGGCCATGTGCTTGTGTTGTCTCGTTACCTTACCCCGCCCCCTTGTTATCCTCGTCTTGTCATTATTGTCTAGTCAGCTTCACCTGTCCTCGTCATTAGTGTTCCCTTTTTAATCCCCTTGTGTTTGCTGTCCTGTGTCGGTTCATTGTGTATCATTCTCTGTGCCAATCATACCTGTGAGTACCTTGTGGAAAGTCTTGTTGTTGTGAACAGTTTATTAGTATTATTGTTTGTTTATTTGAATAGTCATAGTCTAGTCTTATCAGCCTAAGTTTCCCTGTCCCATCCGTGTTTTGCCCCCACGTGGGTTTTGTTTTCTTGTTTGTTACCAATAAAGCTTGTGTTCATCGCACTCTGTCTGCATTTGGGTTCATCTCCTTGCATCTTCATGACAGTAACTAGACGGGGATTATGCTAATTGTGAATGAGCATGCAGGAGCGCCCTATTTACGAATGATTGGAATTCATTAACATACACATATTTAATTATCAAAGTTTTCGGGAAGGTCCGTACTCAAAATTTACTGATTAAGTTTCATGAATGAGGCCCAATGTGAATTACCATTTGAAACATGTTTTACTCCAGTAATGTCACACATTTCCAAGTAAAACAGTGTTTTCAATGAGAAAAAAATGTAGCATGGCCACAGGAAAATTGTATTCATTGAGAATTAATTGGAAAATGAAAAGTGGAATCAATGAAATCTTGCTTATAACCTTCATAGACATTTAAATATAAATAAATGAACTATAATACTTTAAAAGAATAGTTTCAAATAATTAATTTCAAACAACGAATCATGATTATGCTATACTTATAGCCACATTTTCTCTTTTATCATAAGGAATTCAACAATGTTGATATTGAAAGCCAATGCCAAACAAATGACCAGATACAGTCAGTGGTACCACAGAGTAAAACATTTAGCTTACCCTTAAATCCTGGAGCACACAGGCATTGGTATCCTGCCACCAGATCAATGCAAGTGGCACTGTTGGCACAGGGTGCACTTTTGCATTCATCTGTCTCAAGCTCACAGAACTTTCCCTCATATCCCAGCATGCAGTGACAGGTGTAGTTGTGCTGTTGGTCCAGACAGACAGCGTGTTCTGAACACTGATGCCCAGAGCAGAAGTCAATGTCAAGTTCGCAGAGGACTCCAGTGTATCCGTGACCGCAAAGGCAACTTGGAATGCATAAAACAGTATCTCTTAAATGGAATCGCAAGCAAAACAGCCGGACACAGTATGAAAATAAATGGATGAGTCATGGGGGAGGACGATGTAATTTGCTTTGCTTTCTATCACAGGAACATGCTATTTGTTTCTGCCGCTATGGGTGGTTTAATTCCAGAATGAGACTGTAAACAGCTGCTGAACCTGAACAGAATATCAATTTTAATTTTATACTAAGAGAAGCATCCTGTTTAAAATGGATAAATCCATCTCAATGACTCTTTTGCGGGAAAAAAGCAGCACATTAGGACAACAACATGCTATATTAAAAATTCATCCTCAAATTAAAACTTTGTCATTAACTCACCCTCATGTAATTTCTGAACCCTTATGCTATTAGTGTATCTATGAAACACAAAATATTTGTTTCCATACATAGTGACTATACAATATAAAATAATGTATAATTTAAAGTCATAATATATATATATATATTATGACTTTAAATTATACATTTATACTAATTATACTAATAATAAATTATACTAATTTAGGGGAGGAATGACTGTTTGATGCTGTTGACATTCAAACTGCACCAGGTGCCATATTTGATTTAAGAGCAGGAGCGTATGTGAGGGTTGTCACCAAATAATGACTACATTTTGCCCTGTTTATAACACTAATCTTTCGTATGGCTTCAGAAGACTTGGAACACAGACCATGAGTCATATGGAATATTTTTAGGGTGTCCATTTAGGGTGTGCAATTGTTTCTTTTTTGGAGCCGAGTCTGACAGTTCGTAGTCACTACAAACCGCCGGTTTATGTTCCTTACATTTTTGGTTCAGTAGAGAAACAAAGCATACAGGTTTGGCACAACATGAGGGAGAATAAATAATGACAGAATTTTCATTTTTGGGTAAACAATCCCTTTCATTGCTTATTTTTATTTCCATTTGAGTTCATGCTAATATATATATATATATATATATACTGTATATACACACAGTGGGGAGAACAAGTATTTGATACACTGCCGATTTTGCAGGTTTTCTCACTTACAAAGCATGTAGAAGTCTGTAATATTTATCATAGGTACTCTTCAACTGTGAGTGACGGAATCTAAAACAAATCCAGAAAATCACACTGTATGATTTTTAAGTAATTCGTTTACATTTTAATGCATGACAAGTATTTGATACATCAGAAAAGCAGACCTTAATATTTGGTACAGAAACCTTTGTTTGCAATTACAGAGTTCATACGTTTCCTGTAGTTCTTGACCAGGTTTGCACACACTGCAGCAGGGGTTTTGGCCCACTCCTCCATACAGACCTTCTCCAGATCCTTCAGGTTTCGGGGCTGTCGCTGGGCAATACGGACTTTCAGCTCCCTCCAAAGATTTTCTATTGGGTTCAGGTCTGGAGACTGGCTAGGCCACTCCAGGACCTTGAGATGCTTCTTACGGAGCCACTCCTCAGTTGCCCTGGCTGTGTGTTTCGGGTCATTGTCATGCTGGAAGACCCAGCCACGACCCATCTTCAATGCTCTTACTAAGGGAAGGAGGATGTTGGCCAAGATCTTGCGATACATGGCCCCATCCATCCTCCCCTCAATACGGTGCAAGTCGTCCTGTCCCCTTTGCAGAAAAGCATCCCCAAAGAATGATGTTTCCACCTCCATGCTTCACGGTTGGGATGGTGTTCTTGGAGTTGTACTCATCCTTCTTCCTCCAAACACGGCGAGTGGAGTTTAGACCAAAAAGCTCTATTTTTGTCTCATGAGACCACATGACCTTCTCCCATTCCTCCTCTGGATCATCCAAATGGTCATTGGCAAACTTCAGACGGGCCTGGACATGCGCTGGCTTGAGCAGGGGGACCTTGCATGCGCTGCAGGATTTTAATCCATGACGGCGTAGTGTGTTTACTAATGGTGGTCCCAGCTCTCTTCAGGTCATTGACCAGGTCCTGCCGTGTAGTTCTGGGCTGATCCCTCACCTTCCTCATGATCATTGATGCCCCACGAGGTGAGATCTTGCATGGAGCCCCAGACCGAGGGAGATTGACCGTCATCTTGAACTTCTTCCATTTTCGAATGATTCCGCCAACTGTTGTTGCCTTCTCACCAAGCTGCTTGCCTATTGTCCTGTAGTCCATCCCAGCCTTGTGCAGGTCTACAATTTTATCCCTGATGTCTTTACATAGCTCTCTGGTCTTGGCCATTGTGGAGAGGTTGGAGTCTGTTTGATTGAGTGTGTGGACAGGTGTCTTTTATACAGGTAACGGGTTCAAACGTGCAGTTAATACAGGTAATGAGTGTAGAATAGGAGGGCTTCTTAAAGAGAAACTAACAGGTCTGTGAGAGCCGGAATTCTTACTGGTTGGTAGGTGATCAAATACGTATGTCATGCAATAAAATGCAAATGAATT
Source organism: Rhinichthys klamathensis goyatoka (assembly GCF_029890125.1). Taxonomy (NCBI): domain Eukaryota; kingdom Metazoa; phylum Chordata; class Actinopteri; order Cypriniformes; family Leuciscidae; genus Rhinichthys; species Rhinichthys klamathensis. The sequence goes on along the minus strand of NW_026606652.1, from coordinate 681,527 downwards.
ACTTAAAAATCATACAATGTGATTTTCTGGATTTTTGTTTTCGATTCCGTCACTCACAGTTGAAGAGTACTATAAATTACAGACTTCTACATGCTTTGTAAGTGGGAAAACCTGCAAAATCGGCAGTGTATCAAATACTTGTTCTCCCCACTGTATATATATATTTATTCACACAACCATCTTTGAAATGTATTTCATTTGTTTATAAAAACCTTTGTATGAACAAAACAGAATCCTATTTGAATCCACTTAATTTCTAAGCAAGGCATTTGCTGTATTTTAAACTTGCATTCTCACCCAGACTTACCTGTACCCACCAACCTCATCCACGCAGGTGGCTCCGTTCTGACACCTGTGCTGGACACACTCATTTATGTTGACCAAGCAGGTCAGCCCAGTCCATCCAGGTGCACAAACACAACCGTAACTGGTGATGTTGTTAAGAACACAATGTCCTCCATTGGCACATGGCTGTCAAAATTAAAATCAACCATTATTCCAGAACAAAGTCTTCATTTAAATATGTGTGTAAAGGTAATTCTGGTCTTTTGTAAACAGGATTGCTTGGTCCCGTTGTTAAATAAAACATGCTGGTTAATGAAGGAAAGCTAATGCATTTTAATTGCCATTTACGTTGGTGATTATCAGCACAAGTAAAACAAATCCAGATGATCAAGCGTGTTCAAAAGGGACATGCAATTTGCCTTTGGTATATAGTTCAGTGACAAAGCGTGCAAACAGCTTCACATATCTTCAAAAGAATATAGCATGCAAAGAATTTTTTTTTAAACCTGCTCTTTCATGTGCTTTAAAGGAAGTGGAAGAGGGTTGTGTATGCATTTTAAATAAGTTCATGCACTAAAAAGTGCATATGCCTTCTCCTTACTGTAAAAAAAAACTGTTTATACTTGACATGACTCAAGCTTTTTCATTTATTTATTGTCTGTTTTGTCATTGATAAAACAGTACAGCTGACTGGAAGTTTTGTTGGTGTAATGGACCACTTGCACTGAGCTTCAATTTACTGTGGTCAATGAGTTGAACAAACGGCACCTAAAATGAGTGTCTGCAATAAGATAAAAAAAAATTGGCAATTTTTATTGACAGGAGAAGGTATATTCTGATGTTTACTGTGTGCAGAATTTTCCAAACTTATCGGAACATGAAGTTTTAATCCAACCCAAGCCGATCTGAGAAAGCAGCGGGTGTTAAAACTACGCCATTATTTCACCACAGGGTGTCAGCGCTCGTCTAAACTAGTGACCGCGACGCTGAAGTGTATGAGAACAGATGAATAACATCAGTACGAACCACAAACATTTATTTATTTGGATTAAATATTTGAATCAATCTGTGTCATTTTTCAATGTCAATCGTTTCACTATTTACATGTTCATGCCCAAAATGCTATAATATTCAAAGTAGTTGACCGTCATTCTCTACGCTGTGTACGTTATTGATTAAATAGCTTATAGCCTATTTAACATCATTACAGGCACCTCGCGAGCATTCATTCATTCAACTATTTTAAAAGACTGGAATAAACACCAGCGCACACAAGCAATCCTTTTAATAGTCAATTTCATTTAAAAATGTAAACCCAACAGGTATGAAATGCCAGAAAGAGAAAAAAAACTGTTAATGAGAAGAGGAGCATATAGGACTGCTGCAGCTTAGTGGATAAATATATTTAGCCTATTTATTATTCAGAATGCACAGTTGGGCAGAAAATATATTTATTGGAACATTTCAGCAGGGTCAAGATAATTAATACAGAGATCATTATTCATTGTTTTAATCAATTGGCAGCCATAAAACAGTGATAATCTGCATTCTCATGTATGTAGGTGTGCTGAATGCTCTAACCGGAAACTCCCGATATGTACTAAATAGAACGCGGAATTCGTTGAGCAAGTAGTCCATTATTTGCCCAAAATCAAAAGGTCATTCTGAATTCCATGCATGCCTTATCACCAATGATGTCATCATGGTTTGATTTAAGAATTTCTGATTGGCGGCCATTTTTTGCAGCATGAAGGCACATAATTGACCTTTCGCCGGCCCCTCCCCCAAAACGGCCATTGTCCAATCACACATCATAGCAACCGTTACTATGTGAGCAGGTCCGTCAAACATTGACTCCAAGCAAGATGGTGAAGCGGTGCGCCCACGCCGTTTGTAAATCGGACACTAGGTACCCCGAGAGATTGTCTGGAGGAGTTGTGTTCTTTCCGTTACCAAAGCCGAAAACACAACGCGAGCGGTGCCTACAATGGATAAAAACAGTGTGGACGGCCCCACTCCCAGTTAAATGTGTCGAACATGGTTAACTCGCGTGCAGCGTGCGTGAGACTGAGACACTGAGATTAGTCAAAGAAACATGGAGAAAGCAGATCAAGAGGATCCACAAAGGAATTACGTTTTCTAAAGGGTTGTTGTTAACATGATATTATCAGGGGAAAATGAGCAGCAGTCAACTGGAGCAGTGCAGCACCCGTAGACTACAGTTTAGAGGAGTGCACGTTCGCAACGGGGAAAGCATGAAGCTTACTTGACAACATCAGTTCATATATCAATATCGTAACGAATAGAAATAACCTTAAATAATGTATGGTTATCTGCATCTTTCCGTCTCTTATGTATAGTTACTTTTTAAACACGAAAATCGCATTCAGCATGACACGCAAGCGGTTGCCGTGGTAATGAACAACCTGCTTGTTAAAGTCCCCGTGAACCGGAAGTTGCAAACGACTTTTCTCCAGTGTTGTGACGTATTTCCGAGAGAAACGGAATACTAAATGAGGCAAAATAGTGGGCGTGGCTTTTTTCCCAACTAGCACCTGATTGGATCTAGAAAAGTAGGTGTTTTCATTCAGCCTGTCTGCTCTCAGTTGGAGGGGCATGATTACGGATGTTAAGCAGACCCCCAAACCGTGAAACCTACGTCATCAGGGAAGGTCCTCCAACGCAGAGGGGAGGGGGAATTTCAGATTTTGATTAAAGATTACGAAGCCAAAAAATTTTTTTGTGTGGATTGACTTGCATGGATGAATTGTTCACCACAAAACGATCAATTTAGGCAAACTAAGTAAGTATGGTCAATTTTGAATTCATGGGGACTTTAAAGCGAACGTGTTAGTCCTGTATCTGAGGCAAAATTACTAAATATGCAGCGCGAGTTATACATTTCTAACTCCAAACAATTAGCCACTGAACCAGCTTATAAAATCTTCTTCAAGGCTGTGCTGGTTGCATTTGAGGCTGGTTGCTTGAGACTGGTAAGCATTAGCCTCGATAGTAGTCGTGTCTCCATTGCGTATTTTTATATTTTGAATATCTCCCTCCAATGCATACTGTAACCCCCTTTTGCCTCAATCTGGAGGATATCGCTGAGGTATTGCTCCAAAAAAGGTCACTGACACGCACGGGTATACCTCTTCCCGTCATGGCAATCTGTCGCGCTGGTCGTGTTTGACCATTTGTTTGATGGGCCTAGCAATAACTAGGGGGCGTGGCTTTTACGAACGGTCAATTCTGTAAAATTGGTGCGTAATTATATAACTAAGTCTGAGTTTGTTTCTACAGTTGATATTATATGATATTAAAGTTTAAGTTAACCGATTAATGCATGCATTTGGTGAAATGTTTATTTTATTTTTAATAAATCTGACTGGTCAGAGACATTGCGACTTTCCCGTTTATCAGTAAATGATAGTCATTAATGGATACCTTATTTTTTGGCTTTTAGAGTCTTTTAATTACAAAATGTTGGGTTAATATCTGTAAACGTCTGTAGCCTTGTGTATTTTTTTTCTTTCCATCACTGAATAAAACTTTTGTATTGTGAATATTATATTTATATAATTTCTTTTTTTTTCTTTGAATTTGAACATGAGACAGTCCAGTTTGTTTGTTTGTTTATTTAATTTATTATTACTTTTGTTGGAATTATTGTAATAATGGTGTTAATGCACATATAAAATCATATTTCCTAATTTACTGTAATAGTTGAAAACATTGCAATGGAAATTATTTGAATTATGAGGGATTAGAAGGGGCTGACCAATTCTGTACCTACCTGTAGAGAGCGAGGGCACGGAGTGTGACAAACATGGAGCTGGTCACCTGGCAAATCCACACAGAACGTTCCAGGAGGACAGGTGACATTGGGAAATGCGCAGGTGTTTATGTCAATCTCACAGTCAACACCAGTGTATCCTGCAAAGGGAGGTGAGAAACGCAAAACAATTTAAAGAATCGCTTAGCCTTACCAAGGATGCCTCCTTGATTGGGAACTAAAAGAAATCTTGTGCAAAACTAGAATTTAAAAGATTAAACAAGATTGAAACGCCTTCGCTCTTGTTAATGCTTTTGAGAATGCACTCCATATATTCCTCATGTCATTGTGCCTCAATCAATGGGGTCAATCAATGAACATGAAGCAAGCTGGAAATCAAATTTCTCCCCCTACCTTTGTTTCTTAGAAAAAGAAAGTAAAAGAAAATGGCAATCAATTTTTTGAAAGCTTATTCAAAGCCTAAAAGTCAGTCAGAACAAGTGAAAAGAACAAAATTGTAAAAGGTCAGAAAGAGGCCAGGCTAGTTTTTTCAAGGGCTTTTTTGAGTGGGAGAAAAAAAACTGGCTTGCTTGCATTTGTTTTACAAAATGAAAACAATCATTTCAAAATACATTCACATGGAGGCTTAAGCAGGAAGATCACACTTATGAAAATGAAGGATGGGTCAGAATGGTCAACTGTGGCCGATTAGAGCGGTTAACTAGTACATTTATGTTGATTTTTTGTCCTTTTTTAATATTTTTAACTTTTTAAATTTTAAAATTACCACATTTATAGCAACTTCCACAACTTTAAATAAATATTTTTTTAATTGTTGGTCTATTTATACATGCAGTTAAAAATAACTTTTAAAAAAAACATTGAGACCACTACATTAGGTTCCGCTTCATCCAGATGTTTTCTTGTGATATTTTATGATTATTTAATTACATTAAATAAACTGCTTCATGTTCCAATTCAAACGAATAAAAAGGAAATATGTAAATACAATATTCAAGATTCAAAAGTTTACAATCCAGACCATATGCTCACTAAATGATAGATTTTATAATGCCATTAAAGGCAGGGTTGCAGCACATTTGTAAAGAAAAATGTGAGGCTTTTTAAGACCTTTTTAAGACCTGAAGAAATAAAAATCAATGCTGCACATTAGGGGTGTGCAATACTGACAAAAAATTATATCTTGATATTTTCAAAGATTTTTTTGATAACAATAATCAAGATGATATTTTGAGAGTGTGTTTTTGTGCTGGGACCATGGCTGGTTTAGGTCTGTTGTGGACAGCCGATGGTAAACCATGGTAACTACAAATTACCAATGGTTTTGCTACACTCTAAACATAGTTTAAACATGAAATGGTAGTCAATCCGCCAAAAAAAAAACATGGTTGCTACACTTTACTATAATAAAACCATGGTTAATTTGGGGATAGTTCACACAAAAAAATACAATTCTTTCATAATTTTTTCACCCTCATGTTGTTCCAAACCTGTATTTTCCTCTTTCCTCTGAGGAACATACAAGTTCTGTTGAGAAATGTCTCACTGTGTTTTTTAATCTATTCAATGGTCAACGCTAAGCAAAACTGTTTAGTTACCAACATTTTTCAAAATATCTTCTTTTATGTTCTGCAGATCAAAGTAAGTCTTAAAGGTTTGGAATGACATGAGGGTGAGTAAATAATGGCATCATTTTAATTTTTGGGGTGAACTATCCCCTTAACTATTTTACATTTACAACAATTTAACACACTTAAATTATGTCCACTATTTCAAAATGGCCTAGTCAAGTTTTTTGTTATTAAAACAAAAAAAGCATCTTCAATCCATTTATGAGGAAGTCGTTCAAATGATTCTCCCTTTTGCATCTCTTTCTCTGAGCGGCGAGTATGCGTGGGCAGGTTTAGGGAGGGGGGCGTTTGGGACTCTGGGTCCTCTACTCATTGAGCGGAAGGGAGCAGCTGGCAGAGAAGCATGCTTGTAACCCCGCCAGTGAGTTGCCAATCTCTAGGGTGAGCCATCAGGTTGCATCAGTGAATGCAAATCATGCCTCAGAAAGAGTGAGCAGAACCAACAATTACGGGAGGAAACCATATCAATGCGGTGGCCTCAAAAGGGAAGAGCATTTCATAACACAATATTGACACAATTCTGCAGTACTAATGAGCTCTGGCAGTGTGAGAACGGGAGTGATTTGTTCACCTGTCAGTCAGAGCTGCTGGTGCTGGCACTGTGGGGATTTATGGCACAGTCAAAAAATAAGACAGGGGAAAAAAGCTCATTCTAAGGAGTAAGAGAAACTCATACCTGAAGGACAGGCGCAGTGGTAGTATCCAACAAAGTCAGTGCATGTTCCCTGGTGCTGACAGGGACTGGAATCGCACTCATTTACTTCAGCCTCACAGTAGCATCCTGCAGGAAGACAGGGCAGGGACGGATTAAGGCGATGATGTGCCCTGGGCACGGATGTCTCAAAGGCCCCCTTCACCAATTTTTTGGACAACAGTGGGCAGGCAAGCCAGGCATTTTGAGGGGATCCCCCGAGGGCTGGTCATTTAAACAATCAGAAATGTTAATAATAACAGACGCAGCAACATCTCTGCATCCCCCAGTGTGGGGCCTCTCGCTCGTTACGCTCGTTATGCTTTTACCTTTTTCAAACTGGTGCAGCGCTTACTCGCGGTAGGTAGAAAATGCATGATTTGATTTGTTAAACATGAAAATAACTTATCCGTCTGGCATGGCAGCTCGCTCTAACTTTAACCTAGATAAATGCATATCCAAGTGCGTGTGCGGAGTGTGCAGCGCGCACTGCATGGCAGGCGTCGGCGCGAACACTTGCATTTTCCTATCAACAGTGGAAACAACTTGAAATAGGCCTACTCAATCTTTTCTGGTCATAGGCCTATACAGAAAAGAATAATGCATCAGTCGCAAGTAGCTACTTTTATTTTTGTAAACTCACAATAACAAGAAAACGTTGTGCTTTTGTAAAATAAAATAAAACAAACAGGGCGCGCTTTCATGGTCTCCGTGGCGTGAACTGGAGCGCGTCTCAAAAATGAACTGAAACACAGTGTATAGCCTCACATACATGATGAATATTTCTATATAAAGCTTGAAATGTCCACTTTTAAACGAAAAAATTCGAATCGAAAGCAAATACCGGCTGATTAGGCTGATATGATATGAAAGGTGCATTTCTCTCTAAAGGCGCATCCACTTTACAGCGGAGATATAGATATGATTGCAGCCGAGTCGACACTGATTTAATTTATTTATTTATTATTATTATTAAACAATAAAAATGCCTAGTTTTTTTCCAGACATATATTATCATTAGCCTGCTTTTGCCGGTGCTTTGAGGCAATATTTATGCATGCGCTTGCTTGAGCGTGGAATAGGCTATTTTGTTCTCCACTCAGTATTTAAGCAGAAATTAATATTAACTTGAGATTAGTCGACTAATTGCTTAAAGGAATGACTACTAGTCGTCGACTAGAAAATCTTTAGTCAATGGCAATTCTAATCAATGCATTTAGGCTAGTTGACATTTATTTAGTTTTATTTAGTAGCCTAATTCTAGTATCCAGGTCTTTACGTTAAATTAGTTGAGTTAACAATTAGTTAATGAACTAAAATAATAAAACAAAGATTAAATTAAGATGCTATATAGCATTGCTTGTTCCACCACAAAAGACACTTTTTAAGGTGACAATCCGTTACACATTTGAAGATTTACTGTATCTTGAAGATTGTTGTATTGTATTATATCTTCTGTTATAAAGATGAAGATTGACATTTCGTTAAAAAAATAAGCCCATAGGCTACTATTGTAAAACATAAACAACTTAGCCTATGTTCTGCCTTGGTTGTGGTTTTAAACTCATTTTTGTTTTGGTTTTTGAGTAACCGTCTTCTGCGTGACTTTTATATTACGCAATGCTTTTCACTCGCCTCTAGATGTCCTTCTCAACAGCGCAGCAATACATTAAAATTATTTATTTGATTTATTTAGTAGTTAATACGTTGCAACTGCAAAAAAAATCACATTATTCCTCAATATTTAACACAATTTTACTGAAAATAAAAATAAAATAAAAATAATTATTTGAAAAGAATAGACACAGTACATTTTACAGGGCCCCCTGCTGGCCCAGTGCCCTGGGCAAGTGCCCAGTAGGCCCGTGCGTTAATCCGTGCCTGAGACAGGGGTGTGAATGGAGCGTTAGTTAAGCTTTTACGCTCCGTCTCCCCTAAAGATATTGAGTTCACTTTTGACATTTGGGATTTAGAAGTAAATTTGGAATATGACTCTTTTTTGGAGCCCGTCTCTAGCGGCCAGTCGATGAATTTCAGTTTAAGTCACTTCCGTGTTGGATTCAAGAGAGAGACCGGAAGGTTGCTGCTTGTTCTGAACTGAACTTAAATGAAAATTATAAATGTTTCTTTGGCAACTGACTGAAATAAAAAAGTACTTATGATAAAGCTAAATAGGAATATTAAGATTAAAATGATAAAAGCACTTACAATTACTAAAACTTATCGTAACTAAAACTAATATCAATACTGAAAATATAAAATGCACCATTTAAAATATCTTTTTATGGTACTTCTATGACGTTTTGGTCTGAAATTAGCTTAACATACATGGTTAAGATTATTCAAATCTGTTCTCGTTTCCACAGGAAAAAAAAAAAAAGCATATATGTGATGAGTACATACTGTATGCATATAATATTTCATTTTAAGGTGAATTATTCTTTTAAGAAACATTTTTTAACTAAATGTTCTTGAAGATTATGGATGCCAGCACATTATAAATTAAGCTGCATCATTATCTTCAGGTTTAGCTCTGGAAACTTAACAAACTGGGCATATGGGATTTTTTTTGTGTGCATGTTAAAGGACAACTCCAGCGCAAAATGAACCTTTGGTCTAATAACACATTACCTAGTCAACCGTTCTCTGAGATTTGTTTTCATGATAATCGAATGTAAAGAGTTTTATCTCTAAAAACTGTTTAGCGTATAACGCTAGTATATAGGGCATAGAGTAATGAAAAATAAAAATCGCTAGTTAATACCACTAACAAGGCTCAAAATAGCCCCACACTAACACGGTAGCATAATGAGGGTCCCTACCTGCAAACCCAAGCATTGATAACTTTGTAAGTGTACAGACAGTATAATAAGAAGATATTTTATAAAGACAGTAAACTTCGCGTATACAGGCAGGAGCCATCTTTGGAAAACAGTCTCGACCAGTCGAACCACGAATGCCGATTTTTCATTACTCTATGCCCTATATACTAGCGTTATACGCTAAACAGTTTTTAGAGATAAAACTCTTTACATTCGATTATCTTGAAAACAAATCTCAGAGAACAGTTGACTAGGTACCAATGTGTTATTAGACCAAAGGTTCATTTTGCGCCGGAGTTGTCCTTTAAGGCAGTTCATATTTACAGCAGTTCGTAATCAGCAGCAACTCAAGAACTGTTCTGAAGGTCGTATTCCCAACTGATTGGCAGATCTGAGTCTAATATTGTTCATCCACACGCTACTTCGTAACATTTAACTTAACATGGAATCAAATCAATCAAATCTTTGCATGGAAAAAGCAAGGCAAGAAAGGCAAAAAAAAAAAAAAAAAGATTTGAAAGTCTTATCGAGTGCAAGATCTGCTTCACCGACGCTTTTCTCTGCTGTGGCAGAAGTCACATTATCTTCCCTCAACATGTCGTCTGACTTTTGGAGGAAGATTATAATGAAAGCACTTGACATTTCACATTGGCCTTCTGGCAATACTGTGGTGAGAAATGGGGCAGGGACGGTCGTTTTTAAGTCTCTAGGGTCATTAATCGAAGGAGATATCGCTAGCATCATCGAGACGTCTAAATAAAACATTGAGGTTTCAGCTGTGACATGTTTTCTCCTAGTAGTATTCTAATCTATTATACAGCCCACAGAGAGGCAGAAATCATCAGGTGCCTCTTGTCGCTGACAATTGGGATGTGGAGAGATGGATTTCTTCATCTGCTAAGAAGGGAAATAGAGCCATCAAGAAGACTGAGAGGTGATAACAAGGACACAGAAGCAGGGGCGATTATCACGTTGACAATATGAGATCTGCCATGTAATATTAAAAGAAATGGGACGCCATTTTTCAGGCAATACAGCTTCATTACATGTTACGGTTTATAGGTGGCATGAAATGCAGATCATCTATAATTCATGTAAACTGCCTATAAAAGACTTCATATTTTCCTATGCAAGAGCATTAAAATGCAATGCATATCACCGAGATCAACGCGTCATGACTGATGAAATCCAGTAAATCATTCCTCGTTTGTTTATTTGTTTCTGGGTTGTTTAGGCAAATAGATCCTCCAGCGCTCATGTGCTGGTGGCCAAGCTAATGAAAGATCTTGCTTTCCCAGTTAGATTTACCGATTCAGTATTCTCTAACCTCTATGTGCCCTTCATTTAGCAGGCATGAAACAAATTACAGAATAATCCAGTTAGGAGGGCAATGTGCAAAGATGAGTTACGGTAAAGAGATGCCTCAGGGCAGCGGGACTCGGCTTGGTGGGACACACACTCAGTCCCATTACAGCGGATGATATAGACGTTGGACATGAAACTGAGTCATTCAGGCTAGGGCAAAATTCAGAACTGGCTCCTTTTCAAATTCATGAGTTGGAATTTGAATAGAACTGGCCATGCCCAGAGGATATTAAATGACAAGAATAGTAATTTACGGAACTGCAATTCCAAGAATTGGTCAAACACAAATTGTGTAATGAAACATAATTACATCATTAATTTAGACTAAATATGCCTATTTTTTCCTGGTAGAATGTTTTCCTCAGTATGTCAAAAAAACAAACAAACATATAAATAGGTATTTTGTCAAACCATTAAATGTACACACTTTATACAAAATAAATATTAATATAAAAATATTATGCACTGATTATATATTGATGGTTGGCCTCATTTTGAAAAAAAAAGTTTTCTGGGAAATTAATTGTTCTCCCATCATAAATATTAAAATAATATTTCTGGAAGTTTCCTTTCATTCAAAATCAAATTATTAATCCAGCTTGCTACCTTAATTAAAATTCAAGAATTGTCAATTCAAGTGTCATGTTACTTTCTAAAAAAATTCACCAGCAGAACACATCCACTACCTGACAGAAATATTTTATATGCTATATTCAGAATTATACAGATATAGCTGATATGTAAGAAAACACGTTTTGCTATGCAATCTCTGACATCGCATGAAAACATGACAATAATTTCCCTCTCCAATTCTACTGTAGAAAGAAAAATCAATCTGAGTGTGGCTTTAAAAAAAAGCTTCTGCTGCCAAACTCTCTGCAAACTTCAACATAAATCAGAATAACATATTCCGGAGTTTGTTGATATAGTTTTCTTTTAACCTGTGTATCCAGGGAGACAGGTGCACATATAGTGCGGGGGTGCAGTTGGCTGACTCATACTGATGCAAGTAGCTCCGTTCAAGCATCTGTTTGGATAGGCTAAGCATGCGTTATCCAAGTACTGACAAAACTCCCCCGTCCATCCTGGTGCACAGAGACACTGTAGGGGGAAGAAAAAAAAAGTAGTAATTAACCTGAATTATTAGATATTCAATAAATCGGTAAAGCACTAAATACTCCTACAATCATGTGTGATTTTATATATATACATACACTGCTGTTCTAATAGTCTGTTTAAACATGCATTCAAGCTTTTGATGAAAAGGTAATTATACTTTTCAATCCCCTATGGTTTTACTAAATATCCTTAAATCAAAAAAATTCAGTCCTTGGTAACTCCAAGAATCATTATTCAGAAGACAATTATACAGCATAGAGTTTAGGAAGATTAAAGGGGGAGACAGGAAGTTTCAGAAAAGAAAAATGTTGCTGATGACCAACAAATTCATCACCAATTTGCTAATGAAAACATGTGGCCTGTTTCCTGGACTATGTCAAAGTTTTAATTAAGGATGTGAGTGATTAGAAATTACACAACCAGATGCCTCCAAACAGCATGTTAACCAAATCAGCTCTTATAATAACTAATGTTTACATCCATCACAGAAACTTCTGCAGAGAAATTCCAATGCGCAACCGTAGCCGTGCAGTTTTTCAAGTTTCAGATTTGCCATATGTAGCAACCAAAGTGTTCAAGCTTTTGACCTTACCGGAACGTTACCAGCTTACTGTAACATAAAATAAAGACATTCTGCTTTCTTACATCTTTCAGAGTTAATACTGACACACTCAAAAACAATTTTTTTCTCTTCCCTTTTGAGAATTTTGATATTTTTCAGGCCTCATTTTGTTCTTTTTATACATGTAAAATAAATATTTGAATATTCTGATTAATGAAAGGGTTCAACAACTTTTTTTATTGTGTCATTATTCATTCACCTGCATGTCGTTCCAAACCAGTATTCTATTATTTTTATAAGGAACACAAAAGGATAAATGTAAAAAATATTTTCCTTTTTAGATGAACTATTTATCAGTCAGAATCAATCATAGGTCATTCACTCAATGTAAGACATCGCTTTAAAAAATATCTTTGCATTATATCAAAAGAGCCTTTAAATTCATACATTTTGAACTGTGAAAAATCCCCATGTATGAACAACCAATTTTGATAGTTTAACAAATTGCACTTGAAGTAAATCAATCCATGTGAAGCGCATATTCTAGACTAGAGCACTTCATAACAAAAACAGATGCGACTACATCAATCGACAGTGTATAACTGTGACACATCACTCAAAGTGCAGATCTGTTGATGGGAGTGACAGAAAGATGATATTGAAATAGAAGAGGATGGCTGAAACCTTGAGACACAAGCATAAATCAAGAATGCTATAATGTGACTGAGACTGATAAAAAAAAAAAAAAAAAAAAACTATTATAAATTAATAGATGTGCATTAGCCGCTGGGGCGGGGAGAGATTTTTGGTGAATGTTCGGATGATTATTTGACATTTCACGGCTGTATTTGGATTGCCATTCTGGGAAGGAAATCAAATGGAACACAATCTGACTACTATATATACATACACAATATATATATATATATATATATATATATATATACACATATATATATACTGTATATATATATATTTACACTCATCTGTCACTTTATTAGGTAACCCTGTTCAACTGCTCATTAAAGCAAATATCTAGTATGCAAATCACATGGCAGCAGCCACGCATTTAGTCATGTAGACATGGTTAAGACGATCTGCTAAAGCTGAAAGTGAGCATCGCAATGGGGAAGAAAGATGATTTAAGCGACTATGAACATGGCATGGAGTCTTTCAGAAATAACCATCAGAAGGGTTTACAGAGAATGGTCCAAAAAAGAGAAAATATCCAGTGAGAGGCAGTTCTGTGGGCAAAAAATCCTTTTTGATGCCAGAGGTCAGAGGAGAATGTCCAGACTGGTTTGAGCTGATAGAAAGGCAACAGTAACTCAAATAACCTCTTGTTACAACCGAGGTCTGCAGAAGAGCATCTCTGAATGCACAACACATTGAGCCATGGGATGCAGCAGCAGAAGACACACCGAGTGTCACTCCTGTCAGCTATAAGAACAGGAAACTGAGGCAACAATAAGCACATTCTTTCCATAATTGGACAATAGAAGATTGAAAAACATTTAGCCTGGTCTGATGAGTCTCGATTTGTGCTGCGACATTCAGATGTTAGGGTCAGGATTTGGTGTAAACAACATGAAAGCATGGATCCATCCTGCCTTGTATCAATGGTTCAGGCTGGTGCTGGTGGTGTAATGATGTAGGGGTATTTTTTTGGCACAGTTTGGGCCCCGTAGTACCAATTGAGCATTGTTTAAATGCCACAGCCGACCTGAGTATTGTTTCTGACCATGTCCATCCACAGTGTTATTATGACCACAGTGTACCCATCTTCTGATGGCTAGTTCTAACAGGATTATGTACCATGTCACAAAGCTCAAATCATCTCAAACTGGTTTCTTGAACATGACAACGAATTCACTATATTCAAATGGCCTCCAGAGTAACCAGGTCTCAATCCAATAGAGCACCATTGGGGTGTGGTGGAACTGGAGATTCGCATCATGGATGTGTAGCCGTCAAATCTGCAGCAACTGTGTGATGCTGTCATGTCAATCTGCACCAAAATCTCGGAGGAATGTTTCCAGCACCTTGTTGAATCTATGTCATGAGGAGGTTCGGAAGTCAAAAGGCAATCCAACCAGTACGAGCAAGGTGTACCTAATAAAATGGCCGGTGAGTGTATATAGACAACATTTCTCCACCAACTTCCTAACACCACAGCAAACATCTCTTCTAATCCACAAGTTCTCATTTAACTTCACTTTAATGGAGTAATATAACAAATGTATGTTATCTGAAATTAATTTTTATGTGCAAATAAACCACTGCAAAAATTAGGTTACTTACATTATATCCTCCAACTAGGTTGAGACACAATCCCTCATTCAGGCAGTTAACACTGAGCAGCTTGCAGAAGTCAATTATTTCTTCACAGTTCTTCCCAGAAAAACCTTGTAGGCATCTACAGGAAGATGACATTAACTTTAGCCACATATAAAAATAGATTCTAAGAGGGGGGGGGGGGGGGGGGGGGGGGGAATGGCACATAGTAACAATCACAGTAAATGCAGGCACTTTACTGCTGTTTTTAATGTCACTGGTGTGTCATAATGTCCGTAATGCTTCTTGGTGACATTTGTGGAGAATTAAAAGACCCTTAAAGCAAACGCATGACAAGAATGTCTGTTAAATGTTCAACCTCTGGCACATATACTTCATATATCCTATTGTTTCCTTGGCCTCAGTCAGATCTTTGCCTTCCTTCTGCTGTGATAAGACTTCAGTGAAATTATTCTGACACAAAGGCAAGATGACTCAATTATTAACACAGACTCCCAGGTGACCAACTGCTATTGCTTTTATCTGCCCTTCTCTTTACACACACTATCACCCTCTAGTCATCTTTTTCTCAATTTTTAATTCATTTTTTCACTTTCAACTATCTTATCTTCCGTTTGTCTTTTAGTCGGATGGGCCATCAAATGTATTGATTCAAGTAATATTTGTTAATAAAAACTAGAAAGATGAACAGGAGCAAGAGAAGACATAGCCGTGAACCCAGCCGAAACTGTGGCGGATTCCCTCATTATCAGCAGGAAGTAATTCAAAAGCTGTCAAAGGCTGAATATGGAACCTTAAAACTGGAAATATAATGAACATTTCACTCTCTACAGACTGTATTCCTATTTTTGGCCAGTATAATCACATACTAAGAAACACACACAATCACAGCATACATATTCAGCGTTTCAAAATGTGAGTTTCATAACGAAACAATTTGTCAAAAGCATGTAAAATGAATACCTTTGATTAACCTTTGATTAACACAAACAATGAACATGTCACAGACATGCCAACCAAACCAAATGCACAAGATGAGTGGTTTGCTATTCAAAAAAAAGTGGAGGCAGTAGCACCAGTGCTACTAAGTTCTACAGATGGTGGCGCCAGCCAAGTACCCAACACCGGGGGAAGTGGAAATGGCCAATTATTAATAAGCCAGTAATAATTATTTATATGTATATAGCGCTTTTCTCAGCACTCAAAGCGCTTTACATAGAAGGGGGAATCTCCTCAACAACCACCAATGTGCATCATCACCTGGATGATGCGACGGAAAGCCAAAGTGCGCCAGAACGCCCACCACACAACGGCTTACTGGTGGAGAGGAGACAGAGTGATGAAGCCAATCAGTGTGGAGATGATTAGGAGGCCATGATGGATGGGGGCTAATGGGCAAATTTGGCCAGGATGCCAGGGTTACACCCCTGGATTCGAAGGACGATGGTGGGATTTTTAATGACCACAGAGAGTCAGGACCTTGGTTTAACGTCTCATCTGAAGGATGGTGCTTTTTGACAGTATAGTGTCCCCATCACTATACTGGGGTGTTAGGACCCACACAGACCACAGGGTGAGCACCCCCTGCTGACCTCACTAACACCTCTTCCAACTGCTACCTAGTTTTCCCAGGAGGTTTCCCATCCAGGTACTGACACAACCCTGCTTAGCTTCAGTATGCAACCAGTCTTGGGCTATAGGGTGATATGGCTGCTGGCTCCTCTGCTGCCATATACTCTTTATAGCAGTAATTTCATATATATATTTTATTTATTTTTTAAATAAAAGCATTTGCTTGCCAAGTGTTATTTTTCCTACATCTTGAAACTTTTAGTTTTACAAATGGGGACAGTCTCTGATAGCTGAAGAAATAATGTTTTTGTCTTTGAAAAATGCTTGAATTTCACTCTCAAAACATTGTACGAACCCTCAACAAAAACATTCAACAATTTTTCCCACAATACCATGGTTACAGTTAGCATTACTACATTAAATGTTGGTGATTTGTGGACTGAAAAGACTTCTTTAACTTGTTCATTCATGGCACAATGTTTCTCCTGGTTTCCACGTCAACACTGTTTGATCTGATATCTATGGTTTTATAACAGAGAATTCAGTGCTGAAACTGATGAATTCACGTGCTGTAAATCCGACTGAAAGGACTCTCTGAACTGCGGAAAACAAACATGCCGGCGCCCATCTCACGTTATAGATCAAGATCATTTATAAAGGTTTTTAAACGACAAAAACTCACTTACACGTATTTGAGAATCGGAATATCAGATAGTTGATGACATGGTGAGCAAGTTTGTGAATATTTTGAATAAAAAAGGAAATAAAAGCAATACATCTGTCATAGTGTTATTGCAGTGTGTCACGTGACAAGCATGACATGTCGCCATGGAAACAATATGGGGAAACATTCTAAAATATTGGTTACCTTAAAAAAAAACACTCTGGGGTGTCAGCTAGAATATTTTAAAGGTACGTGTGAAAGGGTTAACTGTAGACAGAATGTTCTTTTCAGCATATGCTTCATTCTTCTTCCTCCAGGCATACCGCTGATCCATAGGGCCGAAAATGTCCAGATTTGTTTCATCGCTTCGCAGAACAGAATCCCAAAACTTCTGTGGCTTATTTCTATGATTTTGAGCAAACTTTTTTTATGCTTTTTTGGCCAGTAGTGGTGTAGTCTTGGAGTTCTGGCATGGAAACCATCTGTGTTTAGTATGCACCTTACTGTGCAAGCTGAGACTTCAGTGCCTGTTGCCACCAAGTCTTGCTGCAGGTCTTTTGCAGTCACTTGAGGGGTTTTCTTTCTCAGAAATCTGGTTGCAGCCGTTGATAGCTTCCTTTTTCTGCTCCGTCCAGGTAGTGTAACCACTGTTCTTTTAACTTGCAAACTATGCTTCCAAAAATAAAGTTCCAAATAAATCTATAATATTTAAATATCAATAAAGTGGGGTCTATATTTTTTAATTAGTTTTAGTTAGATAAACACAACACAATGGAGCATGAAAATATTTCTATTGTTGTAAAAACACAGATTAGTGAGCATTAGGGGAATTGAAGGTGTCAGAATAAACATGAAAGTCTGGCCAATCATGAAAAAGCTGTGTCATCATCAGAGCTTGAACAGCCGCTCTGGAGAAGCTGCGCTGACTGAGCTGTACTTTAATGGCATACGTCATAGTAACGTGGTGAAGACACTGTCTCAAGTAGGTCAAAAATTCTAACCGCCATGCACTGCTGCAAATCTAATGCAGATCAGTATGCGCAGCAAAGCATGAAGTCAAATATAACAAGACTGATTAACAACATAAACCTTGGATCAATGAAGGGAGCAAACCTTAAACACTGAGAAAAGCATTATCAAACTTCAAAATAAGAGCGCAACATGGACATGAAAACAGAATACCACAACTCTGATATTGGAATAACATGCACTAAAGAATAATTAAAAGTAAGACAAGGAATACTGAATTAAAAAGTTCATTCAAGTTCAACTTTCCAATTAAAAGCATCCCTAAAGACTAAGGGATTAGGGTCATTAGACTAATGTTTTTTTGTGCATTGTCCCTGATCAAATAAAGAAATAAACAAACACAGTTTTCTTAAGGCTGTGACAAGAGAAATTATTATTAAAAAGCCTTTATCAGAAATGCTAATGCTGTTGACCTGAGCTAACAAGGCATTAAGTATTCTCAATTCTCTTACCTGCAATGATACTGGCCATTCTGAATAACACAGATGCCACCATTGAGACAGGGCAAAGTGTCACACACCTCCGCCTGCTCCGAGCATTCCGGGTCTACACAAATGCATGTGGAATTCTGTATAAAAGAAACAAAACACCCCAGGGAGGGTTGGTTACATGTCAATTGGAACACTAAGGTGAGCTTGAATACCATTATATTTGCATCACCTAACACTTTTTCACCAAGTGCCGTTGGTGCTTGGCCAGAGCTGGGGCTTGGCCCAGGGGATCTGCAAACTCACATTTCCACTAATTTGAAAGCCAAACAATGTAACTGGCTATATAATGTAACCCAGCCGCAAACAATGTAACTGGCTATATAGGCCTACTGTAACCCAGCCGCAAACAATGTAACTGGCTAAATACTGTAACCCAGCCACAAAGAATGTAACTGGCTAAATACTGTAACCCAGCCGCAAACAATGTAACTGACTAGGGGTGTGCACGAATATTAGAATATTCGATCTGTAATTATTATTCGAAAAATAAAATACTATTCAAATTTTACTACGTTGCTTTGCCAGCCGTAAATGCAGTGAATAAATGATAAATCCCAAGCACTAACTCGCAGTTATAATTAAATCCACTGGGTGGCGCTGTGGAGTGTATTAACAAGTTGTGTGTATTTGATCACATAATGTTGTCGTCTGCCTCGCGTAGTTTGGAATGACTTGAAAATGATCTTACTAAATGGAATTACTATTGATCAAATTAATTAATTAATCTGAGATATAATCACCACAATGAGAAATCACATGAAATCCAAACAGTCGACTGAGGAAAGACAGCTGTCCATCACTGCATCACGACTGCAGGTAAGCGCAGCTGGACCCCGCGTGATCCGAGATGATAACTTATCTTATAGCTTAATGATTTTGAGACATATACTTCCTTTAAAGCTCCTGTAGGTAACTTTTGAAAACATGTATTTGCTAAAACTGTCATTATGTCCTGACAGTAGAATATGAGACAGATAATCTGTGTAAAAATCAAGCTCCTCTGGCCCCTCCCAGTGGTCCTATTGCCATTTGCAAGAAATACACGCTCCCGTTCAGAAACAACCAATCAGAGCCGAGAGGAGTGTCTTAGCAGTGTCAGTCACGCTCGTGTACACCCCTCTCTTGCACAGCGCGAGCGCCGGAGCGCGAGCCGTCGTTCAAACCGGTTCAAACTCAAGATTGCCGACGTGCTGCAGCTGTGCTTATGACGGAGAAACAACCTAAACTGCCAATTCTCGAGTGACACCTGCTCATAAAACAAAGAGGTAAAAGGAAAAAGACTGATGACGATAATAACATGTAGATAAAATTTCACGCACTCTGCTAAGCAACAATTGAAACCTGCTAATTCACTGGCTTGTCATGTTGCTGAAATAATGTACTAGCACACCTTATCTAGCATTATATATTGCTAGAATAATTACTTACATACTGTAACGTTAGTTACCGTTATATTAACGTTATCTTACTAGCTATTTATAACTTATAGAAAGAGTGCAACGTTATAAAGTTACATGTAGGCTATTGGAAAATACATAATGATTTGAGGACCAAGTTTGTAGTCAAAGTATGGGCAGGCCATAGTCAATATAAAGCATATTATTGACGTTTAGTCCCTATTAGTGAATGTGCCATATAACTTTTTATCCGCTGTTATCGGTGGCCCTGTTTACTAGCCTGCGCGTTCACGACAGGCTCCGCTGTGGAGGACGAGCTGTGGAGGGAGGGCTGTAGCGCAGCAGAGAGCAAGGGGGTGGGACCTGTAAGTTGTGCTTGTTCAAATTTTCAGGCTAAATCAATGTTTTCTCAAAACTCCCTACTGCAGCTTTAAGTTTCGTTGAGGGAGACCGGTTTAAGAACAGAAAACGCAAAGTGCTGTTAGAAACTTAAAACACCGTTACCTTTGTGTCTCTGTCTGAAGCGTCTGTCAGCAAAGCGCCTTTTCTCACTCGAGCATAAATTGCTGGCGGCGCCCCTACATGTGGATATTATTGTTTTTTCTCAATATAAACGTGAAACAATATAAACACGATAATCATACGCTGACTCGAGTGTGTTTGTACGTTCTATACGATATCTGGCGCAATCTGCTTTATTAGGCGTTTTTTTTCCCGTTCACGCTGCTTCAGCATGCTTTTATTAATGCTTTTGTTTTTTATATTTTTTGTTTACACATAGGCCTACTGTTTAATGTTTTCAACTAAAAGATATGTATATTGTAAGCTTGTTGTGTATATTGCCTACTTGTAAGCTTGTTCAGAAATGGTGACAAAAACGTTAAAAAAAAATTAAACTTAAAAAATAACGTATTTTTCGTTAAACGTCATTTAAATAAACGAATATTCGATTTTTATGAGCCCGAATATTCGAATGCAATATTTTTGAAAAATACCCATCCCTATAACTGACTATAGGCTACTGTAACCCAGCCGCAAACAATGTAACTGGCTATATAATGTAACCCAGCCGCAAACAATGTAACTGGCTATATACTGTTACACAGCCGCAAACAATGTAACTGGCTATATACTGTTACACAGCCGCAAACAATGTAATTGGCTAAATAGATACTGTAACCCAGCCACAAAGAATGTAACTGGCTAAATACTGTAACCCAGCCGCAAACAATGTAACTGACTATACTGTAACCCAGCCGCAAACAACGTAACTGCTATATAATGTAACCCAGCCGCAAACAATGTTACTGGCTATATACTGTTAGCCTGACTACGTCAGACTTCGTACTTCCGCTCAATTTCATTTCGCTTCTGTACTCAGTCTGAGACAGCGGCCTATCTATCCGTTTTCCTCTGGCCTGAAAACAGCCGGGCCAATCAACGAACAGAGGGCGGGCTGTGACGTAGTTGCTAAGCGCCGAGTTTAAGATTAGGTCAGGGAAATCGAAAACGACCGCGGATATGGAGACGCGGATGCAATTCGCTCTGTTGTGGAGAATATTCCCGGCATTAGCAAACTGAAGCCCGAACAAGAAGAGTGTGTATTAAACATTTTGAATGGAGGTGATGTTGTGGCCCTACTCCCTTTGGGAAAAATTTAATTTATCAACTATTACCGATCGTCAGCGAGAAACCGGGGAGCCTTTTGACAGGTCAGGGTCTCCTTTCTTTTCCAGGTCTTAAATGTTGCCATGACATGCTGTAATCTTGCAATTAAGTTGCAGCATTTCCGACAGACTCGAGATGAACAAAGAGCTGTGTTTAACAGAACTAATCCTAACTTTAACAGTTGGCTGCAAATATTTTTTTGTTTCTCTCTACTGTCAAATATCAGTTTAGAGGCCCTGATTGTACCGTGGATGCGTAGATTAACTTCGCATAATCTGCAAAAGTCGTTTACAGCCATGTTCACTCCGGTATTTCGCTGGCATCATCAAGTGTTTACAGCAGGTTTACAGTGGAAGTTCGATCATAGATTTGAGTTTGATGCATGATGTCTGTGGTTCCATGCGGCTGTGTTGGCACATAACATACTTCATATATAAACTTATCTGATTGGCTTACGGGTAACCAATGATTTTAAACTTCAGACAAGCGCCCCCTAGCGAGAGAGAAAACACTTCTCTATTATGCCATTCCAGACTCTGTCTATGAAGCAAAGTGAAGTACCAGAGTCTGGTATTACCAGGCTAATATACTGTTACCCAGCCGCAAACAATGTAACTGGCTAAACACTGTAACCCAGCCACAAACAATGTAACTGGCTAAATACTGTAACCCAGCCGCAAACAATGTAACTGGCTATATAACCCAGCCGCAAACAATGTAACTGGCTATATAACACAGCAGCAAACAAGCATAGTGCATTTGTTAGTGGTTTTGAGAACCTATTTAAACATCTCTCAGCAGTTTAAGTGTGTCTGAGCAGTTCTCTCTTACATCTTATTGCACTTGAATGGTCGAAATACACACACA
Organism: Rhinichthys klamathensis goyatoka; assembly: GCF_029890125.1. Taxonomy (NCBI): domain Eukaryota; kingdom Metazoa; phylum Chordata; class Actinopteri; order Cypriniformes; family Leuciscidae; genus Rhinichthys; species Rhinichthys klamathensis. The sequence goes on along the minus strand of NW_026606652.1, from coordinate 659,276 downwards.
ATTATGTCAAAATGCCCATTGTGTGGAGTATTCATGTTCACAGTCAGTTATGTCTCAAGTGAAAGTAACAAGTTAGATGTAAACCAGATGTGTATCAGTATATTGGATCCATGCACTCACTCTTGAAGTGACAGCAGCCTAATAAACCTAATTTGAGCTGTCTGTGTCAAATCAAACAAAAGTTAAAATAACTTATTGCTCTTGACTGAATAACTTTTTTAGCTTAAATAAGAAAATAATTATATTTAATTCATACAGTGAAGACTATGCAGTATTTTTTTTTTTTTACATTTGATTATTCAATTTCTGTTCTATTTCTAAATTAGCCTACATGTTAAATAAACCTATTGTACCTCAAAAACGTAATTTGTTTAATTCATATTTTTGTTATCAAACAAAAATCGAATTAAATTAAATAAAAAATAACTATATCTCGATAATTGTTCTCGTGAAATAATTTTTCATATTGTGAAATAGGACTTTGGTCATATCGCCTACCCCCAATTCAAAGTAATTTAATTAGTTTAATGCCATCACAGAGGTTGGCCTTGATGTAATTGTAAGACATAAAATAAAAGTGATAAAAAATTCTGATGTTATATTTGTAAAAGAAATCATTCAATTTCATATGGATGGATAAAATAAACCGACTGGAGTAGCTGTACTGTACAGCAGCAAGACAACAAAGTAACAGGCCATTAACTGAATGTGCATCAGTTCCAGCTGGGCCGGTTACAAAAACTGCTAAGGCTAGTCTTGCATGTTAGTCTTTAAGAATGTCCATAACTTTTAAAGTCATTACATAAAAACGTAGATTGAACGTAGTCTAAATTGATATCGAAAAGTAAAACTGATTAACCCTATACAACTGCTAGTTGTTTTAACTAGTTCTTAAGACACAGCCTTAACATAATGGCTATGTTTATGCAACTGTGGTGTTTTAAAAACTTGTTGAGGACATTATCCTGTCCCGTGACGACTGATGTTATTGCTTCCTGGTTTGAGACCACCTTTATTTGAGAGGAAACGTGCAGAACGGGGCCAGATTGGACACCCGCTCTGGCACCAGCACAGGCACCCTGTTGGTAACCTTGGACTGCCTACAGGACAAACAAAATTAGTGACTTAGAACATAATTTTTTTTTGGAGCTGATCATGCCAAACCTGGGAAATAACCAGCACTGGAGCATCCAGAACTGAATAAGCAGTACATCAATATTATTTCTGACTCAGTCGTTCAAAGATGAGTAATAGAAGCTGAGAACAATCCCAGATGAAAGTAATACGGAGACTCCCACTGGCATAAGCATTGGTGCAGTTCTGGAGCGGCGTGAAGGATTATTTCATTTTCATACAGATGAGCTCTCTTAGGAGGATGTCTCAGACAGACCAAATCAATGTCAAACAAATCAATTTAATGTGTCTGAGTATGTGTATGTGTGTTAAAAGAGAGATTAAAGTCTATCTTTACTGTCCATGCTCTCAAATGACTAAGGTACCTCATGAGAATCTGCAATGGACAGGCGCATGTGCTGAATTTCGCTACCAAGTATATGAAGGTCACACAAGACAATTAGTCTGCCACTGGCCCACTTTCTTCTAAATTCATCTCTTCATTACAGTAATGGATCATGAACACCAGACTGTAACTGTAACAATCTGGGGAAACATTTCTAAGTGAACATGGCACAAACGTCCCATAATTCCATTTATTGTGCTATACTGAATATGCAACAACTTGCTCCAGTCCAATAAAAAAAATTACATATGCCATGCCCATTCTGCTATCAAAACAATTATTAATGGTTATGGTAACCTTCAAAGTGACACAGGCTGATCCGCTTCAGGTGTGTCACAGAAATTTGCATGTGGCATTTCAAATTAATCACATTCTCTCAGGCCAAAAAGAGAAAAAAAACAGCATTAGGTGCAATGTAGAAAAAAAGAAAAAAACTCACAAGTTTGTCCATGGTGCAGGCTTCGTCCAGTTCACATCCGTTAGACTTGCAGAAGCTGTCAACCTCAGTGGTGGTCTCACAGTTGAGGCCTGTGAAACCCCCTGGGCATGTGCAAACATATCGATTTGCAGTCTCCTCACAGCCACCCTCATTCCAGCACGGGTTTGAATCGCAGAGGAGCCTCTTTCTATCACAGTAAGTACCTGCAATGCAAGAATTTGTTGAGAATGAATGGATATCAAATGATCATCATTAAAATGAATGAAAACACATGCTTCTGTCAAGCATTCGTGCGTAACAACTTTGATGATTAAATCTTTCATTTTGTGACTGCATTTTTTTTCTTCAAAAAATTGGATAAAATTTAGAACCAATTTAAATTACATATACCCAAAACTACAGACTCCATGCAATGATTCAAGCTGTAATGTTAAATAATTAATTGGTAGCACTTTATTTTACAGTCCTGTTCCCCATGTACACACTATGTACTTATTTTAGTAATTACAATAACTGGGTAATAACTAGGTAGTATCCCTGAACCTAAACTTAACCCATGTAAATAGTTACCTTATATTACCCAGTACTTTCTTAGGCAAGTACAGTGTAAGTACACGTAAATGCACATACTTAAAAAAAGAATACATATATATATATATATATATATATATATATATATATATTTAAAAGACATAAGAAATACCGAAAAACAAGTTCAGTAAAATTAATGTTTATTTACCAGTTCTTCCAGTTATTTAAATTTTTATAATAGTTATATCCAGCCATACAAAATGATCAAACCTGATCAAACATTGTTACATTGCTGAATAGAAACAACTCACTTGTTGGAAAATTTTTTAGTGTAATAAGTGTAAATACTAAAATGATACCAGAAATTAGTTTTTTGTTTGATTTATGTAGTTTGACTTGAGATTTTCTTTACTTTTGCTTAACCTATATGATGTTCATCTTAACACCGGGTTTGTGCCAATGATTAAATCACAACCGTGATGGGATTTGCAATAACACATTCCCTCACGGGATCGATTAAATGAATAAACATCAGCACTTATTTTCTTAAAGTATCTTCTTCTGTTTACCAGTGCATATTCAAATTAATTTAAAAAAATAACTATTGTAGAAAAAATCATGTTCAAATTTTATTCAAATACTCTAATAATCTGATTTAAGACAGCTGATCTTTAGCTCCAAATCATGTTCATAATAATTGTACGCTTCTGACTAGTGAGAACAAATGTTCAAACTTTACAACTGCAATGACAGCGGACAATTGCTCCAGCATATCAACAGTAATGAAAGTCTCAGCGTGGCGTCCCATGGCTCATTTCACTCTCCCACTTCTCTGGATGCTTCACTAATGTGAAGGTTCAAGGGCCCAAATTATGTCCCCATCGTCCATAAAACAAGCAACCTGATCATACTGGCTGAAGGTTTTAGACCGAGAACATCTAGGCTGCGTGTGTAACTCTGGATTGGGACATCAGTCTGATTTCCTCCTCGCAGGTTAAATTTAGACTTGACTATGCAGCACTGTAGGTTCAAGGTGAACATGATTTGATTTTATTCCCTAGTGGTTCTCTGTTTGCTTTTGCTTCCTCCCCCCTCCCCCCTCCATATTCCTCAGCAGGAACTAACTCATTTATCTTCCTTGTTACTGCGTTTTCCTTTTGTCGTTCATTTTTTTTAAAGCATATTCCAGTGTGTTAAGCTCATGGGATGATACAAAGGTCATCAGTTCCAGAGGCACCCAACTGCTTTTGAGGACACACCATTGGGCGTCAGCCTAAGTGTACGTCTCTCTGCAGTGTTTCTCAGGGATCCACGATGGGAAATTGAAAATGAAAAGCTCTTGACAAAAAGCTTACTATATTCTTTTATTTTTACAAGAACTACAGTACCTTTGATTGGCAACAATCCCTTGCAGGAGGTCTTTGAAATAGTAATGCTATTGAAACATGATTCAATGTTTGATAAAGGTTGATGACTTCATGAAGGTTGATGAAAATCATAAAAGCAGTGATATGAAACAGATAGTGCCACCCTGCTGTGTACTACCTTGAGATATAAACCCATCTAAATCAAAAACCAACCTTGCTATTAAAATCACTCAGAAACGAGACAATTACAGGATTTGAATTTTCACAAAAACCAAGGGGCAGGTGAATAGCAAAATTAATAGTGTACCCAATAGGGCATATCCTATTAATTTTGTAACATGCGGATACAAAAACCACTGGCAGACTGAATAAGGTACACAGGAGAGTGGAATCAAAAGAAAATCTCATTTGAAGTGTCCCACGAGTGGGCCTCATTATTATGTGTGTGTAGGCTCTGGTCCGTAAGGGCAGTCGGGAACCGGGCCAGCCGTTAACTTCACTATGATTAATGGGGTGACAGCTTGGGCAAAGCCAGAGAGCTGCTGGCCCCACAGGGTGCCCAAACAGAGCAGAACTGGAGACCAGTTACTTTCAGTTCCTTACAAGGTGCTCCAAGAATATGCAATGAGAGACTGTGCTGATCACAGTGCAACAGTTATTATGGTTATCTGCCATCAAATTGAGGTGAATCATTAGTAATATGTGGCTGCGATAAAGGCAAATGAGACACAGGGATTTGATACTCAAAACCATGCTCATGGAACAAGATTTTTTGAAAACTTCCGGAAGAATTAATCTCCAACAGTCAGCTTCACAGAAAAGCAAACATGGAGCTTCTTGTAAAGTTGTCACATCTTACTGCAGTGCTGGACTCTTAAGCCATGTAAAACAATACTGTAGTTTGGGTCAGTATTTTAATAAAATGTATACTTTTATTCAAAGGTGCATTAAATTGATCGGTAACACTTTACAATAAGGTTTAATTTGTTAACATTGGTGAACTAACAACAAGCAATACATTTGTTACAGTATTTATGAATCTTCATTAATATTAGTTAATACAAATCCAGCTGTTCATTGTTTGCTCATGTAAGATCACAGTGCCTTAACTTATGTTGACAAATACAACTTTTGAGTTTAATAATGTATTAGTAAATGTTGAAACTAACATTAAGATTAATAAATGCTGTAGAAGTGCAGTTCATTCTTAGTTCATGTTAACTAAAGTAGTTAACTCATGTTAACTAATGCAACTTTATTGTAAAGTGTTACCAAATAAATGCTGTTCTTTTGAACATTTTATTCATCAAAGAAAAAGAAACATACCACGGTTTCCACAAAAATATTAAGCAACACAACGGTTTTAAACATTGATAATAAAAAAAAGTTCAACTTCAAATAAACTTAGAATGATTTGGAAGGATCATGTGACACTGACTGAAGACTGGCGTAATTATGCAAAAAAATTACAATATTATCACAATATCACTATTGTTAGTTGATATTTGAGTAAGATATAAAAAAAAATGCTGCCTTGTGATGCAGATTGCAAAGTGTTCCTTTGCCAGTTTACTCTGAGTGGTTAATCTCAAGTGAAAATTTATCATAGATTGGGATAGTCCTAAATCTGTGTCAGACAAACCAGACATTTTTCTTCCACATTAAAGCTGTAGGCATGACATTAGAGGCTGCTATCTGCTTGAACAAACAGCCACTACACAAAAGTCAATTAATCAACAAGCAAAGGCCACCTGGACCTCAGAGTCTTTATCATGATGTTATTATCAGGAACACCCAAGGGACCATGAAACTTTTGTTACACATTTGTGGGTGAGATGCTCATTAGCCCAGCAATGGTTTTACAGAAGCAAATGAGACTCATTACTTTCCACACGCCTGTCACGGCCATGCCTTATAAACAGATTGGAAAGGACACAGGAGCATACGTTTTTTATTTCCATTGCTTTTCTACAGGAAAGGCCCCATTCATGAGTTGTATCAACCTAAGCATATCACTCAAATGAAGCCACAGCTAAAGCCTTTATTAAATAATTGGTCATTTATGCACCAAGAATCTTCTGAAGACTTTCTTATATGAAGGCTTCAATTGTTCAATTTTTCAAATCCGCTTCTTCACTTAGGAAAGACAGCTTAATGCGAGTAGAGATAGAAAGAAAAAAAAACGCCTCACTCAGATTTGAGTTTGCATAATTGTGCTGCCATTGTGAAGGCACCCAAAATGACCCATCATTAATCACATGCAAAACATAATGAGTCAAATGAAGCCAAACAGTAAAAAATTAAACATGCATTACTGGACCTCAGAAGAAATATCACTCTATTGTGAAGTGCATAATTCACAGAGGCTTTCTAAAATTATTCTGATTTTAATCAAAAACTGTAACCATATACTTGCCTGTATATCCTGTGAAACATTCACATCTGTAGGAAGTTGTTGAGACCTGTACACAAGCTCCTTCCTTGCACCCTTTTCTGCAATTCTGATGTCCAATGATTTCAGAGCAGTTGACACCTTTGGTGTGAAAATAGTCATTATCTATATTGAATCCATGCATATTATTCAGTACATTATCAGATTTTTTTTGCATGCCTTATGTCAAAATGGTTTATATAATTATATAATGTAAAGGATTTCAGAAGAATTTTCTGCATTCAATAATTCTCCATCTACTACACAAATACACAAATATTGATTTTACAAAACTTCATATAATGCAATCTGGTTTGAACTTTGCAAAAAATTGTAAATATCAACACATATTAAAGAATACCCACTTCAATGCAGTATTATTTTCCTGGCATTGTATTTGCCATTCAAGTGAAGTGGGTGGTAAATGCCAAAAAAAAAAAAAAAAAAAAACCGTGTCATAAAAGTAGTCCATGAAATGGTGAGCTGAGCAATGTCACAAGCGTTCTTAATTCGTACGATAGCTTTGTGTGAGGAGTAGAGTGAAATTTAAGTCATTGTTCACGTTATTATCTATCGTCGCGTTTAAATAGCTTTTTCAAATTCCAGCCTTGCGTTAATGCGCGCCGCGCACCGACGCGATTGGTCATGTGACATGACGTTCCAAATGCGCGCCATTTTTGAATGGGCTATATGCACGCATAACTTCCGCGTTTGATGCAAGGATGCTCTTGCGTTTCCGGTTGGGGAGATTTAAAGCGGAGGAAAACCGAGGAAAACGGGATTATAGCAGAGTCTTCAAAATGTACTGTCCTCTCGTCTTTGAAACGAAACTTTAATACGTTTAGATGTAATTTTATATATAGTTATGTTTATTTAATATAAAAAACAAAGAAGCATAAACAAAATGAGGGGTGTCTGTTTTGTCTGTTTTTGTGACTAACGTTTCTTTAGTATAGCAATAGAGTATAAAAAGCAATATAAATTCTCGGTATAGCATTGGACTCTACGATCGGCGGAAGTAATCCAGCATCCTTAGACCTTCACCGGAAATACCGCCATGCATAGAGCCCCTTGAGTGGATGATTTGAAAGCAACCAAAGATTATAGAACTAGTTGAAAGCTTAACTTTTATGGATATTTTCTTTGACATTCAAAATCATATTGCTCTGAAGGACATTCTGCCTTTCACGGAAGAAAGAAAAGGAAACTATCTTGACTAGGTGAGTAAGTAGCCTACATAATTTAATTATAAGTCTGTCTGTCTGTCTTGTCTGTCTGTCTGTCTATCTATCTTAAGGGGGTCATATTATGAACAAAGATGATGTTATGAATGATGAGGCTGGGTCGTAAGTATGTTACGTGTGAAAAGGTTAGCCAATCATAACAGTAAAATGGTAATGGGAAAACTAAATTACAACTGTTTTTGAATAAAGCAACATTGATTAGAGTAAGATACCCCACCTATCCTTATTTTTTTCTCACTTGACCATAGATTGATAGATGGCACAAAATATTAATTTAATGTCAACACATTTGTTGAATGCTCTTCTTAATTTTGCAATTTCATCTGGGTGTCAATACATTTAATCAGTTAAAACTGGTTAAATTATACAATTTTGTGATCGGTTTGAACTCTCATCGTGCACCAGATTAATTTAACTTCAAAATGTTGCCCACAGGAGTGAGATTGTGTGTTGGGTGGACCTCGGTCTCTGTAATAATTAATATTATTAATTGATTATTTTGTTTTCAAATGAAAAAGTAAAATTAGAAATGAGACCCTTGGGGTAGACGGACCTGAGTGGCATGTTGTTGCTTTCTATCTATATAGGCTAATATACAGGGGTGCACATACGTTTTTCAGTCTGTTTGGTGCTCACACTGCACATAGTGGATATAAAGAGTATTAAACAAAAATACAATTATTTTATAGGACACTTAAAAATACAATGCTAATATTTACATTTTCAATGTAGATTCAATGTAAGATTTTCAAACCTAAAATCAGCAAGCTTTTATTTTGGCGGGTTGCCTGGAAGTAAGTTTATGCACTGAAACTGGCAGATTTATTATGCATTCAGTTCAAATGGAAATCATAGTTAGTTGATCTAAAACTGTGATTTTGCATTAACAGCTGTCAAAACCATGTCGGTACATCTGAACTTATTTACCAGCGCATTTATTATTTTGGTCTTGCATGCGCACCTGCACATCACTTATGTGCACCCCTGTAAATATATATAAATATATTTACCATCTGTGATCAGTTTCAGTTCTCTGCTTTAATTTGACTCAGACCACTCTGGTCTAGTTGTGATAACATGGTACCCAGTGGTCTCTAGGGAACGCCTCCAGTGCTTCTCATAGAAGTATAATGAATTATTCAGCAGACATAAAAACAAACCACATTAGCTAGTTTGACAACATTACACCACTTTAAATACTCAACTCTCCTTGGTGCTCACCAAGAGACCAACATTTAAACAACATTTGGATGCCAATTTTATTGACAAGCAAGACAGGGAAAAGAAAACTAAATGGTAGGAGGAAAACTATTAAATATCACACAATTAAAGAATGCTTTCAGGTGGCACAAAAACATATGAGAATAATTAGGGATGGTTAGGAAACTGAAGGGGGGCAGTGGGATAAAGTCATTTTAAAAACGCCTATTCAAATAAATGGTCCATAGGGGCTCTGGTTTTGAAATAATTGCACAGTGCTAAATGTGGAGCGCTTGCAATTATTACAGATAAATAATAAATAAGTGTCTTCAAAGAACCTAGGCTGTTCTCTGTAGGTGGGTGGACACCCATTAAACCTCCCGCCATCCATTATGATTGAAAGGTCAGCATGGATTCATAATGGACTCTGCATTAAAGGAATGTTAAGCTCACATTAAGCTCAGTCGACAGCATTTTTTTGCGGCATAATTTTGATTACAACAAAATATCATTTCAATTTAAGTTGAAGGTTAAAATGGCATGTTAAACTGCAGGGTTGTGCACCATTCTGAATTTAATTGAGAATGCCTTATACATTTCTGAATTTGATTTAAGGTACTAAACAGGATGCAGAGTTACAATTGGAATGTAAGGAAGTATTGAAATTAATTGACATTCATATAAATGTACATTTACAAGAATACAACTAGAAATAAAACGTCAAGAACATTTTAAATGTTGGTTTGACAAAACCTTGTTTGAATGATTTGAAAAAGACTGTAATTGCATAACTGTAACTGCAAGTTTTGCTTTATGCAATAAATGCTGCCAGTGGAGCTTAACTTGTATTGAGCCTGCATGACCGCATATTTCTTTTAAGTTATTCAAATTATATTTGCTAAACAGAGTAAACTAGAATTCCTCACCTGTGAATGGAGCGAGACAAAGACATTCGTAAGGTGGGCGATCTGTGTAGGCAGTTCTCTTGTTCACGCAGGTGCCTCCGTTTAAACAGGGCTGTTCATAGCATCCATCAATGTTCTCACAATAATGTCCGGAAAATTGTTTGTGGCACTGACAGCTAAATGATTCGTCCTTAAATGTAGCTTTGCATTTACCTTTACCCGAACACAGGCGAAGAAGAGGTGAGCTCTGGCAGTGCTGAGGCTTTACCAGAAGTGCAATGCGTAGGCCAAGCCTACACAGATGACTACTGCCTCTATGGACGACCGTGAAGTAATTCATACCGTACGCCAGCCACTTCGATTCCACTTGCAAAGTACCATTAATACTGTTGGCGAACACCAACTGCTCGTTTCTTGGCTCTAAAATCAAGCAGTTTTCAAACTCCTCTTTGGACACATTGATTAGCTGGATACCATATTGTTCCAGCGTTCTGTCAGCGGAAACAAACATCACATCTCCAAGTTGAAGGACCAGTGGGCAAAGCTGAGGAAAGTGATATGGCCCAGTTGTCCACAAGTATCCATTTGTTTCTGTTTGTCTGTTCCAGCACTGGGTCAAGCTGCTGCAGGTGTTCTCCATGAGGGTCCACCTCACGCTGATGTTCTTTGGCTGAGTGTGCCATTCACGAGACGTGGCTCTGCGGCAGGTTACCTGGCCATAGATGGTGCCATCTATTACACAGCTGAGCAGGAAGGCAATGGTAACTAGTTTTCTCATGTTTGTCTTTCTTCAACCTTGACTGTTTCTTTATTTAGCCACTTGATGCTTTTCTTCAGTCTGAAGCTTTTCTGGATCTTTGAACTGCAAGTGTTGATGTCTGTAAGCAAATACAATGCAGTAATATAGCATGTTTCAAAAACAGCATGTTTACAGCCTTTAAAATAAATTATTGAAACCGAAATGTCTCTATATAAAATGTCTCCATATAGCATATTTTCTAGCAAAACATTGATAGATAACCCAAAAAAGACAGCTGTCATTTTTCCTTCATTCATTCACTCTCATGTTTTTGAAGAATCATTATGATGTTGTCATATAATCACCATTAGGGCTGGGTGTCGATACAGATTTTCTGATTCGAATCACATTCTGATTCATAAACTCTCAATAAGATTCTGAAACATTTGAGTATATGTAGTTAGAATGGCCATTTTGTTTACATGTGAAACTTTCTAAATTATACAGGCCCGTGTTGCAGACTGATTCAGACAAGAATCTGGCCACACTACTTGCACGTAGGGGTGTGTACGATATCATGATTTTAGATCATGAACGATTAAAATGTCACCACGATCTGCTATTTAAAGGAATATCGTAGTACTGTGCTACAGAGCACATTCTGTCAGGCCTATTTACACCTGGTATTAAGATGTGTTTTGGTCGATCAGATCACAGGTGGACGACGCTAAATACAGGTGTTAACGAGGTCTAAAACCTTTTCAGCTTGTCCACTTTGGACCACTTCCAGAGGTAGTCAAAAACGCATTTGACCGGTGTTTGACCATAGTGTAAACGCACGTGTGACTGACCTCACGTGTAAACATTATGGGAAGCTCAGTTCAGTTGTAGTTCTGGCGCCTCCGTCCAAACATACTGTACAACACAAAATACATTCAAATCATTTAGCATCACAGCGGTAGCGTTACTCTCACCTGACACTGCAGTTTTTTGCAATCACAAAGTTTATTATTTGCATGTGTTTTAAAAGCCTTGCCATTTAAAGGGGTGATGAACTGAGAAATCAAATTTTCCTTGAGCTTTTGACATCTAAGAGGTCATCAAATTATAAGAATATCCTGTAAGTTTCAGAACTGAAAACGTCCTTGTTAGTCCAATAAAAGGTTTTATTGACACCAGGCTCAGCAAACGATTCGTTTTTCAAAGTGGGGAACTATGACGACAAAGAGGATAAAACACCACCCCCGCAGAAGAAGATCAACGCCTACTTCAACGACTTCAACACGGCCGGTTTAGCCCCGCCCACCGATTCGCGCATTACACGAAACTCATTATAATATGCAAAACTGTTATCCACTCACAGCAGTGGGCGTTTACTTCCAAGTCTTCAATGCAAGACGCCCATAAAAACCGAGCGTTTTTGAGCTAGGCTCAAAACTAGGGTAGAAAATAGCCTATTACTTATTCATTTTGATGTTTTTGAATGTAAAAACCTAGCGAACGTCATAAGTTGACCTCAGACAACAATATAAAACAATTTAAATGCCACCCAGCGAGCAAACAGTCGTCTATAATACGTCTAAAAGACGTAATTGTTAGACATCCAGAAGACGTCCTCACAGGAGCCAGAATGAAAGTTTTTTATACGTCTTTTCAGGACGTTGTTTAGACGTCAATTAAAGACGTGCTACAGACGTAATTTTTAAACATCCAGAAGACGTCCTCACAGGAGCCAGAATGAAAGTTTTTTATACGTCTTTTCTGGACGTTGTTTAGACGTAAATTAAAGACGTGCTACAGACGTAATTGTTAGACATCCAGAAGACGTCCTCACAGGAGCCAGAATGAAAGTTTTTTATACGTCTTTTCTGGACGTTGTTTAGACGTCAATTAAAGACGTGCTACAGACGTAATTTTTAAACATCCAGAAGACGTCCTCACAGGAGCCAGAATGAAAGTTTTTTATACGTCTTTTCTGGACATTGTATAGACGTAAATTAAAGACTTGCTACAGACGTAATTGTTAGACATCCAGAAGACGTCTTCACAGGAGCCAGAATGAAAGGTTTTTATACGTCTTTTCTGGACGTTGTTTAGACGTAAATTAAAGACGTGCTACAGACGTAATTGTTAGACATCCAGAAGACGTCTTTACAGGAGCCAGAATGAAAGTTTTTTATACGTCTTTTCTGGACATTGTATAGACGTAAATTAAAGACGTGCTACAGACGTAATTGTTAGACATCCAGAAGACGTCTTTACAGGAGCCAGAATGAAAGTTTTTTATACGTCTTTTCTGGACATTGTATAGACGTAAATTAAAGACGTGCTACAGACGTAATTGTTAGACATCCAGAAGACGTCTTCACAGGAGCCAGAATGAAAGGTTTTTATACGTCTTTTCTGGACGTTGTTTAGACGTAAATTAAAGACGTGCTACAGACGTAATTGTTAGACATCCAGAAGACGTCTTCACAGGAGCCAGAATGAACGTTTTTTATAAAAAATTTTTGGACATTGTTTAGACGTCAATTAAAGACATGCTACAGACGTAATTGTTAGACATCTAAAGGCAGCCAGAATAAAAGTTGTATTAGTCACGTTTTCTGTAGTATAAATGTCAAAGAAGACTGTTAAAGACCCATATTGAAACGGAAATCCCATTTGTGCATTTTGCAAGGATCCAACTTTAAAAAATCTTTACTTCAAAACAGTGGCAGTGAGTTAGTTCTCACTGAGAAAAACCCAGTTACTCATTGTTAATGGTTGTCGTGTCATGAAACTGCAGACACACAGACCATAGACCTAAATAAGATTTGAAAGAATTTTGATAATATTGAATACTCAATTGAATACGGGAACTGTGTAGTGTATATACAAGTCTTGCATTTGTATATCTTATCAATATAATTGTAATAAACTGCTTACCATTTGCCTGTAAACCAAACTGATCACTCCAAGAAATCAACTATTTAAATCTCAAAATATATATTTTATTACTATTTTGTTCTACTGGACCAAAACTTAAAAGCCAGAACAGTAAAGTTATAAATTAACACAATTTCCCTTTAAATAATCTATAAAATGTTGTTAAAACAGTATAACATATCAATTAACAAAATGTGGCTGCTATAAGCTTCACAAGCTTCATTTATAGCGGCAAGCCCCGACTCTCCCGGGGGCATGTTTCAGATGATCGGCTGCAGACTTTATTTGGGCCTCTGTTGCAGCTGGGTCCCATTTCATGACAGCAGCTACAATCAAAGCAAAAAAATACACATGTAAAATAAATAAATACAAACGCCACTGTTGTGGTTTAGCTTGCAGCAGAGATGCATAGAAAATTTTAGTACTCGAATCAATGAAATGAAACAGTTATTAAATCACAAATCAAGTAAAATTACATCAAGCCTGATATAAAGCATTCCACACACACATACATATATATATACACACACACACATATACATATATATTTTCGTATTCGTATTGAACCGTTCGGTACGAGGCTTTCGGTTCAGTGTGCATTACAAACCGAACGGTTTGTTGGACTATTTTTCCTGCTGACCAAAATTTCGTTATTTAAAATGTAGGGGCGTGGCAAGCGTGCTCATAATGTAAGAGATGCTGCCGCGACCACAACATTGCCCAACATCAAATAGCAAACGTAATGTAAGCGGAACGAAACTGCAGCTGCGCTACTCGTTATTGTGTGGTTGACGGATCGTTTATCAGTTTGGACCAATCCAGCGTCTTGATCAAGCGACACTGTTACTACACAGCACTAAGAGATCCAGTAAAGAAAGCAGTTGAATTTGCCACTGAAGTAATAATATCGCAGCGAGATCTAGTGAGAAACATTCACATTTCTCCGTTATTAACGGATCAAACAGCGCTGACGTGGAAAACAGGAATAAACATTGTGCCATGAATGAACTATCCAGTGCCCACAGATCAGCAACATTCACCATGGATTTACTGTAGTAACACTACTAACTGTAACCATGGAAGTTTGGCAGGAATAGTAGGCTATAATGCTTTCAAGTAACGTTACGTCGGTTTTATTTCGACATTATGAATAAAATTGCTGCCCTCAAATGTTAATCTGAAATAAAATAAACCTTTGTTTATAACTACTACAATATTACAATTAATTTTTTTCAAGGAGCAAGGAGCTGTTTTTGTTTTATATGCTCCTAAGAAGAGTCAAGTGTAGCTCCATCACTGCTCAAAGTAAAAAATTATCATACTTTGATGAAAAATTATTAAAAAAATTAAATCAAGGAAATTTCTCTGGCTTTTCTTTCTTTTTGCTGTATCAAAAACGTACCGAACCGTGAATTTTGTGAACCGTCACACCCCTAACATATATATTTATTTACATTTGAATAGTTATCAAAGACCTGTTTGTGAAAGGTTTTTTATTTTTATTATTGTTTATGTTAAAACTAGGGGTGTGACGGTTATTATATAACCGTGAGACCGATGGTTATAGTTGAACACCGTCATTAGAACTTGTGGTGGCAATTTTAATGATATTCATTGATCTTTAGTTAAATATAGATGATTCAAAGAATGTCACATGTGTGTCTCTCACTTGTAGTGAGAGAGGATTCTGTTTATGTACCTGGGGAGGCAGAAGAGGGAGACACTCCAGAGAACAGACGAACAAGGACCTCTGACCTAGATGTCAGAAGGCCACTTAGTGCAGGGGAGCTTAGTGGGCCAACTAGTGACGTCTATGGAAAACTACTGGGAGGAAGGCTCTGGGGGGAAGAAGGCCTTGAAACTAAGATAAAAGCTAGTTCAGTCTGTCTGGGGGTGTGTCACTCTTCTGCACAGGGTAACAACTGTGTATTAGACTGCTCCTATTCTTGCAAGAATAAATACTTCTATTTTATATAATTTGACTCTGAGTGTCTCTTACGCAGTGATGTTTGTTTGAGATGAATTTTTGCCACAATAAACTCTATAACCGCCAAAACCGTGTTATTAAAATATATTGCAGATAAGGTTATACTAATATCAGTGTTGGGGAGTAACGGAATACATATACCAGCGTTACGTATTCAGAATACAAATTATGAGTAGGCCTAACTGTAGTCTCCACAGAACAAAAAAAATTGTAAAAAAAAAAAAATTGGGTTTGCATTTATGAGGAAAAAACAATGTTACGGACATGAGCGCTCTGAACGCGGCACTAAAAGATGCTTTAAAAATTTCACAGACACACCAAACAGAAAGCACAAAACCTTTCTTTAAAGTGCATTTAGTTTTGTATTAATTGTATCTTAATTTTAATCAATGTTTCATCAACCAATTGCCTGGATTTAATAAATAAGAAGTAAATATAGCAGACGATAAACACGGAGGCGCCGGCGTGTGAACTGGAGCTCGTCTCATAAATGAACCGAAACTCAGCATATAAGGTAGCCTACTTGCCTCACAGACAGGTCTACTTTTAAACAGAACAATTCAAAACGTAAGAATACAGACTGCTCTCTGCTTATGTAATAAGCAGATAATCCGTATGAATTGTGTATTTCTCTCTGGCGCGTTGACTACTGCGAAGATCGTGAGTCAGCATCGTCAACTTCATCTTTGCAGCCGACACTGGCAAAGAAAACACTTGTTTATTAATAAACAATTAAAATATCTCATTGCTATATTTTACATATTCATAATCATTACTTTTGCCGGTTCTTTGTGACAGATTTTAGGTGCTTATTGGCAGCACCAGCCTTACATGTTACACCACCGCATCACCGCACCCACCAGAATAGGCCTGTTTGATTTTTTTTTGTTAAAGTCCCACTCCGATCATATTTTGAGCTATTTTTAAACATTCCCAGTGGTCTTTAAATTATGATTATGCCATTTTTAGCCAAAATCACAAAACCTGTGCCGTATTCTGGGACTTCGCTTCAGCAGAGCGGCAGTAGCTCATTAGCAAATCGCCTCTGCGTTGTGGGCGGTGCCGTTGGCACGGAGACGACCCTCCCCCTGCCCGTTGCTGAGAGCTCTGTCTCTCCCGCTAGCTTACACCCCCAATACCGGTGGGGCAACAGTATTATATACACGTTAATTATTATTATACGAAGTTAATCAAAGTTATCACCGATCACCAATCATTATTTCACTCCAAGACATCGCGTGTGGAGACGCCCAGTGGAGTTACTACGTCACAACTCCAGTCTATTTTAGCCGGCATTTTAGCGTCTGCTACTGATTCACAGCCATTTGAATGTAGAAATACTCAGAAATACAAGCTTATTTTTCTCAAGATATGTCCTCTAACATCAGAAAAATGCCACAAGAACATGTTAACACCTAGAAAAACATTATTTTCATCGGAGTGGGTCTTTAAGGATTTGTTTACTGTGTGTGATTCATTTAATGGAAAGCTCAAGTCACTGCTAGTTGTCTGGCTGTTAATTCTAAATAAACGTAGAGCAAGTAGCAGTGTCTGCTCGTTTATTCAAACTAAGTTGTCCTATAACAGACGAACGTCGCAACGCTATGTTTTTTTTTGTTTTGAAAACCAAATCTTTTGTATGTGAAAGAGCCATGCGTTAAAAGTCAGATGGCACAAAATATGAACAAAATAAATAAAATAATTGAATATTGAATTGCATAGCATCATATTTTTCTCCATTGCATCGTATTACATTGAATCGCATCGCGTTGAGTTGAAATCAAATCGCACCGCATCGTAATAATAGTGAATCGCATTGCATTGCATCGGTAGCTGCTTATATGTAGCCTATCTTTAATGTATCGTATCGTTGGCTATGCATCGACATGCGTATCGCATCGGCCTCAGTTATGGAGATGCACATCCCTAATACCTACATAGGAAAAGTAACTACATTTACATACTGTGAATCGTTTTTTTTAAATCGAGAATCGTTTTTGCATCGAAAATCGCTATTGAATCGAATCTTGAGCCTAAAAATCGGAATCGTGACATTTTCTGAATCGTACACCCCTAATATAAACACACATAGCTGTTTGCTTGGAACACCTCTTTAATTGTAAATTTATTAAATCACATGTAAGGTTTATAAATAGTAGCTAAAGGAGAGTAAACTGATACCCCCTTTATTTTCTCTACCTTATGCCGTCCGAAAGGGTATGTGATTTTCTTTCTTCAGATGAACACATTTTAGAAAAAATAAACTAGACTTTTAGAAAAATTATCCATCTCTTGTGTTTGTGTTAAATACTGCAAGTGAATAGACACCAAAATGCGGAAGGTCGAAAAAGTCCAAGAGCATTGTAAAGCTCACATGATAAATGCAGAAAACATCTTGTGTGAACAACACAGCAGGCTGTACTGTATGAAGTTTCTGGTGCATGCACTTGCATTATATTGGCTTACAATAATGGATAATTTTTCAAAAAATCTTTGTGGAAAATATACATCTGGAATGGCACGGGAAAAAATAGATTTTTTTTTATTTTGGAGTGCACTGTGCCTTTAAAATTGACTACGGTTTTAGATACTGCAATGGATACTTACTAGTGATGGACTTGTTTCTCTGTTGGTGCCTGTTCTGCTCCGTAAACATTGTTCCAATGCTTGATCTAAAAAAAAAAAAAAGTTAAAAAGTGCGTTAATAAATTATTGATCTGGGTGACATAGGACCATTTTGAATGTGTTCCTTAAATAAATTATACAGGTTATGTGTTATATAAATCTGGAGAACCCTTACTAAAATTAACAATGTTTTGTGACACTAACCAAATGGTAATAAATTATTGTAATCAATCCACCATAAAAAAAACATGGTTTCTACACCTTTACTATAATAAAAACCATGGTTAATTTAGCAAATGTCCTTAAAAGAACAGCTCATCCAAAAAAAAAAGAAAAGTTCTCTCATTATTTAGCCTACTCACCCTCATGTTGAAACTGTATGAGTTTCTTATGTAGAACCATAATTAAGATATCTTGAGAAATGCCTTATTTGTTTTTGTTTTTCTCATACAGTTGTTTTATTCCCAACATTCTTGTGTTTCACAAAAGTAAGTTAGACATTTATTTTTGGGTCAGCTAGGCCTGTATAAACTCAAGAAGATAGAAGATAAAACATTGTCTGGAGGGTTTGAACCAGTGTGCCTTTGAGCAGAGTGTCCATGTTCTGCCTCTATTTCACGTGTATTTTATGACAATACTCACCATCTGAAGATCGTGTGGCTGGATAATATTTAACGTTACTCCCAAAATGCCTGGATCATGAAGGAAACACACACAGCAATATTAGCTATTTGTTTTTACTTAGGCTACTAACAGAGACATTTACAAAAGCTTGCAAAATTGACTCACCAGCTCCAAGACAATAACGTTAGGCCTAACTTTAACGTTAAATCCCGCGATCAACAATTTAAAAGCCTAGTTTGCAGATTCTTCTAGACTCGAGTAAAGGAGTGTGGTTCGAGTTCTTCTGTCTAAAGAGACAATGTTCTCAGTTCACTCATTGTAAAGCTCCAATGCTGAGTTTTATTTTATTTTTTTATCATAAACTAAGTTAGCTGACAATACACATGCTAGCTCAGCACATAATTAGCCTAATACATTGGAATACCGTACTAATATCAATATTTCTCTAATCGCGTTTAGATTCTCAATTTAATACACTATATTTTGATGTATTAGAATTTGTATAAAATAAAAAGTTATTTACGTTACCTTCCGTAGATTGCAATATGTCCATTGTTCGTTGTCCATATTCCTTGTTTGTTCTTCATTTACATCCCGCAACTCGCTCAAAATAAACATTTAGCAGTCCGATGTAAAATAATCCATGTTTTAAACAATGTAAAAGCCACAAAACCGAAGTAGGTCCCGAGCAGGAGCACAGACACCCACTCACTTCAACTGACGTATTCAAACTTGACTGGTAAAGGCGCGCATAGTTGTCATTGGCCAGATTCCTGGATGACAGTCAGAATAACCAATCATGCTCAAAACAACTCGGAGAGACAGCCAATAGTGTGAAAACATTGCAATAACAGGACAATATGAAATGTTTTAAAAGAAAGAATAGGAAAAAAATATACACGTGCTATTTAGTTGTATTTGTAGGCTGGCTGTTATATTTAATCAATTGTTTAAATGTGTTTTCATTGCAGTGCATGATTAAAAATGAAAGATAAAAAATGAAAGATAAAAAATGAAAGATTAAACAGTAACTTGTATACCATATATAATAACATTTATTTATCACTGTTCTGATAAACAGCAATTTATCAGAACAGTGCATAATGAGTGTCCTTACATGCAAACCGAAGCATTGAGAACTTTGTAAGTGTATAGACAGTTTAATAAGAAGATACTTTACACAGACAGTACAGTTAGCGCATACAGACAGGAGCCATCTTGGAAAACAGTCTCGACCAATCGAACCACGAGAGTGAGCGAACAGTACGTGTAGATATTGAAGATAAGATAAATTATATTTATTTTTTTATTTTCTCTGTTGCGTTAAGTGCTTCTCTTATGCGAGACTGTTTTCCAAGATGGCTGCTGTCTGTATGCGCTAACTGTACTGTCTGTGTAAAGTATCTTCTTATTAAACTGTCTATACACTTACAAAGTTCTCAATGCTTCGGTTTGCATGTAAGGACACTCATTATGCTGCCGTGTTAGTGTGGGGCTAATTTGAGCCTTGTTAATGGTATTAACTAGCGATCTCTTTTTGCTTACTCGATGCCCAATATACTAGCGTTATAAGCTAAACTGTTTTTAGAGATAAAACTCTTTACATTCGATTATCATGAAAACAAATCTCAGGGAACGATTTAGTCTGTACCAATGTGTTATTACACCCGAGGTTCATTTTGCGCCGGAGTTCTCCTTTAAGCCTGTAGTCCAGACTAAAATGCACGTTTGAGCTGTATTACCTGAAAGCAACTTGTAGGCTATACTGACATATCTTATGTCAGTGCCATTGTTTTGTCTCAAGATGCACACCAGTAATGTTTTTTTCTTCTAAGGTACATTTTTAAAAGCTATAATTGAATGCCCAAATTTAACTAAGGCCTAATCCTGGCTTTATATCTAAACCCTGTCTGTGAAACCGGGGGTTAGAAATTAAGGGGTTAACCCTAACCTTAACCCTTGTCTACAGACTTTTATTTAACAGCATGGATACTCCAAGGTGTTGACTGCAGTGGTTAGGTCTTTAGCATTGATAAAGGACAAAGATCTTCTCACTGTGACAGTCTGTAATGTATTTTAGCAATGATTGTTTGTAAGGATTGTCCCTAAAATAGAGCTATTGATGCATTCAAGACATGTCATAAAGATCGTATTTACGAATTGAACACACATGAACGCCACCACAATGATGAAAATTGGAAGTTATTTACTGTAAAATTAGGATATTTTTTTTACAGTGCAGTATGAACATCTGTTCTGAACTAGTTCTGGCTGTCAGTGGACGTTTAGATAATGGCCAGATTGGACATCTTTTATTTACGTAATTTATTGACTGTTTCTGGATGTCAACGGACGTCCAGATTATAGTCAGTATGAACGTCTTTTCTCAACTAGTTCTGGCTGTCAGTGGACGTTTAGATAATGGCCAGATTGGACATCTTTATTCACGTCATTTATGGACCATTTCTGGATGTCAACGGACGTCCAGATTATAGTCAGTATGAATGTCTTTTCTCAACTAGTTCTGGCTGTCAGTGGACGTTTAGATAATGGCCAGATTGGACATCTTTATTCACGTCATTTATGGACTATTTCTGGATGTCAACGGACGTCCAGATTATAGTCAGTATGAACGTCTTTTCTCAACTAGTTCTGGCTGTCAGTGGACGTTTAGATTGTGGCCAGATTGGACATCTTTATTCACGTCATTTATGGACCATTTCTGGATGTCAACGGACGTCCAGATTATAGTCAGTATGAACGTCTTTTCTCACCTAGTTCTGGCTGTCAGTGGACGTTTAGATAATGGCCAGATTGGACATCTTTATTCACGTCATTTATGGACCATTTCTGGATGTCAACGGACGTCCAGATTATAGTCTGTATGAATGTCTTTTCTCAACTAGTTCTGGCTGTCAGTGGACGTTTAGATAATGGCCAGATTGGACATCTTTATTCACGTCATTTATGGACCATTTCTGGATGTCAACGGACGTCCAGATTATAGTCAGTATGAATGTCTTTTCTCAACTAGTTCTGGCTGTCAGTGGACGTTTAGATAATGGCCAGATTGGACATCTTTATTCACGTCATTTCTGGACTATTTCTGGATGTCAACGGACGTCCAGATTATAGTCAGTATGAACGTCTTTTCTCAACTAGTTCTGGCTGTCAGTGGACGTTTAGATAATGGCCAGATTGGACATCTTTATTCACGTCATTTATGGACCATTTCTGGATGTCAACGGACGTCCAGATTATAGTCAGTATGAATGTCTTTTCTCAACTAGTTCTGGCTGTCAGTGGACGTTTAGATAATGGCCAGATTGGACATCTTTATTCACGTCATTTATGGACCATTTCTGGATGTCAACGGACGTCCAGATTATAGTCAGTATGAACGTCTTTTCTCAACTAGTTCTGGCTGTCAGTGGACATTAAGATAATGGCCAGATTGGATATCTTTATTCACGTCATTTATGGACTATTTCTGGATGTCAACGGACGTCCAGATTATAGTCAGTATGAACGTCTTTTCTCAACTAGTTCTGGCTGTCAGTGGACGTTTAGATTATGGCCAGATTGGACATATTTTTTTAAGTCATTCATCGACTAATTCTGGATGTCACCGGACGTTCAGATTATAGCCAGTATGAACGTCTTTTCTCAACTAGTTCTGGCTGTCAGTGGACGTTTAGATTATAGCCAGATTGGACATAATTTCTCATTGTCATTAATCAACTAATTCTGGATGTCAATGGACGTTCAGATTATGGCCTGGACGGACGGACGTGATATCAACCTGTTTTGTATGTCCACAGACGTCGCTTGCTCAGTGAGTTCATGACCCCTTTAAACATTTTATTCGCATGCTTTTCTGACACAAGCTTACTGGGCGCATACACTTGAAGCGCGCACACACTAAAAGCCTGTCAAACACTGAGTGAGTGAGTGAGTGAGTGAGTGAGTACTAAACTAAGTTTTCTTTAACGTTTTATAGCATTTAAAATGTCAGATACAGACAAAGTTTACATAAACACAGTCTGTTATGTCTTCAGTGAACATTTTGGTAAAAAACAGATGTGCGTTTTATATTAAATCCGTGCATTCGTTTTTAAAGTGACAGCAGCTTAATAAACATGATGTTGTCTGTGTCATTAATGTTAATCAAAGAACAAAAGACAAAGAGAAAATCACTCACTGCTCTTCGCTGAATAACTTTAGTAGCTTTAATAGGAATCAATGTGTTTTTTTTTATTTCTTACATTTGCTTAATATCCTATTTAAATGCTACTGTTTTACTACTTATTTAAATATTACTGCTAATATACCTGCTTTAGCTGAATAAAATAAATATACTGTTTTCCATTTTTATTTTATTGTATCTGTCACATTATGTGCAATGAAATAAAATAAAGTGCAATAAGATTTATCTTCGCCCACGCCTTCTTTGGCCTAAATGGTCTGTCATTCTTTTTTTTTTTATATATTTTGTTACCTTCTAAGGCTACATTTTTAAAACAAGTAAATTAGTTGTACTGGCTGTACTGCACAGTGACACCCCAGATAGCATGTAATCATTGAAACAATGTTGACTCAGTGTTGATGCGTCAACGCTAATTGCATTGAATTAACGTTACAAAGTAATGTTGCTTTAATATCACTCTTGCACCCTCAGTTAATGTTGAAATAATGTTGGGAATTCAACCAAAAATCAATGGTAATAGTATTGATTCAACATTACAAAGTGATATTTTATCAACATCACTCTTGCACCCTCAGTTAATGTTGAAATAATGTTGGGAATTCAACCAAAAATCAATGGTAATAGTATTGATTCAACATTACAAAGTGATATTTTATCAACATCACTCTTGCACCCTCAGTTAATGTTGAAATAATGTTGGGAATTCAACCAAAAATCAATGGTAATAGTATTGATTCAACATTACAAAGTGATATTTTATCAACATCACTTTTGCACCCTCAGTTAATGTTGAAATAATGTTGGGAATTCAACCAAAAATCAACGGTAATAGTATTGATTCAACATTACAAAGTGATATTTTATCAACATCACTTTTGCACCCTCAGTTAATGTTGAAATAATGTTGGGAATTCAACCAAAAATCAACGGTAATAGTATTGATTCAACATTACAAAGTGATATTTTATCAACATCACTTTTGCACCCTCAGTTAATGTTGAAACTATGTTGAACAAAAAATCAATGGTAATGCTATTGAATCAACGTTACACTATGATTGATTATACATCACTGCTGTTGAATCAATATTGAAATTAACAAAAATACTCAATGGTAATATTGTTGAATCAACGTTACACTATGATGTTGAATCTACATCACTGCTGTTGAATCAGCTCTGAAATTAACAAAAATAACCAATGGTAATATTGCTGAATCAACGTTGCACTATGATTGATTCTATATCACTGATGCTGAATCAATATTGAAATTAACAAAAATAACCAATGGTAATATTGTTGAATCAACGTTACACTATGATTGATTCTACATCACTGATGCGGAATCAATATTGAAATTAACAAAACTAATCAATGGTAATATTGTTGAATCAACGTTACTATGATGTGGAATCTAAATCACTGCTGTTGAATTAACACTGAAATTAACAAAAAATAATCTTTGGTAATATGGTTTGATCAATGTTACAATGTGATGTTGATTCCAAATACATTTTGTTGAAAGACTGAAAAGGAATGTCAAACAATGTTGCCATCTGATGTACCAATTAATGTTGAAACAACATTAATATTTCAATCACACTTCAATGGTGCGTCAACAAATTCCTGACCATTTCAAAATTTGTCGAAAACCTTTTAAAATATAAATGACACCTTTCCAGCAGTTGAGTCAATTTATTTTATTCAATCAATCAATGACAACAAATATATTAAAATATCACTTTTTTTTAAAAGAAAGGGGGAGAAATAGGACAAAAGCATTTCAACCTTTAAAAATAAAATTGGCTTCAGAAGTCTGATGTCATCATAACTACAGGTCCAGCGGTTCAGGTTTTTAAAAATCTGTCTT
Organism: Rhinichthys klamathensis goyatoka; assembly: GCF_029890125.1. Taxonomy (NCBI): domain Eukaryota; kingdom Metazoa; phylum Chordata; class Actinopteri; order Cypriniformes; family Leuciscidae; genus Rhinichthys; species Rhinichthys klamathensis. The sequence continues at coordinate 634,661 of NW_026606652.1, read as the reverse complement.
GCATCATCAGATTCTGCCTCTTTTCCTTTGGGTTCTCTGAAATCTGAAAAAGAAAGCATGATGTTACTCAAGAACGAATCAATTCAGTTGTAATACATAGTCACATTCAATAATGTTAATATACTAAACACAATATGATTCACTTTTTTTTTTTTAAGTCACTGAAAACAAAATATTCTAACTACGATTATAGTATCATAAAATTCTGTTTATTTATTTCTATGCTTTAATATCAAAAGAAAACACTAGCAGGGGTGTCGGATTTATCTCCAGCCCTAATTAAACACACCTGAGGCAGTTAATCAAGGTCATCAGATCAATAAACACTTCCAGGTGCTGGAGCTAAACTCTTCATGAAGAGGAACAAACACCTCTGAGCTATAGCCATTAACTACATCTCAGTTCATTTTCTGTGAAACTACAGCATTCAAATAACACTTTTATCTTGTAGAATAAAAAATATCTTAGTTTTTTTCAATGAAAATTTCTTTAAAGAGAAATTCTGTAATCATTTACTCACCCTCAAGTTGTTCCAAACCTGTATGAGTTTCTTTCTTCTTTTGAACACAAAATAAGAAATTTTAAAGAATGTCGGTAACCAGAAAGTTGATGGTGGCCATTGATTTCCATAGTAGGAAATAATTACCATGGAAGTCAATGGCTACCATCAACTGTCTGGTTGCCAACATCCTTCACTCTATCTTCTTTTGTGTGCAGCAGAAGAAAGACATTCATACAGGTTTGGAACAACTTGAGGGTAAATAAATGATGACATAATTTTAATTTCAGGCTGAACTATCCCTTTAAAGCTGCATATTCACCTTATGTAGACCCTAATCTCTTTAAATATCACAAAATAGCCATGTCAGTCAGTTTCTTAATAAACACTAGATCTTTTTTTTTTTTGTGTGTGTGTTTCAGTGGAAACAAGCTAAACTGAATGGAAATCAGTTATTTCTCAAATTGAATACAGATTCAGGAATATGAATGATTACCTGATTAACCAGTGATAAGATACAGGATATCATCAAGTCCCAGGTCAGGTAATTATGCTGTCGACAACAACTCAATGTATGATCAATGTCAGCATTATCAGGAGGGTGCTTTTTTAATTGTACATCTTCATCTGCCTTCACTCCTACTAAAGGAGCAATGTGTTCTGCATGCAAGCACTGACCGATACAAGACATGGGCTATGTTAACATTCTTGCTCATGTTCATGTCTCTTGCACCTTAAGAAATCTGTTAAATGACATAACTTTATTCAGGAAATTCCTAATAAACTTTACTAAAGCAAGATGCATTTTTTAAGAATGTAGAAAAATAGATGCTTTATTCAAACATTTTAATAACTTTGTAATCTAATTACAGTGAGTAACAACACAAATCAAACGCAAATAAGCATGCAAAACAAAGGAACAGAGAAATAAGGTAGATGCACCATTGTTTGAAACTCTGCTAGTCGTGTAAGTATGTCAGGTGATTCAACAAACAAGACTTCTGTATAGGATGCACCTGTTTTCTCTCTAATGAGGAAGCATTAGACTACTGAAAAGTGCACATGCAAAGACAAAATGGGCGTTTACCAATCAGTGGCCAATTTCAAACTACAATACAGGTAAATGTTTTTCAACCATTTTTCAACAGACTTGCTAAAATCATGAAGGCCCACCCCTAAACCAAGCCCACAGTGGATTACAGCAAATCGGGTAAAGCGGTTGAAAATGCCCATTGTGGTTTGAAAACGCCCCACTGATCGAGAAACACCCACTAGTGTTCTGCAGAGATACGCCTGAATGATCTTGTGCTCATCAACTACAAATCACTGTTAGTTCAATGTCACTGTCTCCACTTATGTGTGTTGTTGGCTTTCATCAAAATGTCAATGCTGATCCAGCACACTTTAAACATTGAAATGTCAATCTCAACCAAAATGATGGTTTAGATCAAAACTCAACATTGTATCAATGTCACCATGCTATCTGGGACAGATCTGAGATAAAATTGTATATTTTTGCCATATTATGCCCTTGTTCACCCCTACTTGAACAGTATGTTTTTGATTCACTCGAAAAGAACCAGCTCTTAAGAGTCATTTGTTCACAAATTGGACTACACTGTTTGCATTGTTTTTTTAAATGTTTTTGCATGAAGAGCTGTATATACTCACTCCGGTTGTTAAGTCTGATGTCAACGTTTGCCCAAAGATCCCAAAAGCAAACAACAAATGGTGCTAATATACACTCATGGTGTGCTGTAGCACTACCGAAAAATCACCTTTATATCGATACCAAAATCTCAGCTGACCAGACAATATTCATATTTTTCTAAAAACACAAAATTCACATTCAATACAGACTGCAAAATCACATTCACAACTCAGGTGAAATATGATTCCGTCATAAGATTCAGCAAGCATTATAGCTAACTTGTACATTAGGACACTATTAGGATTAAAAATGAACAAAAGGACCCAAACTGTGCGGTTAAGTGTGATAGTTCAACAGAAATGCAGTCACATCAGGATGAGAACAGGATCGAAAAACAATATTACTATGAACTGTTGTTGCATGGACAAGAGCTTTGGAACAATTCTTAAAAAGCTATTCTTCTATTTTTTGTCTACCACAGAAAAAATAGCAGCATACGAGTTTGGAATGCCATGAGGGTGAGTAAATAATGACAGAATTTTTATTTTTGGGTGAGTTATTCATTTAACTTGTAGGTATAGCTCCTGTGAAAATAAAAAGCATCTGCAATAGTTGTGAAACTGATAAATAAGGAACTCATGCATAGAATACAAAATGAGAAAACCTCCAGTGAGTATGACATAAATTGAGTGGCTCACGATTTAAATGTAGTTTCAGGGCTCCTTCACAAACCTGCAGAACCATGGATTTCTCCTACAGCTTGGCATCGTTCTGCCCCCAGGGAATCAACTTCAGTAAAATGGCCAGCTCTCTGCTCTACCTGCCTGCATGAGGCTAGTCAAACTAATGAGCAGTCACATTTGACTCTCCTTTCCTGTGTGCTCTCAATCTTGGACTGCTTGCCTAAGAATCATTGCCCTCAAATCTCTCACCACGAGTGGCAAGGAGGGCAGTAACAGGCTGCTCCACTTGTCATAGTCACCTGAGGTTTTTGTCAGGTGTGTTACACCCACTTTTGCTAGTTGAGGAGACAGAAATTGAATTGCATTTGCCTTCACTTTGAATTGATTTTTTTTTTTTTTACAGAAAAAAATGATGTATTTGACTGACAGCAATTGATTGTTAAAGGGTAATTCTGTCATAATTTACTCACCCTCACGTCAAACACAAACATATATTTTGAAGAACATTTGTAACCAGTTTTGGTGTCCATTGACTGCCATTGTATCATTTCTCTAATATCTTCTTTTATGTTCCCCAGGAAAAAATCAAACAAGTTTGGAACAACATGAGGGTGAGTAAATGATGGCAGAATCTCTATTTTTGAGTAATCTATCTCTTTAAAGGCCCCAGTCTTCATGTTTTTTTGAAGCTTTGATTGTGTTTACAGTGTGCAATATAACATGTGTTCATGTTTCGTGTGTAAAAAAAACACTGTATTTTTCACACAATTTACTTATCTGTATACTGCTGTTTTCACTGTCCAAAAAACGGCCTGATGACTTCCTTGTTCTATGAAGTCCCTCCTTCAGAAATACGTAACGAGTTCTGATTGTGATTCGACAGCAGCTTATCGCACGTTGCCCGGAAAGGTCACGCCGGCCTCTTACCATAAATTGGAGAATGAAGTGCTTCTTCTCCGTGGGAGCGCAACAAGACCACGCCCCCTTTTTTTGTGTATTCCCGTGGGCGGAGATTTGTCAAAAAACTGTTCTAGTTACGTCATTAAAAAAGGAAGTAGAGGGATGTAGTCCAAACTGGCCGTTTGCTGTATGCTTTGAAAGGGGACTTCTGTTAAATAAAATATCTCGCTAGGCATTGAACTTTGAGCTTTATATTTTTACAGGTATTATTTATGCTCTAACAGCAACATTACACACTAACTAAAGTTTGAAAAATGGAATCGCGAAAAACGGGACCTTTAACGTAACAATACCTTGTGCTATAAATTAGATAGCCACTACTAAAGGCCTTGATGTCTGTAGTTCAGTCATAGACGTGGCTTTAATGGCCTCTTACCACAGGCAGACAATTTCCATTTTGATTTGATTTTACAGGATCTACAGTCTATACCTTTAGTAGAATATAAATTGGTCTGAATTACAGTACATCAATAGCGATGACCTTTCAAAATAAACACAAGACCACTCATCTAACTAAATGTATTCATGTGTGCTATTTCTCTAGGTATATATATATATATATATATATAATCATCATGGAACACTTATTTCTTAGCTGATGCTGCCGAATACATGCCTAAATCTGACCACACCTTAACAATGGACAGTGTTTCCACAAACCCAGGTGTCTTCAAACTGGTGTGGTATGTTGTAACCTTGTGATAAAGCCACTGCCTAATTGACCTGACAGGATATTCTAAATAAATGTTGTGGAGTCAAAAAGTATGTTTACAAATTTTTCAACATACATGGGCATATTGATACTGAAAGTTTGGACACTTTTGATGGCGAAATGTAATATGACTTTGAAATATTTCGTTCAACAAGAATGTTCAATTGTGCACTGTGGTGAAAAAAAATAAGTACACACTACACACCTATATTTAGTACCTGGTATTTGCCCCTTTGGCATGAATAACTTCCAGACTCATAAACCTCAGTAATGTTCCTTCTGATTGGCTCAGGCAGCTGTTTTGATCTTGGAATTGCGGTACCATTCTGTATACCTCAATGCTGCATAAGTTCAAACCAAACCAGTTTAATGAGGTTCTACTTACTGTATTTGCACCTTATTATTTTATAAATGTGTGCATGTAATTTTATACTGATATATATTTTATACTAATTTTTATACTGTGTGGAAAGTATTGGTAGTGTACAGATCATTACAAAATGTAATTTGCTAAATTTAGTGATATTGCATTTTATCTATTGACACTTGTGAAATGCCATTCCAATATCTGTATGTCCAGATATGTTGAACTTAACATTTTAACATTACAATTTTTTCTTTATGATATGTTTTTGTTTTGTTTTTTGAAACACTGTAAAATGTCAAATAGCTTGTTGTTCTTTTTTAATGCCGATTAGTATCACGACTGTGAACCATGAGTTGCTAATTGTTATTGCTTGTGACAGGACGGTGCTATAAGGAGGAGGGACATTCTCATTCAAGAGATTGGGGGAAAGAAATCAAACACACCCTTTAGTGCAAGATGAGTCATCCATATTTTTGGTCCAATTTGGACCACTTTAGCATATAAGAGGTTTCAACTCTAACAAACATAGAATAAAAGTGGCAAAAACCTGTTGATGTTTTTATCTACTTGTTTTGTTACTTACACGCTCATATCTCACATCTGACCACGTGTGATGTTAGCAAAGCTTGAGCTTCCCTAGGGTAAAAACAGCAAGTGACAGTACTAAATAAAATATTCCCTTTCTGTCTCACACTCTTTCTGCAACCTGATCCCTCCACGTCATGCACAAAAAGGAGTTCAATTAGATGAGTCTCCACACTCCCTCAGGTCCTGCTCAAGCTTGTAAGCCAGATAAAAGAACAGTGATATGTAGATATCTCTGCAGCTTCAAAATTCCCATGTCTTCATCTGTGAATGATGGCAAGAATAACCAATAGACAATGACTCATTTTCTTTGGGTGTGATGTGAGACATTCTCATTGGATAAGCTAAATAAGGGAGGAGGGACTAAGAGGTTTGTGATTGACAGTAAACCACACAGTACTGCTCCGCACACACATCAGCGGACAAAGGTAGAAGAGCACGAGAGGAAACAAACACAGGACGACTGACTGAATGTCGAGCCCAAGTCCAGCAAGTGAGAACAGTCTTGCTACAAGTGAGAACTCCTCGCCTGTAGCACATTCACAAGCAGAAGTAACAGAAGCAAACAAACATGAATGAGGGCACAGAAAATGAAACATCCATGCGACATAAATAGTGATCAACTGTCAACAAGGGGTCGACACAGCTGGGAATATAGGGTAAAGGGAATGAGCGACAGGTGTGGAAGATCAGCTCGGGATTGTGCACACAGGGGTCCAAGGCAACACTGATAGCCCAAATCTCGGGCTGCAGAAAATGACAGGACCATAACAAACAACAGAGAAGAACCGGTGACACACCCTGACCCGTGACAGCGGGTCCGGGGATTTGGCTCAACAAACGAAGTTGAGAGGAAAATTAAAGGGGCATGAATGGTGGACATTAAACAGAGAGCGCTTTCAAAACAAATACAGTATTCTCCATTTATTGTAATAACAAATTGATTGAGATTCGGGAACCTTTCTGATTGGTGGATCGTAATGCACACAATTTCATATTTAGCATATACACCACCTGACAGAAAAGCTTGTTTTCGTTTTTTTCTGTTGTTGTTTTTTGCATGATGATAAATTGCATTTTATGAAATTAACTACAAAATCAACGGGTATAAAACTCATGGACAGAGTTTTGTCAGGTTGGTATTGTATTTGCAGGCCGTGTGTTTCTCGAGTAATGTAATAAGCATGTTAAAATGTTTTGAAGGGGCATTTGCTACGTATGTGAGATTTTATTTCCTATTTATTTTTTATTTAATAAGTAATAAATTAAATAGTGTGCCTTGTTAGGTTACCAGAGTTTAACTGTTGTTGTTGTTAGGTGTGTGTTTTGTTACACATACATTTTTTTTTTTTTTTTTTTTTTTTTGCTTCGTTAGTTGTGATGTTTTGTTTTAAAAGTTGGAGTTTTATAAGGCTAATGAAAATATGCCAAATATTTTTCTCATGTGTTGTGCTTTACTTTAGCATTACCTTATGGTCAGATTAATTAAACGCAATGTTTTATGGCACACACCTTATTCTGAAAGTTTAGCAGAGCTCTAACGTTTGTGTACATTTTTTATAATTTCTACAAACTGTAACAGAATTTTTGCGGTAATGGTCAGGAATTCAGCTGGAGCGGCATTCAGAAAACAGTCCCATGCAGGGCTCTACTGTACATCCATTGTTCTATAATTTAAAATCTTTGTGAAAAACTTTGCTTTAAAAGTCTATTTGTGCCAGCCCCCTTTTTTAATAGAGGCCACTTGGTTTGACATTTTGTCATCTGAGAGAAGCTAAAGTGTCTTAAGTTCTCCCTGTAGCCACTGTATTGTGTGTATCCCAACCATGGCAGAGAAAGTTAGCTAATCTTTCCAACCAGATTCATCAGATATAAATAAAAATTGACACAAGCTTATTGATTCTTCAATGAGTGGATCTGCATGTCCAAACCCCCTTTTTATATCAGTCAAGGAACTGTGTCCCCTCGACAGAGAAGTGATATCTATCCCAGAGCTGCGTGATCAAAGCGTATAGATGGAAGGTTGACAGATATAAAGAACTGAGAGTCTTCCTGTGCGTGGAGCCAGAGGCAAGACTGCACTATCACCACGTCTTCTACTGGCAGATGGATGCCACAGGGACAAGAGAAAGCTCAGATTCAGCAGTTCAAAGCCAAGACACCCTGAAAACAGCTTGAACACTGATGGGAGAAATGATGACATTATGCTCCAACTCAACAAAGGCAAGTGGAATGAGGCAACACACTGAAGCAAGACTATATGAAGCAATGGACACTGAAAGAAATCGGTCAACTTCCGATTTCTAATTATGTTCCTTCGAGCTTTGGCATTTCAAAGTATATCAGAAATTAACAGCCACTGCTGTGTAATGTAATTATGCAAATACCTAATTTTCTCCAAAGGTATGTGACTTTAATTAGAGCAAAGGGTCTCCCGCCGAAGAGCGGACATGCTGGTTGGACACATCCTTAATCTGTTTGGACAGATATTATCTCACTGTACAGAAAGCATATTTTTCTATGGAGCTTGGAATAGTCACTCTGGAAGTGGGGCTGTTAATCATAGCGCAATCAGAAGCTAATTATTTCTGCTCCAAAGGAAAAAGGAGACCTGAAAAAAAGGGCACTTCTGTGCCAAAAGAGTGAAGTGTTGCTTTACACTGAGAGGCTAAATGCAAAAGCAAAGTTGATTTTTTTTTTTTTTGGCTCCAAAGTATTAAAAATAACCTGATTGATTGAGGTATGAGGGTTAAGGGTGGGCTAACAAGAGCTACAAAGAGGCCTAATGGTCTCACACAAATACCGGCTGCCAGAGTGGCCAATGATTCAGCATTCAGCCTGGAAAACTATGGCGGCAAATCAATGCCTAAAAGATCCGAGCGCACAACTGATGCTGGCTCGCGTGGTAAATGACTTCCGCGAAAGGATAATAGTTCTACAGGCGAGGAGACGGAACTCGCGAGCTCATTCAAACCCTGCGCGCGCCAGTGTCCAATGACCCGTAATTCACTTGACTTGAGACATGAGACATCACCTAAAGGAACACGCCGACTTTTTTGGACTTTAGCTTACTCACCGTATCCCCCAGAGTTAGATAAGTCCATACATACCTTTTTCATCTCCGTGCGTGTTGTAACTCTATCTGACGCACCCACCGCTAGCCTAGCTTAGCACAAAGACTGGATGTAAATGGCTCCAGCTAGCATACTAATCCCAATAAGTGAAAAAATAACGCAAACATTTTCCTATTTACATGTTGTGATTTGTATAGTCACAGAGTGTACAAATAACAAGGTCATATGAGACACAGCCATCTTTTAACCGTATAAATATTGAGAACTATATTCTCAGAAGGCGAAGCACTACTACTTGGGCGGAGTGATTACCGCAGCACCTGAGACGCACCGTGGTGAGGAGCAGAGAGTTCGTTCAGAGTTGGAGTAATAGAGTCAGCAATTACTAGATAGTAAAAGCATATTTTACAATCATGGGTGTTCGCTGTATTGTAAAGAGCTGCGACAATAAACTGTGGAGACCAGGTAATACCATGAAGTTTCATAGAAACTTCCAACCAAAAACGCATCCTGATTAATAAATATCACAGAACACGAATAAAGAATTATTATTACAAGAATCAATATATTTTAAATGCAATTAATTACAGCTGAACCAAATGTATTCAACAGCATATAATACAGTAATGTTAGATAATTGCGTTACAATAGGCTAGAATAAGGGGAAAGTAATAGCACAAGGCAAATTGTTTTTGCACAGTGAACCCAGTAGCCTACCCGTACTGGACATTTCACGTAGTGAAACTGCGCAAAGCTTCTAGGTTGTACGTCACACGCATCACACACATGACCAGCGTCGGCCAATAGTGAGCCTACGTGTGACATGCAACCTAGAAGCTTTGCGCAGTTTCACTACGTGAAATGTCGAGGCCCACAGAGAAGGAAATTAATAGTTGAATGAAGTAGTTATTTTTGTTTGTTTTTTTGCGCACAAAAAGTATTCTCGTCGTTTCATAAACTTAAGATTGAGCCACTGTAGTCACTTGGACTATTTTAACGATGTCTTTCATAACTTTTGGGCCGGCCAGTTTAGATCCCTTAAGAAGCCTATGGAGGAGTGAGCCAGCTCTCAGATTTAATCAAAAATATCTTAATTTGTGTTCCGAAGATGAACGAAAGTCTTACGGGGTTGGAACAACATGAGGGTGAGTAATTACTGACAGAATTTTCATTTTTGGGTGAACTAACCCTTTAAAATTTTATATAGTGATCAGTACAGTACAGTAGCCTACACAGCATAAATTATTGCACCCCATCTGAACATAACATCTTTAAAAAAAAAATCTGAATTTGTTGGGTTTCAGAGGGGTGTAATCATTCATGTGTACTGTATCTTAACTTGAGAAGCCAGGACCCCTTTTACATTTAATAGAAAATATAATGAACCACTCAAAATTGACATAATAGTTATACACAGGATGATAACATAAAGCTTACACGACAACTCTTGCTTATTGATAAAAATAAGTAATTTATCTTTCATCCAAAGCCCTTGTTATATTTACAACTATTTAATGGACACTTTTTAAATTTCTGAGGTTCTCAGAACCAATATAATTTTGGTTGGGTAAACGTATAGTGGTGAATGGGAGTGTAGTGATAATGTAGTGGTGAACTACAGCAAATATGACTTTGCATTCCCATTTTTCTCCAATTTATTTGAGATATTTTAATGCCAATAACACAAATCATAGTGTTATAAATATAAAATGTAAAAAATTATAAGAATTTTGGTAAATTTACGATGCTAATAACCATGGAAATGTGTCATTACAGTCTGTAAATATCTCTTAACAACACAAGGCAATCACTAGTAAGACTTCCTGTTAATAAAGTAATCTATTCTACAACCCGAATTCCGTAAAAGTTGGGACGTTTTTTTAAATTGAATAAAATGAAAACTATAAGACTTTCAAATCACATGAGCCAATATTTTATTCACAATAGAACATAGATAACATAACAAATGTTAAACGAAGAAATTTTACACTTTTATCCACTAAATGATCTCACATCTAGCAACTAATTAAGTTCATTTATATCAGGTCTGTAACATGATTAGCTATAAAAGGGATGTCTTAGAGAGGTAGAGTCTCTCAGAAGTAAAGATGGGCAGAGGCTCTCCAATCTGTGAAAGAGTGCGTAAAAAGATTGTGGAACACTTTAAAAACAATGTTCCTCAACGTCAAATTGCAAAGGCTTTGCAAATCTCATCATCTACAGTGCACAACATCATCAAAAGATTCAGAGAAACTGGAGAAATCTCTGTGCGTAAGGGACAAGGACAAAGACCTTTATTGGATGCCCGTGGCCTTCGGGCCCTCAGACGACACTGCATCACTCATCGGCATGATTGTGTGAATGACATTACTAAATGGGCCCAGGAATACTTCCAGAAACCACTGTCGGTAAACACAATCCGCCGTGCCATCTCCAGATGCCAACTAAATCTCTATCATGCAAAAATGAAGCCATATGTGAACATGGTCCAGAAGCACCGTCGTGTCCTGTGGGCCAAGGCTCATTTAAAATGGACTATTTCAAAGTGGAAAAGTATTCTATGGTCCGACGAGTCCAAATTTGACATTGTTGTTGGAAATCATGGACGCCGTGTCCTCCAGGCAAAAGAAGAGTGAGACCTTCCATCGTGATCAGCGTTCAGTTCAAAAGCCAGCATCTCTGATGGTGTGGGGGTGCATAAGTGCATACGGTATGGGCAGCTTGCATGTTTTGGAAGGCACTATGAATGCTGAAAGCTATATAAAGGTTTTAGAACAACATATGCTCCCCTCCAGACGACGTCTATTTCAGGGAAGGCCTTGTGTATTTCAGTAGGACAATGCAAAACCACATACTGCAGCTATTACAACTGCATGGCTACATCGTAGAAGAGTCCGGGTGTTGAATTGGCCTGCCTGCAGTCCAGATCTTTCACCTATAGAGAACATTTGGCGCATCACTAAACGAAAAATGCGTCAAAGACGACCACGAACACTTCAGCAGCTGGAAACCTATATAAGGCAAGAATGGGACCAAATTCCAACACCAAAACTCCAGACACATTTATAAACTCGATGCCCAAACGTCTTCAAACTGTTTTGAAAAAAAGAGGAGATGTTACACCATGGTAAACGTGCCCCCGTCCCAACTATTTTGAGACCTGTAGCAGGCATCAAATTTGAAATGAGCTCATTTATTGGTTAAAAGTGTCAAATTTCACAGTTTAAACATTTGTTATGTTATCTATGTTCTATTTTGAATAAAATATTGGCTCATGTGATTTGAAAGTCTTATAGTTTTCATTTTATTCAAATTTAAAAAAACGTCCCAACTTTTCTGGAATTCGGGTTGTATATTAACAATGCAGTAAATCACATTACACATTAATAAACCACAATAAATAAAACAAATTTAGTGATGTCTCATGTCTCAAGTCAAGTGAATTACGGGTCATTGATTGGACACGGGCGCGCGCAGGGTTTGATTGAGCTCGCGAGTTCCGCCTCGCATGTAGATCTGTTATCCTCTCGCGGAAGTCATTGACCGCGCGCGCCAGCATCAGTTGTGCGCTCGGTTCTTTTGGGCATTGATTTTCCGCCATAGTAGTAACAAGTAAGCTGCTCGCACATGCACAAAACAGACAATAATCAATATATGCATCTTAACCATCTTCAGTGACCCTCATAAAGAGAGACCATTTAGTAGTTACAAAAGAGAGGCCTTAAACAGTTCATCACATCACAATGTTAAGAAAGACAACTAGGTTTGTAATGAACTGTAGCTGTACCTTTCAAATATGCCGTATGCGGACACGTAGATGCAAAAAAAAAAAGAAAGAAATTAAAGTAATCAATAGAAAATTTTAGACAGGACAGCTTTAAAGCTATACAAAAACTTGCTACAGCCCTTCAGGTTATACTTATTTAGTATTTTATTTTATTAAAATGTCTTTTATATTTTTTCTACTTGACTGAATCTAAATGAAAGCTTGTTCCTGTCTCAGAAAAGGTGCACAGGCCTTTTTTTCTAACTCTTGACGTGTATATTTGGTTTCAGCTCTGTTTTCTTGTTTACTAATCTAAGCTTCTTACTAAATCTAGCATTGAATACTATGAATATTGTTGATTTTATAAGAGATCGCTTGTGATGTTTCTCATTTGTACTGTGATCTAAGTCGCTTTGGATAAAAGCCTCTGCTAAATGAATAAATGTAAATGTACTGTAGAGTTGAATGGTTCTCGAATAAGTGATGTATCATTTGACACTCAGTGACACTTATTTCAAGACATGAAGAGCTCTACTAAGAGGAAGATTAGATAAATCTGTTGGGGGGCCTCCAGAACCAGGGTTGGGAATTATTGGTAGAGATCTTTAAGTACATCATAAATACATTTACAAAGACTCTGATCCGAATCTTACTGTTCAAATTCAGTTCAACTCATTTCTCTGAATAATCCTCAGTGCTCCCATTTGTGTCCAGTTATCAAACCAGAAAGAAGAGCCTTGGCAGGTCAGAAAAAATAAATGCCACAAAAGTCCTAAAGATAAATCATGATTAACCTGCTATTTGAACAGCCTTGCAGCACTGGCAGTCTAAGCCCCTCTCAAGAGCTGAGTAGTAACCTTTTGACTAGATATATACATGAATGGTGTTTCTGACACAAGTCCATTAAATTCAATATAGCCTATGTGGTGTATTGTACAGTAATCCATTGATGTGGGCCTTCTCATCCAGATGCTTTGCCTGGCAAACCATAGGCATTCTATATAAAGCTATATTCAGATAATAGTACAATATCTGAAATGTTTTGAGCATAATATCACATGCTGGGCTCATTCAAAAATCCATTTGCAAAACCTCGACTGACGGTTCATAAAGAAATTGCTATCAGCATTTTGATAGCAACGGAGAAGCCAATATCTGGGTGCTCTTTTACCACCTGATGCTCAACCTTAACTGTGATAATCACATTTTCATCCAGTATAACATAACATTCCACATTAGCATGCAGCTGAATATTGCTTCAGCACACATTCTTAAGAGACCGAATCAGCAAAAACCGTTACCTGGACCTTAAGAATGAGAGAAAGATTGCAGGTTAAAAGGGCGCTGAGGAGAACATGATGAACTAGCTGTTAATGGCTATTCATATGATCACACTATCGATTTTTAAATCAATCCAATTATCCAAATGCTTTTATATATGGTTAATCATTTCTTGAAGCACTCAAACTTGTGAATTTATTGTGTGCCTTCACACTCCGTCCGGAGTAATGTTGAGGGTACGCATATGCTTTAGGACTCCAATCCAGGCAATTCTTTGTTTTAAAGAAATTATGGCTATAAAGCCACTTCCTGCACAAAAATATTGAACCACATTAAATGTTTTATAAAAGGCCTAGGCCGAGCTATTCGGTTAATTCAGTGAATTTATCTTTCCCACTGACAGCCCATCAGCTCTATAAATATGATATATGACATGAGCGCAGTATTGATAAATCCACTGTCACCCAGTAAAGATGCACAATGATTCTGATGACTATTTTTAGTATTATTCACGATTTATGACTAACCTTTTAAGCAGAGATCAGCTCTCAGCCATCGATTGTAACGATAAACGTCTTCTCTATCAAATTAAATATCTGAATTAATGCTTTTTCTAGAATCTAGGTGATGGGCATGACAAAAAAAAAAGAGATATCACAGAGAAGCCATTAACTTACTTTACAAAGTTCCACTTCAGACTGGAAAGATTTTGTTTGTCCCGGTGGGTTTTCAAACAGCTCTCCAGGTGAATTCAAAGCACTGAAACTCGTTTAACATCTTTCCCTGACTGTCACAGTCCCGTCACGGCTTTGCGTGCTTAATCTGACTACTGAAGCGACCATCTGTTCTTTATTATCTGTTCCCAGAACGACAAGTGCCTGCTCCTTAAGTTCATGCTGCAGACCAATGCTTGGCATAAAGAGGTTAATAAATCCACGCAAACATTTTATGCAAACGATGTTTTAACAAACTGGAGTGTTTATTGTGAGGTTTACCAGTGGGCGGAGGTTTTGCAGCATCAGCAGCATAAGTTGAGTCTGTTTCTATGGTTACCTGACGCTCCCGAGGATGCATCTGCTCTGCGCTTTCAGTGGTTCTGTGCATGAGAGGATGCTAGACCTTTAAAAACCCATTGCTGTGAAATGCAAATGCTTGCTGTAACTACAAAAAAAATATAAAACAACAAAATAATATATAACAGAAAAGCTTGCGCTGTTGTATTATTATTTTTTTCAAATGATGAATTCCCTTCAGAAAGGTTGTGTGGTGCATGAATGTTGCTAATAATACTTTAATGTAAATGTTTATTGACATTTTCATGATTTAACAAATCACCTAGGCAAGTTTTAGAATAATATTGTTCCCAATGCTTATTGCTTAATTTGTGAAACTTTTCAGAGTTCTGATCGAATCTGACCAGTCCCGCTCGCTGGGCAGTAAATGTTACCAAATAATGGGGATTTATGAGGCTATGTAAATTGTTTTATTTAAGTTTAATTTAAAATCAATAGGGGTATTGGCTCTCTTTAGTGTTGTTTATATTGTTTTGTTGTAAATTGTTATGTGGTGCTGTTGGTGAAACTGGTGCACCCTGTGCGGTGTGCATTTCAATTAAATTTCCTCTTTGCATAGGCAACTATTTTGCAGAAGATCAGAAATTGTCCTTATAGGTTCAGGTCTTGTACTATAATAATAAATTACTTGTGACATGTGCACTTTGCAAGCAGCTCCTCTTACTCTTTCACTCACCTGGGCTAAATACGAAATCGCCCCCTTTACCCTCAAATAGGGCATTATTTGAGGGGACAGCCATTTGTAGTGGTGTCCGAAACCATAGTGGACGTTATCGAGTGCACTCATTCTATCCCACATTGCACCGCAATAACGAGTGTACAGCCGATATACACTCAATGTCTGTCTGAATTCGCTCACTCATTTTCATTCACTCCTTCAAGTGAACCGTATTAGTTGACTAGCGTAGGGAATAGTGGTTGGGGGTTTAGGGGGAGATTTCAGCCCTGCACTCACACTCTGAGTGCTAATTGGACACACCTGCTGCTCATTAACTGGGTGTTTGGACTCACATAAAAGCACAGCATAGCCGGGCGGTCAGTCAGGCTGTGTCTGAAATCGCCCCTATACCCTTAAATAGGGAACTATTTGAGGGGACAGGCATTTGTATGGGTGTCCAATACCTATAGTGCACTTATTTCATCCCATAATGCACCACAACAACGAGTGTACAACCGATGCATGCTCAACGACTAGAGAATACCCATAATGCACTGTGAGAGTTGTGCACCGAATGAATTCTCGCGTGTGATCAGAAGATGGCGCCCGCAACTGAATCATCCATCCATTTTCCAAACCGCTGGTCCAATATGGCTACTGCACAATATCATACAGGTATAAATTCCTTTTTAATTGATTATTAAATTGTTGAATTTGTGTTTCAAGATAAATCTTTTCATCTTACTACTGGAGCTGACAGTTTCAAATGATTTTTAAACTGCAAGCATAAACTATGCAAAAGCAGCAGCCCTTCAGGCGCAATGTCCGAATTCACTTACACATTTTTATCCTCAAGTGGGCTATATTAGTGGTGTAATAAGGGGAATAGTGAATGAATCATTGCTTGTTATTCCTGCTTTAATGCTTATCTGTCTTATTTATAATTGCTTCTTGAACTCTTGTCTGGATCTCAGTGGATTTACTGCATGTGTAAGGACAGATTTGAAAAGGACTTGAGTTTGACATCAAGTTAAAGGAGTAGATCACTTTAAAATGAAAATTAGCCCATGATTTACTCACCCTTAAGCCATCCTAGATGTATATTACTTTCTTCTTTCAGACGAATACAATCAGAGTTATATTAAAGGGTTAGTTCACCCAAAAATTATGTCATTAATGACTCACCCTCATGTCATTCCAAGCCCGTAAGACCTCCGTTCGTCTTCGGAACACAGTTTAAGATATTTTAGATTTAGTCTGAGAGTTTTCTGTCCCTCCATTGAAAATGTATGCACGGTATACTGTCCTTGTCCAGAAAGGAAATAAAGACATCATCAAAGTAGTCCATGTGACATCAGTGGGTTAGTTAGAATGTTTTGAAGCATCGAAAATACATTTTGGTCCCAAAATAACAAAAACTACGACTTTATTCAGCATTCGTATTGTCTTCCGGTTCTGTTGTCAATCCGCGTTCAGTGAGACGCTGCTGACGTGTTATCTGGTGCGCCCGAACTTCGTTTACAGTCTGAGGGAGACGAACGCTGTAAACAAAACAATCTTCGCAAACATGTCTAAGGATTTCGACACAGAGGAAGACTTGCATTTTATTGCCAAGCCATATTTATTTGAACCCGAATACACAGACACACCAGATAACACGTCAGCAGCGTCTTACGTCAGCAGCGTCACTGAACGCGTATTGACAACAGAACCGGAAGACAATACAATGCTGAATAAAGTCGTAGTTTTTGTTATTTTTGGACCAAAATTCTAACTAACCCACTGATGTCACATGGACAACTTTGATGATGTATTTATTTCCTTTCTGGACAAGGACAGTATATCGTACATACATTTTCAATGGAGGGACAGAAAGCTCTCGGACTTAATCTAAAATATCTTAAACTGTGTTCCGAAGATGAACGGAGTTCTTACGGGCTTGGGACGACATGAGGGTGGGTCATTAATGACATAATTTTCATTTTTGGGTGAACCAACCCTTTAATACACACCCTGACACTTCCAAGCTTTATAATGGCAGTGGATTGAAACCATCAGATTGAAGCTCAAAAAGTACATACATCCATTATAATAGAACTCCACACGGCTCCGAGGGGTTAATAAAGGCCTTCTGAAGCAAAGCGATGAGTTTGTGTAAGAAAAATATTCATGATTTGACACCACTCCCACTGTGTCTATCGTTTGCTCCTCCCGCCACAATACATAGATTCTTCATTAGCGGTCGCTATATGTAAGCCCGCTAGTGGTGATCTTTGATACAATATCTGCTTGTGTCATTCAGTCATTATGGTTCACGATTATTGATTGCGAGTACAGAAAATCCCCCAAAAATGTAAACTTAGACCAACTGAGGCAAGCACTGCCGTGCAAAGGCAAAAGACCGTAACTTCGTTTTTGGTCACATTTAAGACCTCCTTTATCATGTGGATAAGTATCTTGAGTCAATTCCGTTGTTTTTTCGAGAAAATAATGGTTTGTCTTAACCGTAACTTCCAAAAGCCCACGAGAAACCAAGGCAGAACACCGTAACACCAGTTACGGCTCTTTGGCTTAGTTTTGGAACGCTCATTTTGAGTTACGGCACTCTGCCTTTGTTTAGCCGCGCTTGTTACGGTGCTGGCGTTCTATCAAATAATGCTACCTATCAGATTATACGGTGTTCTGCCTTTGTTTTACTCTCCATTAAAATTGAAATTACGATGTAGCCTGTGTACTTTGTACAGCTACCATCCGTCCCTGTAACTTCTGATGTCCTCAGAGCTTTGTCCTGCACTAATGCAGTCAGAACATTTAGTAGGCTATGCTCTTAACCCGCTCCATCAACAAACGTGCGATATCAATCGCGAAGTATATATGCAGAGTTGACAGAAAAATGTTACACATGCCGAAGCAGGTCAATACAACAAAGAACTAAAGCCCCGCCTCACCCAGTTCGGGTACCGGACCTAGTTGAAACAATCATGCATCTAGCTGGCAGAGTGCCAAAACTTCGCCGGCGCCTTCAGCTCCGCCCTGAACACGGTCGAGCCGACGCGGGACTAATATATCACAGAGTGATAATAATGAGGCAACTAGTGCTGTAGCGGCGCGTCGATGATGTCGACGCTTCGACGTCAAAATTACGTCGACGCAATATTTTTGCGTCGACGCTTCTTCATTTATTTATTTTTTGCACCGTTTCCGGCAGTACAGCTCGCCAACACACGTGGGAGACCGAAACATTGCAGAATGGAGGACGAAGAAGACCACTAGAAGTGAATGTGCTTTCCATTAAATGAATCACACACAGTAAACAAATCCTTGACAAAAAAAAACTTTGCAATTTAGACGCGCAAACTGGGTGCCGGTGCGGTGAGACGTACAGCTCGGGCAGATTCGGCTTGCAGTCGTTCATCCGCGGACGCGGCGCGCGCGCGCTGTTGAAGCCGTGCACACAGCCAAGCGAAATGGGGTCTTGGCGGTCTTGCGCACCCAACGCGTAATTTTTGCCGCGCGCTCGTGAGGACGCGTCGAGTATAAACAAGGCTTTGCTCCGTGTCAGCGCGCGCTCTGATCGGTAAAGGGGCACAGACTCTCCCGAATCATCTCCAGCAGTACGTAGCAGAAGCACCACTAACTCCGCCTCCCTCGTAAGCTGATATTAGTATTTAAACATTCTCTATGATAAAAAATGTTTGTACAAAATATTTTAATTACACGGTTTTGCGGTTATAGAGTTCAAATGACGGTGTTCAAATACATAACATTAGACTAACGTTAGCCAGCTTATACAGTATCATGATTCAGTACGCTAGTTCGTATTTATTTGAGATACATTATGTTTTTTTATTAATCGAGCAGCAGAAAAATAATCTTTATATTAATCGTCCAATTAGTCGTTAGATTAGTCGACTAATCGATAAAATAATCGCCCAACTAATCGTTTAGTTAATAATCGTTTACCCCAGCCCTAGAAGCAACAAGGGTATATTGGCGCATACAACATAATGAAGCAAGTGCTGGTGCATACAACATCAGAACAGCTGTTAAAAACATGCATACAAAACACAGCGTCCGGAATAAATCCGTGGGACGAGCGAAGTGCACGCACAATAACAGGGCTGACAGCTGAAACCAACGCATAAGGCCATGCTATAAATGCATTAGTCGTCTAAGTAGTCCAGAACGCGCTCCCTACTGAGTCCTAAGGGGTAAAGCACTGCATAGGCTACTTTTCGTGAACGGTGACACCTTTCGAATCTCGGTAAACGCCTGTGAAAGTATGCGTCTTTCAGATCCACCGCTATAAACCAGTGTCCGGGTCGAATGTTATGTGCCCGAGGATCTGTTTTATCGTGATCATTAGGCTACATTACATAACGCGTGTTTAGCAAGTCTTATGCCACTCGGTACCACTTGAAGATACTCTTTAGTCTTTACCGCTATGGAGGTATTTTGTCATGTCTAATGTATTAATAGGGCCACCAGAATGCAACCAAAGCACAATAAAGCCTAGGTAATTGTAAATCATACAAAATAAATGCCATGATCACTAGATTGTATACAGGTGTTACTATAATGATTTTGTTAATGGTGATCAGCAACCAAATATTGATAATGTGGAAGTTACTGGCTTTTGCCTTGGCATGACTTCTCACTTTTTGCTGACAATACAAAGGCAGAGTACAGTAACTTTAAAATAGTGGTCAAAAGTCAGGTTTGAGCTCTAAATTTCGTTTTGTAAATAATTTTCATTACTTAAACATCTAATTGCCGGATTTTCAGTGTCCTACCTATAATTAATTTGGCGGGACAACAAAAAATTTTTAAAGTCATTTTTTTTTTTTTTTTTGCCTTTGTAGTGCAGAGCAGGCTTTGGGACAAACGGAGAAATAAAACAAGGATCAATATCGGTGTGGCGTTTTCGAGATGGAGAGAGTTTTGCGACAAAACTTGGACTTGATCTGTCTACAGAGACTGCATTCTCGCATGTGTTTTAATAGACAGGTAAAGCCTAGTTCACACTACATGATTTTAAAACGTCGGGCTGAACTGTGCGGTTCACACTACATTACTTGCTCTCTGTGAAATCAGGAGTGTTTAAGTTGTTGAGCTAGTTCACACCACACGACACAATGTGATTGATCCGCAACAGGAGGTAACGCACTACACGAGTTGACAACAAAATCACGCGATAAAACGAACCGGAAATGACGCGAAACAGCACGCGCGCCAGTACCCAGCGAAGAAGAAGAACACAACACGCGAACATGCCTTGCTCTGATTGGCTGTAGCTCATGACATCACGTGAGCTTGAGTCGTGCGACAGCTCTGGATATCTAGCATGCTAGATATTTTTTGGGGCTCGGCGACGCGTCTGCGAGGCGTCTGCGAGCGTCTTTAATGCGTTGTTGGCTCTTTCATACTAACAGATTGGCGAGCGTTCATCGCCCGCTAATCCCCCGCGATTTGCACGCGATAACACCCTGACCTGTCGGCGAGCTCAACGATTTGCAAATCGGGCTTAAATTCATGTAGTGTGAACTAGGCTTCAGTAAATATTAGTGCTGGGCAACGATTAAAAAATTTAATCGCGATTAATCGCATGATTTTCTTGCGATTAATCGCGATTAATCGCATTGTTACGCGCAAAATTGAATAATGAATTCTAGTAGTGTATTGCGCACTTTTGATTTAAATGTACTGCTACAAAAGTGCAATAACATGTGGTTTGCAAAAACTTTAAACAAATAAGGTGCTTTTATACCAGCAGTATTCCCTTTACACAGTATCAATAAAATATTTCTTGTAAATCTCAACTTAAACATTAATGTAATCAAATCAAATATTTAAACAAAGCTATTTGCCACTGCCAGGGCATTACCTTTTATCTAGCTTGTTAAAACGAGTCCAGTTTTCTTTTTTTCTTTTTTTCTGAACAGGTATCTTGTATCAGGGAGCAGCAGAAACAGTCTATGTAGTCAAAGGGTCATGATCACTACTACAGATATAAGTCGACCAACGTTACTTCTCTGATAGCAGCTTAGGTTTGGTCATGGCATGCCATTTCCCACGTAAGATTACATTAAACAGAGGTAAAGCCCAATTTATACTTCTGCGTCGAACTCACGCCGTAGCTGTGTAGCGCGCGTACCCTGACATGCATCTCTCCAAAAATGTAACGTCAATTCTACGCGTACCGCAAGCGCTGTGATTGCTAGAACCGCTCCCCGGGTTTCACACTCTCCCTCATGTGTAATTGCGCGTCAACGCGGACAACGACGCAGATATATAAATGAAAACCAACGCGTTGTCTATAGCGTAGAGGCTCCGGCGTAGGTCCGACACAGAATTATAAATCAGCCGAAAAGAGTGAGGTGAAGTGGTCGAGCACAGGTGCAGCGACAAGCGGGTGCGTTCCTGTGAAACTGTTGCAGTCATGCTCGCCTCACGCACGCGCCCGCGCGTTGCCGAAGTTGAATTGTCTAACTTTTTTGTACACGACGCGCAGCACAAATCATTGGAAGAGAGACTGATCCTCGGCTCGCTGTTTGTGAGTTTCCAGAATCTAAATAGTTATCAGGACATCAACAGAAGGGAATTCACATTGCAGAGCATCCCCGCTAAACTAAACGCAGGCCTATCAGGTAAAGTTATGTATCATTTTAATTTAAGTTAAAAAGGCTGCCGCTGCGTAGCGCACAGAAGCCGGTGCCATGGTTACTATCCATAGAGCGCCTGTCATTCACTCGCGGGGCGCTGTCTCCCTTTCTGTTCACCTGAGAGAACCTGCCAAAGCCTCTCCACTGCTTGTTTGGGTGGGTTATTTGCTGGCTGACCAACATCCCACCCCTCCTGTGATCATGGTTTGACTGTAGGCCTATGTGTATTCAGAGGCAGTGAGCAACGGACTTTCAAAATAATAATAAAAAAAACCTCTGCGTTAACGCGCGATAAAAAAATTGTCGGCATTAATTAATAAATGCGTTAACGCGATAATAACGCGTTAACTTGCCCAGCACTAGTAAATATATATTATTTATTGTACACATACGGTTATATTGCACTTTGTTTGTTCTTCAGTGACGCTTTTTATCAAGTCTGATGACCAAGTCTATGGCAGTGAAATTAAATACAGTAACCTATGTGTTGCACAAAAATATTTAGCCATTACTTGCAAATACTGTGGGTTTGTTCAAATGTACTTTTAGTAAGATTGTTTTAAACGTGTAAAACTGCGCAGCATTAACCCACCAAATCATTTGACAAATAGTCGCATATCAACAGGCTAATATAGCATTACATTTCACGTTCCTTGCAGCCAATTCATTAAGATGACATGAAATAGTGTCATCAAACGTTCAGATAATACAAAAAACTAATTTATTGGCTGATATATAATTTATATGATTCGTGAATTCCACACATCTCTGCAAGGTGAAAATGGCATCTCCCATCGTTCCACTCTCCTTCATAGTGTCATCAAGCTTCGTCTTTGTCATTGTTTTTAAAATGCGACCTCTGGCGGCAAAAAAATTACAGATTGTACCTTTAAGTGCATTGAGTGCCAAGAAACGCACTATATAAATGTAACAAATATTTTTTTGTACAAAAAAACAGTGCTAGTGCCTTGGTGCTATATTCGAAAACATGGTAGTACTAGTTTGCTGTTTTTTTCTCTGTCAAGGCCCTCATTGTGTAAAGGCAGAAGAAATGTCAGCTCTCTATAATGCAAAGGGGAGATTATAATTTCTGGCCTCATGTAGTGGCAAAGGTCATATTTGTTGATTTGTCAAAAGTGATCATCTCTTATTGGTGCTCTCTGTGTCTGGAATCTAGATCAAGCATAAAACTGAGCATGTAGACATCATGTTGAAATGGGGAGAGAAGTTTTTTTTTATGATTATATCTTATAATATTCAGCACTGTTATTTTCATATGTTAATAAAATGTATAATTTAAAGGTAGGGTATGGGATTTGCAAAACGGCCGGCAGATTTTGAAAATACACAACTCAAAAGGTCCTACCTTCTTTCCTCCAACGCTGGCCCTGACTCCACCCATTTGAAGAACATGGACGCGCGTCGCGCAATCATGCATCTGCAAAACTCAGATGCGCGAGATTGCACTTACTCTCTCTCTCTCTGTACCGGGGTGACTTGCACTTACTGTGACTGGGTCACGAGCTTTGAGTATGCGCACGAAGGGGAGACTCGCGCGAGGGGGGTATGGTACGACCATTTGATTGACGCATTTTCTGTCCAATGATTCTAGGTGGTCTTGGAAATGATTGGCTGGAGTTTTTCGAGTCCTGCCCGTTCCACAGATGATTAAATTGCTTAATTTTCATTTAAGTGCTTCTAACTCAGTGGCTGTAAGTGGGTTAGGAATAGGATTTCAAGTGATTTTGAAATAATGCATGGTCAAAAAAGAAAATCACATACCCCACCTTTAATGAGTGATTTAACAATGACATTCAAACTTCAAATGACTTTGAGAATTCTCTTATGAATAATGACATAACAAAACATTAAAATGAGTCCTTGCATGTAAGGAATATATGATTCCAATCCCATGATTCCATAACTGCGTGAGGTTGTTTCCGAGAGGAAAAATGTAGCTGTAACAATCAAAATGCATGGCGAGTACCTCTCCTTGATTATTGCTTCTGCTTGCAGTGCGATTTCATTCTTTTAGCACTTCTAATATTCTTGTGAAAACTCTGTTTATCATGACTGACATGTCCAGAATGTAATGGGATTTGACTAAATTTGATTAATAATAAAAAAAGTCTCTCTATTATAGATCAGGCTCTGACTAATTCCAACCATTCAATATGTAAGGTCTCGATACAGATAATGAGAGATAATTTATTTTTTAAATATACTTTAAAAAGCCATTTTGTATAAACTTGCATGTTTTCATTTCAACAACTTTTTTATTTTGGAATGGGCAGGATGGTTGACTAGTCGAATTTTAATATTATTTTTTATTATTTATATATATACGCACACACACACATATGTAACGGTAAGCTGTGTAGTAGAATCCAACAGATGATGCGTTACACAGAACGAACGTCAAGAATTACTTTAATAAACACAGATGATAACACAGCTACTCTATTTAACATGAGACAATGAGCAGAAGGTACAGAGGGGTTAAAACACATGGGGAAGATCATTAACGGAACAGGGAACAGGTGAGAACTAATTAGAAACCAAGACAACTAATGAATGAACGAGGTGACAGGGAAAACAAAACAACATGGCAATAAAATGACTGTGACAATACACAGTAGTCAACATTTGAAGTGGATCAAAGTTGTCCTAAGACAAGAACGGGTATTGTTCAAAATTCATGTATAACTTTGATTAAAGGTTTTGATCCACTTCAAATATTGACAACTGTATACAGGCTATAGTTCATTTGGTCTTTTCCAAACTAAGGTTCTTTCACTGCCATAAGGTACAGTAAGATCTCTGCCCATATTGGGCATCTTCAGCTGAACAACTCTTTCTCCAACTGGACTTTCTAACAAGCAGACCTGTGAAGAACAGGAAAAATTAGCAACTGCCCTGACTGTGAACATTGGGTACCCAAAGCCCTCCAGAAAGTACTCACTGTTCACACATGACTGTTCAACCAATTATAGCAGTAACTGCATAATTACATTGCGTAATTACGTTTACTGTGATTGGACTAACAACTGAAAATAATCAAGCTATACAGAGTGAAGGTTTTGATTGAATGTTCAGCAGCAACCTGTCCCTGAATGTCAAGAAATACTAGAAAATACATGCATAGTATAAGTACAATAAGTATTTATTAAGTATGCATTATTTTTTTTGAAGTAATGTGTAATATGTTTTACCGTTAGCAAATTCCTTTTCTTTTTGAGCAAAAAATATATATAATTTGCCCCTTTTATTACATATATATTATATACACTCAACTAAAGGATTATTAGGAACACCTGTTAAATTTCTCATTAATGCAATGGGCTATATGCACGCATAACTTCCGCGTTTGATGCAAGGATGCTCTTGCGTTTCCGGTTGGGGAGATTTAAAGCGGAGGAAAACCGAGGAAAACGGGATTATGGCAGAGTCTTCAAAATTTACTGTCCTCTCGTCTTTGAAACGAAACTTTAATACGTTTAGATGTAATTTTATATAGTTATGTTTATTTAAAATAAACAAAGAAGCATAAACAAAATGAGGGGTGTCTGTTTTGTCTGTTTTTGTGACTAACGTTTCTTTAGTATAGCAATAGAGTATAAAAACCAATATAAATTCTCGGTATAGCATGGGACTTTACGATCGGCGGAAGTAATCCAGCATCCTTAGACCTTCACCGGAAATACCGCCATGCATAGAGCCCATTATCTAATCAACCAATCACATGGCAGTTGCTTTAATGCATTTAGGGGTGTGGTCCTGGTCAAGACAATCTCCTGAACTCCAAACTGAATGTCAGAATGGGAAAGAAAGATGATTTAAGCAATTTTGAGCGTGGCATGGTTGTTGGTGCCAGACGGGCCGGTCTGAGTATTTCACAATCTGCTCAGTTACTGGTATTTTCACGCACAACCATTTCTAGGGTTTACAAAGAATGGTGTGAAAAGGGAAAAACATCCAGTATGCGGCAGTCCTGTGGGCGAAAATGCCTTGTTGATGCTAGAGGTCAGAGGAGAATGGGCCGACTGATTCAAGCTGATAGAAGAGCAACTTTGACTGAAATAACCACTCGTTACAACCGAGGTATGCAGCAAAGCATTTGTGAAGCCACAACACACACAACCTTGAGGCGGATGGGCTAAAACAGCAGAAGACCCCACCGGGTACCACTCATCTCCACTACGAATAGAAAAAAGAGGCTACAATTTGCAAGAGCTCACCAAAATTGGACAGTTGAAGACTGGAAAAATGTGCCTGGTCTGATGAGTCTCGATTTCTGTTGAGACATTCAGATGGTAGAGTGAGAATTTGGCGTAAACAGAATGAGAACATGGATCCATCATGCCTTGTTAACACTGTGCAGGTTGCTGGTGGTGGTGTAATGGTGTGGGGGATGTTTTCTTGGCACACTTTAGACCCCTTAGTGCCAATTGGGCATCGTTTAAATGCCACGGCCTACCTGAGCATTGTTTCTGACCATGTCCATCCCTTTATGGCCACCATGTACCCATCCTCTGATGGCTACTTCCAGCAGGATAATGCACCATGTCACAAAGCTCGAATCATTTCAAATTGGTTTCTTGAACATGACAATGAGTTCACTGTACTAAAATGGCCCCCACAGTCACCAGATGTCAACCCAATAGAGCATCTTTGGGATGTAGTGGAACGGGAGCTTCGTGCCCTGGATGTGCATCCCACAAATCACCATCAACTGCAAGATGCTATCCTATCAATATGGGCCAACATTTCTAAAGAATGCTTTCAGCACCTTGCTGAATCAATGCCACGTAGAATTAAGGCAGTTCTGAAGGCGAAAGGGGGTCAAACACAGTATTAGTATGGTTTTCCTAATAATCCTTTAGGTGAGTGTATGCATATATATATATATATATATATATATATATATATATATATTAGTGCTGGGCAAGTTAACGTGTTATTATCGCGTTAACCCATTTATTAATGCCGACAATTTTTTTATCGCGCGTTAACGCAGTTTTTTTTATTATTATTATTTTGAAAGTCCGTTGCTCACTGGCTCTGAATACACATAGGCCTACAGTCAAACCATGATCAACGGAGGGGTGGGATATTGGTCAGCCAGCAAATAACCCACCCAAACAAGCAGTGGGGAGGTTTTGGCAGGTTCTCTCAGGTGAACAGAAAGGGAGACAGCGATCCGCGAGTGAATGACAGGCGCTCTCTGGATAGTAACCATGGCAACGGCTTCTGTGTGCTACACAGCTGTAGCCTTCTTAACTTAAATTAAAATTAAACATAACTTTACTTGATAGGCCTGCGTTTAGTTTAGCGGGGATGCTCTGCCATGTGAATTCCCTCCTGTTGATGTCCTGATAACTATTTAGATTCTGGAAACTCACAAACAGCGAGCCGAGGATCAGTCTCTCTTCCAATGATTTGTGCTGCGCGTCGTGTACAAAAAGTTAGACTATTCAACTTCGGCAACGCGCGGGCGTGTGCGTGAGACGAGCATGACCGCAACAGTTTCACAGGAACGCACCCGCTTGTCGCTGCACCTGTGCTCGACCACTTCACCTCACTCTAGGCTGATTTATACTTCTGCGTAGGACCTAAGCCGTAGCCTCTACGCTATAGACTACGCGTTGGTTTTCATTTATATCTGCGTCGTTGTCCGCGTTGACACGCAATTACACATGCAGAGGGAGAGTGTGAAACCCGGGGAGCGGTTCTAGCAATCACAGCGCTTGCGGTACGCGTAGAATTGACGTTACATTTTTGGAGAGATGCATGTCAGGGTACGCTCGCTACACAGCTACGGCGTGAGTTCGACGCAGAAGTATAAATTGGGCTTTACCTCTGTTTAATGTAATCTTACGTGGGAAACCATGGCATGCCATGACCAAACCTAAGCTGCTATCAGAGAAGTAACGTTGGTCGACTTATATCTGTAGTAGTGATCATGACCCTTTGACTACATAGACTATTTCTGCTGCTCCCTGATACAAAATACCTGTTCAGAAAAAGCAAACAAACAAGAAAACTGGACTCGTTTTAACAAGCTAGATAAAAGGTAATGCAGTGGCAAATAGCTTTGTTTAAATATTTAATTTGATTACATTTAATGTTTAAGTTGAGATTTACAAGAAATATTTTATTGATACTGTGTAAAGGGAATACTGCTGGTATAAAAGCACCTTATTTGTTTAAAGTTTTTGCAAACCACATGTTATTGAACTTTTGTAGCAGTACATTTAAATCAAAAGTGCGCAATACACTACTTTAGAATTCATTATTCAATTTTGCGCGTAGCAATGCGATTAATTGCGATTAATCGCAAGAAAATCGTGCGATTAATCGCGATTAAATTTTTTAATCGTTGCCCAGCACTAATATATATACACTGTATGTTGATTCTCGTTTATGGAACTTGAGGGAATATTGTGTACAATATACTTGTTTCTTTTGTATGTCACTTTTGGTCATATAGGTTACATCTGTGATTTACACAGATTATTTGAAAACACTCCAACTCAGTGAATGCGATTTCAGTAAACGCATGTGCACACAATAGAACAGGCAGGGCTTGCTGTGAAAAGCCAGTCAGTGGACCAGCACAGCCAACAGGCATCAATTTGTTTCTCGATGTGATTACAAGCTCTACTGCACATTTGGGGCCACCTAAAAGAATTAAACATCTTGAAATATATCTGAGATTCATGCATGGATGAATGAAACGGATAAATTGACACGTAAACTGTGTCAAATTGGGAAATTCAGTGATTGGGCAATTAATTTAATGAAACTCGTTTTATTCCTCTGTGACTTGAAAACACCATCTCTGGGTTTATGATGTAAATATTTGTTTTGACCAAATTGAGATTATGTATTCTATTTGATCATGTTATTTGCAGTCGTGTTCACATTTGTTTGTTTATTGGAGCGCTGGGATAAACAACATTTCTGATTGCGAACGCTCCTTTAACCAGCATAGGGGGAGGGTTTCATCTTACAGAGCATGTAAAAAATAAATAACTTTATTTCTAGGGCACTTGGCAATGCTCAGCTTTAGCACTATGGGTTTTCCTTCAGTTTTAGGCTAGATTAACGAGTTGCCCTTTTGCTTTGAACGTTACCCATATTTCTAATCCCTGCGGCATGGGGAATCTTCATTAGAGAGAGATATATTGACCTTCAAGTGTCTTTATGAGAATGTATAGCAGTGTAAAGTAAACATTTATCCATGTGACTCCTCAAACTAGCATCATCGTTTGGACCTTAAAACGCCTCTTACCACCTTTTTCATCATATCAGAGTTCAGGAACCATGGCTCTGCTAGAATGGAGGCACATGCTAAATGTCAGGCCTACAAGGATATTGGTATATTCCCAACAGTGTTGGAGTGTAACTGGTCTCAACCTCAGACATCATGCACATGGACTGCCTTCACTTCGTTTGCTGAACGTCTGACGTATATGGCACACAAAAAACACTTTTCAAGGCAAAAGTCTGTCTCTGATTGTTTGACTACAGGTTTTCTGGTAATCTTTAACAGTCCACCAGGAAACATCAGTTTTTAACGTTCTGATACTGCAGCAATTAACACAAAAAACACTGGTCTGTGATTGTTATTGTATGGCCCTCTAAACATGATGTTGAACTGTGATTGTCCATGTTACATGACAGTCACATGGCCTCTTCCTGACTAAGTGAGTGGTCCTTGGCCAATTGCAGTGACTATATGGTGAGATCAAGTCATGTCGAAAAGAGTGTATTTACGAGTTGAATGGAAGCTTTGGATTTTCTTTAAGCCCAGAGTTTCAAGTTGGGGGCATATCAGTGAGAAACGTGGCAGAAAACCACAATACTTAGGTATTTATAGGACATTGGCAGGCTTTTTTATTTATTTACAGCTAATTGCTTGAAAATGGAATATATACGATGTAATAGCATTGTAGTATGGCAATATAATATCTAACTGTAACGTTTACTGTGACTTCATAAATGTATTTAAAACATAAAAAAGCAAAACACACATGATTCACATTCTTTGTTCTTCATTTTTAGAAGTAGAGTTAAGAGAAGGTAGGCCGCCATCCTGCTCTGACAAAAGTGACTTGAACCGAACGCACCTGATGTAGTGGACGACTTCCCACCTTGAACACACCAATTGAGCCCAGACCTTATTTCGAGGTAATATTTAAATGCTTGCCTAAAATCTCCACCTCCATATTAGATAGTATATGTTATTTACTATTTAATATTTATCTAAAATAAATTTTCTACTATAATATAAATTATGCTTTATAATTGGTAGTGTTAAATGTATCTGCTCAAATATTCTGATTAATGCTGTCACACTAATTGAGATCCTGTGACATTTAATTTAATCTCCTATATTTTATGTTGAAAACAGTGATTGTTTGTTTACAGTGTTAATTAATGCAAAACATGTTCAGATATTTGAGATTGTACTCAAATGTTCATTATCACTTTAAACCATAGAGACAGATTGAGATACATATTCTGGCAAAACAAGGCAAGAATGGATCCATCAGGGATACTTAGAAACACAAGCATATTATCTGCAAATTTTTATACATTTAATTAAGAAAATAACAGAATAGCTTCATGAATTGTATATTGCCATCTGCGGCAATGCCAATCCTTTTGAGAGACAAGATTTTAATAGATTAAACGATCAAACCTTCAATTCTTTCAGTCAATCAAGTTGACCTGAAGCATTTCAAAATCATCCTTTTTTCATGTTGATGGCAGGTGGCATCTGGGGATTTTCTGGTTGCTGCATTATGTATTTAATTATTAATAATAAAATCAACATGTAAAAGAGCTGTCTAGGATATTAGAAGGCCTACAATCCTACAGAGAGTGATACTAATCAGCTACCAGCTTCATCAGTTGTTTAATTTTCTCACCACGCTATTTCTTATTAGTTTGCAAATGTTAATATCACATTAATGTGTATTGCTGTGCATCAAGCAATTAATCTATGCTGACATAAAATGCTGAGGAACTGCGATAAACCAGTGAAATTACGTTTACATGCAGCCAAATTTCGGGTTATGGTCGGGTTAAGGTCACTATTCGGGTTTCTGAAACATTAGGGATAACCCGTTTACATGCGTGAGCAGAGAGAGTTACTCCTGTATACATGGAATTGCAATATCCCGATGTGTAAACGCGACGCGCGGTTAGCGTCTGGACGTACGGAAAACCTTAAGACGCAATATGCGTCATTTCCGATTCTTCTTCCTGTATCCAAAGACAACAACAACAGCAGCACGCGGATAATGAATAGTTCGGGGCAGATAGCGATCGCCTTTGTTTGCGCTTTGGTGCTGGTAACGTTACTGACCTCGCTCCAAAAGTATGCTGTGCTACGTCTCGCCATGTTTACTTCCGGTATACTGCACGCGGGGTTTTGTATGCGCCGAGAAGTTTCTCTACTCAAAAGACCAAGATTCCTTGCGAATAGAACATGCGCAGAACACAAATCACTATGGGGATATGCCGATGCGCGTTTACATGACCAAAAATTCGGGTTAGAAAAGGGGTACCCCAGGTATAATATCCCGGTTTTTAAAATCCGGGATATGAGCATATTCGGGTTTTTGCCGGTGTTTACATGGCCGTTCGCGACCGGGTTATTGCTAATATCACGGTTTTGAACGGGTTATTGGCTGCATGTAAACATAGTCATTGACAACTATCATGATGCTTCAAAAGTCACTGTCATCTTCTTTTAAAATGTGTAAGGCGTGGTTTCATTCCTGAACCTTTTACGTACATGGAAAAGACTGTGGACAATTTAAATGTTCTTGAAACACTTACTGCATATTGCTCTAATGGCAGAGATAATTTGAATGCAGAACACAGTTACTCAGAATTGTCCTTCCTGGCAAATCATGATTGATCTAATTGTCTTGCATTATAGTTTGCAATAAACCCATAAAAGGTTTTGCAGTTACATCCCAGCAATAAAATGCTCAGTGTGAACCCTTTTCTCACTAAACAGAGATTATGTGAGATATTACACACTCTGCTGACCCTTTTATTGTAGCTTGTAATTAGCACAATGCTAAGTGTATATTATGTTGTCAACATGTGATGATTAATTAGCAGAAGGTTAAACATAACATTGCTCTACTTTACTATTAATTCTAATAAGATTGCTTCTTTGTGGCATGATCCGTGTTTATGAGAGAATGAAACGACCATCTGTCTGACTACAAACCTGCTTAAATATCTGAAAATTCTCAGTAGACGGATCACAATCACCTGGAAAGTGTATCAGACTAATTCTCCTAATTTTTTAAGGGCTTCCAATACATTTTTAGTTATAAGTAAATATATTGTTTGTTTTATTTCCATCAAAAAGTTGGCACACTGTTGCTCCCAGGCAAACTTTAAATTTTTTTTTTGCCTAACAGAAAAAAATAAAATAAATGCCTGACAGTGTGCAAACATGTGTTTGTAAGATTCCCCTTTCTTGTATACTCTTTCTGTAACAATTAAAAAAAAATGATTATCCTGATATAAATGGGGCAACTTTTATCAAGAAACCAATAATCTAGCAAGCTTAAAAAGCTAGCAGTTTGCATTTATGGAAGGGGAGTAAAGTTAGAAATTGGTGTTATGTAAGCTAAGCTGCAGTTGCCCATCTACAAGGAGACAAGGATGTTTATTTGTCACATACATAGATTTACAGGTGCAAAACTGTAAGCGAGCTGTTGGTGAGCTAGTAAGATAATGCTAACGTTCGCTAGCAAGCTAATGCTAACGTTCGCTAATGCTAAACTACCTTGGCAAACAAGCTGGTTTACATTAGCTAGCTAATGATATGTGCTTCAACTTACCGATCTCTTCTAGTGCTGGCGTCTGTACATTTATGTCTTTTGGGCGCCATCGCCGGCTTCAAATGTCTAATGGCTAATGTCCAGCCCTTAGCTCTGTGTCCAGGCTACAGAGCTAAGAGGTGGGTTTTGATTGGTACGTCCGTGTTCATTCAGGGTTTTGATTGGATATTGAATCTACTGGAGATAGAACCTTATAATCCCAACTCGGTTTTGTGAGATGGAACCTTTTTATTTGATTAATAACTACTAACAAAATATAACACTACGCAGGCATTAATAAACACCTAATGGATCAAATGGATGTCAAAAACTCAATTTCGACCAAAAGTGGAGATAGAACCGTATAATTCTAAGCTCACGTCTTGTATTTCCATATAACCGAACATAAGCCTGTTACTGGGCTAGTTTACAGCTATTGATTTTCAATCAAAGCTTTGTATTTCCAACCCAGGACCCACCCCAAGCAAAGTTTGGATTTGAGGCCTTAGCCCAAAATGCTGGGTCATCAGAAAAGATGGTTGGGTAATTTAATTTTTGCAACTGTGGAGTTTTGTTGGAAGTTATTGCCACAGGTGCCTCTTCTTTTGTGGCTGGGTCAAGCAAATCTTTCTCAATGGACATTTCATTTTTGAAAGCAAAAACAAAACTGTTAAGCTTTAACAAATGTGGCATTGTGTGCTATAAATATTGTTGTCACTTATGACAATTGCTTGTGGTGTTCCACTTTCGGGCACCACCAAGATATGTGCACTTTATTGCTGTTTCTCTTTTGCCCTAACTGAAGGCAAAAGGATGTTGCTGAAGGCATCAGTGGAGTTAATCGCTTGTGGTCGGCAGAGTTCTGGTTAAAGCTACTGTTCCCACCACTGCTGTCCAAGTGTAGAATTACACTCTCCCTATGGAATCCCATACTACAGTAGTCAACATTTGAAGTGGATCAAAACCTTTCATCAAAGTTATATATGAATTTTGTACAATACCCGTTCTTTGGACAACTTTGATGAACTTTTTTGATCCACTTCAAATGGTGACTACTGTAGTTTAAGATGAAGATTAAAAGGGTCCCACTTTACCAGCTGTCCCACTTGTGTTCACCCTACAAAGATTTCGAGACCCCAAGAACTGGGTGTCACAGACTGTCTTATTTTGTCTTATGGCGCTTTTCCACTACACAGTACCAGCTCGGCTCGACTCGACTCGACTCGCCTTTGTTTGGTTTTCCACTGTGTAAAAGTTGTACCTGCACCTGCTTTCGGGTACTTTTTTTCGTACCACCTCCGGCGAGGTTCTGAGCGAGCTGAGGTGACACTAAAATGTGACGTGAAAACAATCCCGACTGCTGATTGGTCAGAGAGAATCGTCACTATTCACCGCGTCATCATTGCACGCGCCAGATGGAGTATCCAGAATAACCCCGCCATTTTTAAATAGTTTGGCCAGAGATAGTTACTAAACTTACTACTATTATTATGGCAACTCGTAAGAATACGCCGTGGTCAAACGAGGAGGTGCAGACATTCGTTTGTTTGGTTGCCGAAGAGGATCTTGATGGAGCAACGAGGAACGAAAGGCATCGCTATGACGACCGGGTGCTATTTGTGGCGGTACTTTCTGCAATGGAAAACGGAGCCAAAAGCGAGCCGAGTCGAGTCGAGCTGGTACTGGTAATGGAAAAGCGCCATTAGTGTCATTTTCATGGACTTTTAGATTGTCTTTAGTTTCCTTTGTTTAGTTTTCCCGCCACCCGTTAGTTGTCATGGATACTGATATGATTAGTCATTAGTTTAGCTCTGTATCATTACTCAACCTTGTTTGTAGTAGTACTTAAGTTCCTGTGTTGTCAGTGTTCAGTGTCCGGTCTTGTCTGTGTATGTTGCGTTCTATGAGTTCTTTTACCCTGTGAGTTAGTAATAAAGACTCTGTTGGAACTTTATCTTCATCATCATCGTAATGATGCAACATTGTGTGACACTGAGTTGATGAGCAGCTTTATTTGCCCCTTTCTTTGCCTTCTTTAACCCTAAAACAGGCAAGAGTGGAAAATGATCATCAGAAAATCATTTCATGCCACTTTTTATATCATCTGGACTTAGGTGAACATATCCAAAGGAATTTCTGAAATATTTGATCTAGTTTTATGAGTTTTATCTCCCATGATATGTTGCCCTATTTAGGTATAAAAAAGGCCAAAGTCATCAATGTTTCTGTGATTTATTTGATGCAAAAAATATGTAATATGCAAAATATGCTATGCATGACTTGTCTAAGTCTCCTAAAATTGAGGCATATACATTTCTTAATTTTTTTTCCACTGCTAAACTGTTCTGTCTTCAACCTCAGGTGCAGCCCTTGAGGTCCACTGTCCTGCAGGGTTTAGCTCCATCCCTAATCAATCATATTATGTAATTTATGATACAACTTCTAATGTTCTAAGTAACCCTGAAGACTTTTTAAAAAAATTTCAGGTGTGTTTAATCAGGGTTGGAGCTAAACTCTGCAGGACGGCTGCCTTCCAGGAGCAGGGTTGGACACCCCTGTTCTACCATAAAATGAGCTGTGTGAAACTCAAGAAAAGATCTATTTAAAAATGCAAAGATATAGTCAACTAAATGTAATACTAAAAAAGTTTTACATGTAAATATTACCATTTGTTCTTTTTTTTAACTCAAAATACATAGATTGAGAAGGTGACTATTTGCTATTTGGTGCAAGAATTCCACTGAGATGGTGCAGGTATATGTAACAATCAAATATATATACAAAAATTATATTATGAATGATATAAATTATTATAAAAAAATAATTCCTGAAAAATATCAGTTCTGCTGTTGTTCATAAATAACATTAGTAATGTTGACAAAGAGCATGTTGTCATGTCACCATCGGTTTCCCAATGTGTAGTGAGCCAGGGTCCTTACTGTCCTTACCAGTGCCCAAATTCATGTATAAGATAATATTGATTCATGTCCACAGGAGCCAAGGAGCTGTGAATAATTAGGATTTGCTGCTGACTATAGCTAGACAGAGACAGGTGGTAGACATATTAGGGGACATTAAGCAGTTTAGTGGACAGCAATTTAGACACCCTTGACTGCAAGATGAGTCATCAATATTTTTTAGTCTGTTTTCCCAGAAGAGAAAGACTAAATTTTAAATGTGTATTTCTGCTATTTTTAGCAGTACACTACCACATACCCTCAAAGCTAACAAACATGGATTAAACACTGCAGCTATGAATAGCACTGAGCTATTTTTTATGTCGACCGTTTATGACACCAGACATGCATTTTACAGATTAAAAAAACAAACAAAAAAACCAGCAGATTTTAACCAAAAGATAATTTCTGGGCTAGTCCATTTCCAGTATGGTTAAAAAAAAGCATGAAAAAGCATTGAAAAGGCTGGTTAAAAGAGAAAACGTGAAAACATTACATTTGCAGCTCATCCGAGCTTCTTACCTGTCATGAACCCTTGGGGCAAAGAAGCCGTGAAATACTGTGCCATTCCAGTAGTGATGAAAGAACAGAAAAGAAAGTGCTGTCCTTTCTACAAATCTTTGCAAAAATCACTATGATGATGTCAAGAATGAAGCATGAAGTCAGGAGAATTTGTATATGCATTATACACTACTGGTCAGAAGTTTGGAAACATTACTGTTTTAAATGTTTTTGAAAGAAGTCACTATGCTCATCAAACCTACATTTATTTGATAAAAAATCCAGAAAAAACAAAACTGAAATATTGTGAAATATTATTACAATTTAAAATAATGGTTTATATATATATTGCCAAAAGTTTTGGGACACCCCTCCAAATAATTGAATTCAGGTGTTCCAATTACTTCCATGGCCACATTTGTATAAAATCAAGCACCTAGCCATGCAGACTGCCTCTACAAACATTTGTGAAAGAATGGGTCACTCTCAGGAGCTCAGTGAATTCAAGCGTGGTCCCGGGACAGGTTGCCACCTGTGCAATAAGTCCATTCGTGAAATTTCCCCACAACTAAATATGCCACGGTCGACTGTTTGTGGTATTATAACAAAGTGGAGCTCCAGCACACCAAGACATTTTGGACAATTTCATGCTCCGAACTTTGTGGGAACAGTTTGGGGATGGCCCCTTCCTCTTCCTTTTGTAAGCTTGTAAGCTTGGCATTGAGAAAGGTCACATGTGACCGAAACGTTTGCCACTTTTTTTTCAGTAAAAGCATTTGATTTTATCTCACTTTTTGACGTCTCTTGTCTTTGGTG
Source organism: Rhinichthys klamathensis goyatoka (assembly GCF_029890125.1). Taxonomy (NCBI): domain Eukaryota; kingdom Metazoa; phylum Chordata; class Actinopteri; order Cypriniformes; family Leuciscidae; genus Rhinichthys; species Rhinichthys klamathensis. The sequence continues at coordinate 597,560 of NW_026606652.1, read as the reverse complement.
GAGTGTGCGGACTCTCTTGAAGTGCCTCTCTATTTGGAATTTTTTGTCTACTGACCTTATATGGACTAATTTTAAGGCACGGTGAGTCCCTAGCTTCCAGTTCCAACATGACTGCACACCAGTTCACAAAGCAAGGTCCATAAAGACATGGATGAGCGAGTTTGGTGTGGAGGAACTTGACTGGCCTGAACAGAGTCCTGACCTCAACCCGATAGAACACCTTTGGGATGAATTAGAGCAGAGACTGCGAGCCAGGCCTTCTTGTCCAACATCAGTGTCTGACCTCACAAATATGCTTCTAGAAGAATGGTCAACAATTCCCATAAAGACTCCTAAACCCTGTAGAAAGCCTTCTCAGAAGAGTTGAAGCTGTTATAGCTGCAAAGGGTGGGCCAACTACATATTAAACAAATTATATTAAACCCTACGGATTAAGAAAGGGATGTCATTAAAGTTCAAGTGCATGTGAAGGCAGATGTCCCACAACTTTTGCCAATACAGTGTATATGTGCTGGATGGGAAAACCTTAAAATAGAAGAGAGAGTTGAGAAGAGAGTTTAATTTCTGTGGATGGTATTTGAGAGGTTTTGAGCTAGGATGACAGTGATGTTTGCTGACTAAACACATTCTTAATGGAACTTGTTCTCATAGTTTCCTTCACAGGGTCCTGGGAGAAATAGCTCATAAACAGATATAATTATGTTGTTGTGAGATATGACACTCAAACAGTAATGAGCCCAGTGAACAGAAAACGTGTATGATGAATTTGTTAATAATTCTCTTGGTTCATTTTCAGCGTCATATTCAAACCGGAACCAGAAATCAAACTGCATGATTCCTATTATAATGACATTATTTTAGGCCTCACGTGTTCTTTTAGTGCTGTTTCATCAAGTTGTTCATTCATGTGTGTGTGTGTGCGTGTGTGTGTGTGTGGAACTTTAAGAAGCTGTGAATTATCATTCTCATGAATAAATCAGCATATAATTGTGATATAATTGTGGCATATAATTTGGATCCTGTGGTCAAATTTTTTTTTGTATAATGACTGTATTACTGACCATTGTCCCAGGCAACTGATTCCCTGTATAGCTATCCTAGTTTCTTGTTCTTCTCATTAGATAAAGGTTTAAACTGAGTTAGATACATGATAATTGTAACGGTCATCAGCTGGAGTGCCCTTGAGAGCCACCTGAGGGCACTCCACATCAGATTATCATTATTCACTCACAACTACATTTCCCATAATTCATGGGAATCAATGCCCGGACTCATCATCCCTGATTATCACATTCACCTGTGTCTCATTATATTGTTTAGTTCACCCCATACAAGGCTGGTTCACCTCATCATTCCCTGCGAAGTCTTGTACGTTGGTCCACTGCATTTCTGAGCGGTTGTTGTTCCTGGTTCTTGATCTCTGCCCGTGTCCTGGTTTTCCCGTTCCTGCCTCACCCTCTGGATTTGTCTGTTTGTTTGGATTGCCTGCCATGACCTTTGCCTTGATTCTGATTACGATTTTGATTTACTTTAATAAACTGCATTTGGATCCTCAACCTTCGTGTCTCGGAGCAGTTCATAACAATAATTGACTTATAAAATATTTGGTACTGAAGTTTGAAATAATGCTTTGCAATTAATGCTCTTGGTTTTAAATGGTGACTAAAGTTTTTGGAAAATTGAGCTTAATCCTAGTCCCAATCCTGACTTTAACCCATCCCTGTATTACACATGTTAAGGTTTTGTCATAATCACAAATACTTCAACTATGCTTGTGCTGTAGAAAAAAAGTTCAATGGGGTTCTATATACTGTAGAATCTTTTCTTCTAAGAGTGTATAGTGGTCATATCATTGTTTTGGATTATTATTATTTTCTTCTCGCCTGAGGTACACTTATAATGTTGCTGCTATTTTCCAACCTGTCTTTTTAATTGTATTTATTTATTTTTGCTGCTGTATCTTTCACATACAGTATGTGGCCTTTGCCTGAGAAATTAGCACTAACTCTGAGTACTGTGATATGGTGCTCCTAAACCTACTGTGGGTTTCCTGTTGTGTCAGATACAGTTTTTAACTTCCTCATTCTTCATCAACTGCTAAATGTGCCTTACATTGTTACACAAAACAATGTATGCTGAAATCAAGGGCAGTAAACTTCAGACACTTCAGAGCCATTTATTATACTATAAGAACTCTTGGCTTTATGGAATAATAGTAATGTGACTCATTTTCTCACAGGAGTATAATACTGTACCTGAAGAAAGTTACAAAAGTGTCATTTTTATACTCTAAAAAAATAAAGGTTCTTAAATGGCATCAATGGTTCCATGAACCTTTAACACCCATGGAATCTTTTCATTGCACAAAAGTAAAAAAAGGTTCTTCAGATTATTTAAATATTATTTTGCACTTAAAAATAAGGTTATTTTAAGAACTTTTTATCCAAAGGTTCCAAAATAGTTATTCTAACCTTTAGGAAGCTTTTCTTTTTTCGAGTGTACTATACAAATCAGACCTAACAAAATTCTTCCCAGCACGGAGCATTTTTTTGGGGCTAGGGAGGACGTTTTAGTTTCCGAATGGTAAAGTATACTATTATAGAACATCAAGCTATTTTATGATGAACATTTCACAGCCTTTTTCAGCCCCAGAGTTGTCTGACCTCTCTCAGCAGTGTGGTAAACAGCATCTTTGTCTGGCGTGATGCCCAAGACCGCATGCAGGACACGGGAATGCAGCATTCCACACAGAACAAAATCATCAGTAATTAAAGGTGTAATTTGAAAAACTCTGTCATCATTAACTCACCCATATGTCATTCCAAGGTTACACTTTATTTCGATAGTCCACTTTAGACATTCTAATAACTATAAGTAACTTTGCAACTACATATCAACTAACTCTCATTAGATTATTAGTAGACTATTTTATACGGTTAGGGTTAGTAAAATAAGTGCAACACAAAATTAAACTAAGCATTAGAAATTGCATGATTATGTTTAGATTCAGGACGTGTTTGGAAAGCTTTTCCTTTGTATGTTTGTTTGAACAAAATATTGCTATAGTTTGTGATTTAGTGCTAATGTTTCTTTTTCTTTTTCTATTTCGTTTTTTGTATTTTTCTTTTTCTTTTTTCGCCTGAGGTCCTGTATAACTGTATCCACTGTATGTCCGACTGATTGCACTGTATTCCTCGGTAACGCTTTAGATTACAGCTCAGAAAGTACTGCATAATTAAGATGAATTTACAGCGTAACGTTCGGTAATTATAGTGTACCTATAAATTAATTACCTACTTACATGCAAGTATAAGGGAACAATATATTAAGTTTGGGGAATAAAGGGGTAACAACCAGGAGAATTAAAAAAATATTTATACTGTAATAATTATAGAACTAAGGGGTACTTATACTATTATGATACAACAATCTTACATTTGGGAGCAATTTAGAAAGAACATACCTTATTTTACCTTTTTGTAATAATGGTGTACCAATACATGGCCTTTAAAAAAAATGACAGGGTACATGAATTTATACAGTTTATTTATTTATTTTTGATAGCAAAAGTGCAGGGGCCTCATGTACAAAGACTTGCGTTGAATTCATACTAAAACATTGCGTACGGACAAAGCTGTAAATGTGCGTACGCACAAAAAAAAGCAGATGTATGAATCTCTGCGTACGAAGGATCCCACGCATATTCTCTTTGTACATCCCAATTAACGTAAAATTGAGCGCACATGCACGAGCACAACGCCCCACCCAGTCTCCTCCCCCAATTAAATTAATTTAAATATGGTAATTAGTCCAATTTGGCAAAAGAAACCTGCAAGAACATGGCTAAAGCAAGCAAGAAACGAAATTTCACTGAAAATGTCTTCTGTGTGAAAGTGTAATTTATTCCTGTGATCAAAGCTGAATTTTCAGCATCATTTCTCCAGTCTTCAGTGTCACATGATCCTTCCGAAATCATTCTAATATGATGATTTGATGACCAAGAAATATTTTTGAGTATTATCAGTGTTGAAAACAGGTGTGCTTCTGCTTCATATTTTCGTGAAAACCGTGATATAGTATTTTCAGGATTCTTTAATGAATAAAAACTTAAATCAAACAGATATAGAAATCTTATAATCTTTTGTAACATTATACATGCATTTACTCTCACTTTTAAACAAATTCATTGTGTCCTTGAAAATTTTACTTTCTTTTTTATCTTTACCACTGACCGAATTAATGAAGTTTATTTTTTATTCCTAGTTAAGCCAACACTGCCATTGCTAGACGGGTTGTATCAATTTGCACATGCTTTATATATGCATAATAGAATATTTTAATAAGACTCGTGTGACAATAATATGTCAAATAATTTATCAATTACAAATTATAAGCAATATCTGACTGCTGGTGGTGCGATAGAACAATTCGTAGTGTAATGTTTGCCACTTCACTTTATTGCCTCTATGAGTCGCCAACGGACAAAAATCACGACAAATGTACGTATGCCAGACATGAAGTTTACTTGGAGGAACGCACATTCTTACGTTAATTTCACTGTTAGTACATCTGGCCGTGAACGTGAAAGCTGACGTTCGCCGTGTTTTTGTGCGTACGCAGTGTTGATACATGAGGCCCCAGATGTTTAAGTTTGGGCTTACATATTTCGAAGCAAGTAAAGCTAAAACTATTGCAATTTTTTTAAATACTGGGAAATATACTCTTGTTCCATGCAGTGGTGGACGAAGTACACATACCATGTACTTGAGTAAAAGTAAAGATACTCAAGGTAAAATATTACTCAAGTAAAAGTAGAAGTGCTGCCTTTAAACATTCACTTGAGTAAAAGTACAAAAGTATTTGCCTTCAAATGTACTTAAGTATCCAAGTACTTTGATTTTTTTATGGCTATAATGTCCTATTATAATTTGTCACAAGACTTTTGCTTAACTCAGTCTAAGTGAAGACTAATGTCACTCTTGGCACACCAATCTATTAATGAAATGACATTAATTAGTCTGATATATACAGTATATATACTGTATATATATATATATATA